>NC_138772.1:34859822-35147322 GCF_965119305.1 Pelophylax lessonae
CGCAATTGTCCGTTAAAGTCACGCAGTGCTGAATCGCAAAATAGGCCCTGGTCAGGAAAGGGGTGAAATCTTCCGGGGCTTAAGTGGTTAATACAGGGACCTTTTCCTCTTCCACTGTCTGCTAGCATCACTCTCCAGGCTGCTTCAAAGGTCCCAGACGAAGTACACTTGGTATCATTCCACTTGGGACAGGAGCCGGCGCTACTGAGGAAGCATCCTCTTATGCGGCTCCTGCTCCCTCCATGTCTGCCTGCTTTTTCGCTGCCGGCTCTATGAACTTTGATGCTCTGGCATGATGAGTTGGAAACTGGTTGATCGCAATCCAGGCTTGCTGACACGCTATCCCAGAGCATGGGCATTCGCTTTCTTGGTTTGATGTCCCAAGCCACGAGTTTAGCACCCCTGGCGTAGACAAGTCTTTTTTTCCTGGACTACGCTTCCCTCATTCAACAAACGGAGATCGAGAAAAAATGGCCAACTCCAATGCTTTGTTGCAATGTGATGCTATGGAGCTGCTTACTACTCCCAACTGATGGTGACCTACTATCTCCAAAGCTTTGTACTCAAAATGTCTGGAGGCACTGCAAGGACAAATACCAACTGACAACCTCGGCATCTTTACTAACCTCATTTCTTTACACGCCGAAAATTTTCAATAGCCTTACCCCCTGCTATGACTCAGGCATGGAGAGCACGATCCTTATTTCAAATAGAACCATATATCTATTCAAGACTGACATAAGGTTCCAAGAACTGGTTATCTTCAAATCAGAGGCTACATTCAAACACTCTCTAGAACACAGGTGTCAAACACAAGGCCCGCTGGCCGAATCCGGCCCTCCAGGCCATTTTATGTGGCCTTCACACACCTCCTGTAGCTGCAGGAGAGCTCCAGTCCTCCTCCAGACCTTTATACTTTCTGCTTTTCAGCAGTGCCTCCAGCTTCTTCCCAGCAGCACCACAAGGTAAGAGAGGTGCACTGTGATGTAAGGGAGGGTGGGGGACTCAACTTCTGATGGTGGAGAGGCTCTTGACGTCTTATGTAAGGGTAGGGGATGCTCTTGACATCTAGTCTTACAGATACAACCGGCCCTTTTGAGGGCAATCATAATGCTGATGCGGCCCGCGATTAAATTGAGTTTGACACCCCTGCTCTAGAAGCATGACCTTTCCTGATATAACTCCATTTGAATAACTTTGCAAAATTGGGTCCTTCTGCCAATGGTTTCATCTCATCAATTTTCAAAATCTTGCATAATACAATGCCAACAATCCCACCCAAGCAGCTACAGGCACCGCGATGGACCCATATATATGGTAACCAGTTTCCGGGCGTGCGTGTGCGCACCCCCTGCTGACTGTGCTGTGATTGGACACTGCACACGTTTGTCAGCAGGTTTCAGCCAATGATTTTGCCTCTATACCTGCTGATCGCCTGTGGCCAATCTCCGCACACAGAACCGCGATCTGGCTGTTTCTTCTCCATGAAATCATCTGGGTTCAGGGTCAAAAAGCAGCAAGATCTGTGAGTAAAACCAACACACATTAGACATTGGTAGGCACATAGTTAACCCTTTGATGTTAACCCGTCCCAGCCAGTGTCAGTACAGTATTCTTACTGATCACTGTATTAGTGCATTAGTGTCAGTCTGTTTAGTGTCCCTCCCAGCCAGTGGACATTGTTGTCCACTGTCCATCTGCTGACGCCAGATTGTCCACCACATTGTCAGTCACACTAAAAAGTCTCTGATTACCGCCATTGCAGTACAGCATCTATAGCTTCATAAATTCCAGTACGCATACCATAGTTTGTAGATGCTATAACTTTCAAATAAACAAATTAATATACAATTTCTGGTAACCCTAGCATAGGGAAAAGACTTTTCAGTGAAAGGGAATTTAAGTCCCGGTTCACATTTGTGCGATGCGGGAACGCTGCGAATAAGCAGCGTGATCCCGCATTGCATCCGCACCCCTGGCAGTTCACACTGCCATATGCGATACGCAGGGGGTTTCAATTAAGAGTTGACACCCCCAGTTGTGATCTGCAAATTCGCACAGAAACTGATCGCACTAGTGTGAACCATTATGCGATCCGATTCTGCTGCCGATTAAAAAAAAAAAAAAGGTCAGGTGCGAGTTTAGTGCGGATGCGGTGTGAATTCAGCCATACAAAGTGTATGGCTGAAATTTGCACCGCACATGAGATGCCATGGAATTTAGGAGCAGTGCGCTCCGAATTACATGCAATCTCCGTGATCGCACTAATGTGAACCGGGGCTAAAAAGGCACAAGGCCATTCATTTATATTGGAAGAGAAGCTGTTTAACCTTAATCTGCATAGAGGGTTCTTTACTGTCAGAGCGGTAAGAATGTGGAATTCTCTTCCACAAGCAGTGGCATCAGCAGGGAACATCGATAGTTTGGGAAAAAAAAAAAAACCTAATAGATGGACATCTTAATGATCATAACATACAGGGATATATGTTGCACTATTGACACACACCGCACACCACGGGTTGTACTGGATGGAGCGGTGTCTTTTTTTCAGCCTTACCAACTATGTAACAATATTGGGATTTATTTTATTTTTTTTACCAAAGACATGTAGAAGAATACATTTTGGCCAAAATGTTCAATTCAATTTCAAATGTCTTCATTCTAAATTCAATTGGATAAGTTTTTAGAAAATATTGATTTTTTTTTTTCTTCAAAATTTTCTTTTTTTTTTCTTCTGTTTTTTATATAGCAAAAAAAAAAAAAAAAAACCCCAGTGGGGACCAAATACCACCAAAAGAGACCTCTATTTGTGTGGAAAAAAATGATAAAAATGTATTTCGGGTGCAGTGTTGCATGACCGCGCATTTGCCAATTAAGGTAGCACAGTGCTGAATAGCAAAACATGTTTGATCATGAAGGGGGTATAACCTTCCAGAGGTCAAGGAAAGCTACTGCAGGAATGGTTAGCCTTCTGGCCAAGTTTGCGCCCTTCCATAGTTCTCAAGGAAGGGTTCTTCCTGACTTCTGTTACACAATTCTATAGATAACCAATAGTTCTGCATAGGAAACTTAGCAAGAGGACCTGTGCCAGGCCCTGTGATTTCAGCTAATGTTCAGATAAACTGATCAGTAATCGTACATACCCAGGACATGATTTTGACTGTGATCACAAACCGTTTTCCATTCACAGCCACTGTCTCCAGGTTTATAGTGCCACTTCCCTGAACCTCTGTGTAGGGAAGCACATGCCACATGTACTTCATAAGCAGTGACAATGCAGGTTTCAGCTGCTGTCAGTCATTGGCTTGGAGGATCGCAGAGTAGGGAAGTTGCTTGCTCTTGGGGTTATCTTTATAAGGAAACTCCTATGTAGTGGCAGCTGGGAGCGTACACACAAATATGGCTCCATAGGGCCATGTAAGGGGAGAGAGTCGCCCAAAAAACAGCAAGCAGGGAAGATGTACATGGGTGTCAAGCTCAACTTTGAGGGCCGCATGAGCATTATAATTACCCTTAAAGGGCCGGTTGTATCTGTAATACTAGATGTCCAGAGTATCCCACCCCCCCTTACATCGGATGTCAAGGGTCCCGCCCTACCCTCCCTTACATCAAAGTGCACCCCCTTACCTTGTGTTGCTGCTGATAAGAAGCTGGGGTCTGAGCTGGGAAGCAGAAAATGCAGGGACTGGAGGAGGCCTAAAGGTGGGCTGGAACTCTAGGAGAAGTGCGAGGGCCATATGAAATGGTCTAAAGCAGTGGTCCTCAACCCTGGCCTACAGGGCCCACTAACAGGCCAGATTTGCAAGATAACTGAAATACATCCCAGGTGATATCATTTGCTGCTCAGTGATTGCAGTACTCTAGTCTGCATCTCCCCAAGGTAATACTTAAAATCTGGCCTGTTAGTGGGCCCTGAGGACCGGAGTTGAGGACCACTGGTCTAAAGGGCCGCATTCGGCCCGCGGGCCTTGTGTTTGACACATGTGATGTAGAGAATTAAAAAAAAAAGAAAAAACTTAAAGCAACCCAACACTTAAAAATAATAAAAATCATGCAAACCTTGCAAGTGCTTAAAGGAGAAGTACAGCCAGAGCTTGTTTGGCTGTACTTCTGTGGATCACAGGAGTGCAGTTAGTTCTGCACTCCCGTGATCTGTTTTCAGCAGACAGCGGGCTGAAGCCTGCTATCGGCTGACATTACAGAGCCGGTCCAGGTTCGGGCAAGTTCGCGACAATGAAGTCTTGATCCGCCTACATGCCTTAAATGGCACCTGGCTCCGCCTCTCAGGGAGCCGCTAAGAGCCCGAGCCAGCTGCTCCCGCCCCCTCCACAGCCCAGTGCTCCAGTGAGCGAGGAGGGCAGACAGCGGTGACTGGCAGTCACCAGATCTGGGGAGCCCTGAGAACCGAGCAGTCACCAGATCCCTGTTTGGGGAGTCCTGAGACCCGGACAGTCACCAGATCCCTGTTTGGGGAGTCCTGAGAACCGAGCAGTCACCAGATCCCTGTTTGGGGAGTCCTGAGAACCGAGCAGTCACCAGATCCCCGTTTGGGGAGCCCTGAGAACCGAGCAGTCACCAGATCCCTGTTTGGGGAGCCCTGAGAACCGAGCAGTCACCAGATCCCGGTTTGGGGAGCCCTGAGAACCGAGCAGTCACCAGATCCCTGTTTGGGGAGCCCTGAGAACCGAGCAGTCACCAGATCCCTGTTTGGGGAGTCCTGAGAACCGAGCAGTCACCAGATCCCTGTTTGGGGGGCCCTGAGAACCGAGTAATCAGTGGTGTTTGATCCCTCGGTTCTCAGTCTTAGAGCCGGCGGGGGACAGATGCAGCATCGGACCAATGCTGCATCCACCTAGGTTAGTGTGATTTTCTAAAAAATAAAACGCACTAATATTCTAATTGTGAAGCGCTCTGTGCTTTTTTTTTTTATTGGGGGCCCATCCGCAGGTTTTTGGGATTGCACTGGACAGCCTTGACCACCACTGCCATGCTATACTTTTTTTTACAATTTACTGCATCATGCTGCAACCACTTTGTGACATTTCGATAGTTTGCACAAAAAAAAAAGCAAACTGTGCAATGTGTTGGAATCGGTGCATTGACACGGTTTCACACACCACACGTGCATCCAGTGCAGCTGCTGATTTAAACAAAAACCCTTTAATTATCCAAACCCGTTCATCTGGTAAAATGGATATCTGGATTTAAAGACCCAAACACTGCCTTGTAAAATACTTGCCTCCTTCGCTTTTCTAGTGGTTTTCACTGCACACCTATGACCCCCATTCTTTCCAATGGGTGAGCCACACTCATGGTGGCCACCAGCTGTCCCGAAGATTATAGCAGTAAGAAGACACAGTGAGGACGCCTATTGAACGATGGATGGCAATATTGTGAAAAAAGGTCCCTTGGCTGCATTTTGGGTATCCTGACCTGTATTTTGCCAATATTCAACATCAATTCTGCATATTTTTTTTTTTGGAACCCAAGTTTTGATGTGAACCCAGCCTTGAGGCTATGTAGCGTTGTCAACCCTGACACCAATAGTACTCGGCAGTGTTCTCCTTGAAAGGGCTTCTTGTATGGCGGTTACATCTGCTTGTGAAAATTGCATAGTGCGTGGCTTAGAGAGTTTTTCTTTGGGAGCAGACTTGCAAATGTATTGATGTTTGTTTTCAATTCAGGTTAAGGACAGGATGTGAATATTAATAACCTTTTTGCAGATTTAACATGGCAACAGCAATGCTTGACACTTTCGTTTTGCGGATTCAGAACATGGACCGGGGCTTTTTGTTGCGAGAGATCTCATTAAGATTCTATCCTACTGCAAAAGACAGCTATCATCTGAATACATTTCGGTGTTAAATTGGTTACCTGTTTTCAACTGGATCCCTTTACATTGTGCAGGAAGTTACAAAAGCAGCTGTTAGCTATGAAAGTGTGCTTCTCTTTTCAGAAAGTGCAGAGGCAAATACTATGTACTATATGGCCAAAAGTGTTTTGTTATCCCTGACCATCACAGATATATGAGCTTTGTCAAGATTACGGAGTTGTCCCATCTCCCCCAATTCCTCTAGAAAGACCTTCCACAACGTTTTCGGGTGGGTCTGTGGGAATTTGTGGCCATACAGCCAAAAGAACATTTGTGAAGTCAGGCACTAACACTGAATGAGAAGACCTGGCTCACAATCGGCATTCCGATTCATCCCAAAGGTGCTCAGTAGGGTTGAGGTCAGGGCTTTGTGCAGGACACTCAAATTCCACTACGCCAAACCTTTCAAACCATGTCTTTATGGGGCTGACCACCATTTACAATGCATCCAGAAAGTATTCACTGCCCTTCTCTTTTTCTACATTTTGTTATATTACAGCCTTATTCCAAAATGGATTAAATTCATTATTTTCTTCAAAATTCCACAAGTAATACCCCATAATGAAGGTTGAAGGATTATAAGAGGTGCATGAAAGTCAGCCAGCCCCCAGTCTGATGTACTCACCCTCCAGTCTGTCACCAACCAAGTAGACCTGTCTCATGATACAAAGAACAGGGGTATAGTTGACACACATTTGCAAATGCATGTGTAAGCTGCAGAGCCACTACACGGCACCCTGTTTTATCTGCAGTCCTAACGCTTTCTAATTTAGTGTCTCCACACTGGGAGCACATGGCTGCTAATGGATGGATGGGGGAACAGGTGAGAGGGAGACAGCCCAAACCTCCCCCAACCCACCCCCATCCATGACTGGTCTGTTGTCTCAAAACTCAACTAAGTTGTAACGATGGTACAAACTGGAAAGGACCAGCTGAGAAGCATTACACCTCCATCCCCTTGGTGGATGCAGTATACAGACAGATTGGGATTTTATATATGGTTAAAGCACAATGCCTTTCAATCCCTAATTTCCTATTTGGGACTTTGTGTGAGACAAGCAGGTCATGCTATTGTCTCCATCCCTGTTTATGGAAAAACTAAGGTCAAATCAGACTGCATCTACCAAAAACGCACAAAAATCGCACGGTGGGACTTTATATGAGGCACCAAGCTGTAGGCATGGCGTCTCCATCCCTGGTTGCTTAAACACAATAGGCTAGGTGGGACTTTAAGTGAGACCCCAGCAGGTAGTGCCCGGTGTCTCCATCCCTGTATCAAGAAAAAAATGAGGTTGAAGGATTATAAGAGGGGCATGGAAGTCAGCCAGCCCCCAGTCTGATGTACTCACCCTCCAGTCTGTCACCAACCAAGTAGAGCTGTCGTAACGTAAAAGAAGTTCGTTTGAAATCTTTGCAAATTTTAAAAAATAAAAAACGAAAAAAAAGAAATACCATGTACACAAGTATTCACAGACCTTGCCCAATACTTTGTTGAAGCACCTTTGGCATCAATTACAGACTCTAGTCTTGTTGAGTATGATGCTACAAGCTTGGCACACCTATTTTTGGGCAGTTTCTCCTATTTTTCTTTGCAGGACCTCTAAAACTCCATCTGGTTGAATAGGGAACATCGGTGCACAGCCATTTTCAATTCGCCAGAGATGTTCAATTGGGTTCATGTTTGGGCTCTGGCTGGGACACTCAAGGGCGTTCACAGAGTTGTCCCATAGCCACTCCTATAGTGGCTGTGTGTTTTAGGGTCGTTGTCCTCTTGGAAGATAAACCTTCACCCCAGTCTGAGATTCCAGAGCGCTCTGGAGCAAGGTAACATCAAGGATGTCTCTTTACATTGCTGTATTCATCTTTCGCTTGATCCTGAGTAGTCTCGAAATTTCTGCCGCTGAAAAACATCACAGCATGATGCTGCCACCACCATGCTTCACTGTAGGGATGGTAGTGGCCAGGTGACTGGTGCCTGGTTTCCTCCAGACATGACACTTGCCATTCAGGCCAAAGAGTTCAATCTTTTTTTCATCCTACCAGAGAATTTTGTTTCTCATGGAAGGAGAGTCCTTCAGGTGCTTTTTGGCAAATCCCCAGGGGGGCCGTCGTGTGCCTTTTTACTGAGGAGTGGCTTCTGTCTGGCCACTCTACCATACAGGCCTGATTGGTGGAGTGCTACAGAGATGTTCTTCTGGAAGGTTCTCCTATCTCCACAGAGAAATGCTGAAACTCTGTCAGTGACCATTGGGTTCTTGGTCACCTCCCTGACTAAGGCCCCTCTCCCCTGATCAGTTTGGCCGGCCGTCCCACTCCATCAGGAGTCCTGGTGGTTCCAAACGTCTTTCATATACAGATGATGGAGGCCACTGTGCTCATTGGGACCTTTTTTAATGCTGCAGAAATTTTTCTGTACCCTTCCCTACATCTGTGCCTTGATACATTCCTGTCTCAGAGGTCTACAAATAATTCTTTGGACTTTTATGGCTTAGTTTGTGCTCTGACATGCACTGTTATCCGTGGGACCTTTATATAGACAGGTGTGTGCCTTTCCAAATCCTGTGATGTAAAAAAAAAATGACACAAAGATTAAACATTTTAGAACTTTTCCACCTTTTAATGTGACCTATACACTGTACAACTCAGTTGAACAAAAAACTGAAATCTTTAAGGTGGAGAGACGTAAAAATTAAAAACTAAAATAATATGGTTGCAGAAGTGTGCACACCCTTAAACTAATACTTTGTTGATGCTCCTTTCGATTTTATTACAGCACTCATTCTTTTTGGGTATGAGTCTATCGGCATGGCACATCTTGACTTCTCTTCTTTGCAAAACCACTCCAAATCTGTCAGATTGTGAGGGCATCTCCTGTGCACAGCCCTCTTCACATCACCCCACAGATTTTCAATCGGATTCAGGTCTGGGCTCTGGCTGGGCCATTCCAAAACTTTATTATTCTTCTGGTGAAGCCATTCCTTTGTTAATTTGGATGTTTGTTTTGGATCGTTGTCATGCTGAAAGATGAAGTTCCTCTTCATGTTCAGCTTTCTAGCAGAAGCCTAAAGGTTTTGTGCCAATATTGACTGAAACTGTTCATAATTCCCTCTACCTTTTACAAAGGCCACTGTTCCAGCTTCAGAAAAAGAGCCCCAACGCATAATGCTGCCACCACCATGCTTCACTTTTTGAGTATGGTGTTCTTTTGGTGATGTGCAGTGTTGTTTTTACGCCAAACATATCTTCTGGAATTATGGCCAAAAATTTCAACCTTGGTTTCCTCAGACCATAACACATTTCCCACATGCTTTTGGGAGACTTCAGATGTGTTTTTGCAAAATGTAGCCGGGCTTGGATGTTTTGCGTCGTAAGAAAAGGCTTCTATCTTGCCACTCTACCCCATAGCCCAGACATATGAAGGATACGGGCGATTGTTGTCACCTGTACCGCACAGCCAGTACTTGCCAGATATTCCTGCAGCTCCTTCTTCAATGTTGCTGTAGGCCTCTTGTCAGCCTCCCTGGCCAGTTCTCTTCTCGTCTTTTCATCAATTTTGGTGGGACGTCCAGTTCTTGGTGATGTCACTGTTGTGCCATATTTTCCCCACTTGATGACCGTCTTCACTGTGTTCCATGGTATATCTAATGACTTGGAAATACTTTTGTACCCTTCTCCTGACTGATCTCTTTTAACGATAAGATCCCTCTGACGCTTCGGAAGCTCTCTACGGACCATGGCTTTTGCTGTAGGATGTGACTAAAGCCTCTTTCGCACGAACGATCCGATCACATCCGCCTGTCAGTTTTTTAGGCGGATCTGATCGGATCTTCCATGCATCCCTATGGGGCAGCGGGTGTCAGCGGAGACCTCTCCGCTGACACCCGCTGCCATCCGCATCCGATCCTGTCCGTGAAATCCGGATGGATGGAAACCCTATTTTCCTTCCGTCCAGGGGATTGGACGGGATCGGATGAGAGCGGACAGGCGGTCAGGCGGTCCGCTCTCATCTGATTCCCCCATAGAGAGCAGCGGGGCTCTGACACCTCCCTCTCCGCACACAGTGCGGAGAAGGAGCTGTCATCCACCTGCTCAGCAGGGATCGGCGGATCGATCCCCCGCTGAACAGAGCACCAGACAGCAGAACTTGTGAAAAAGGCCTAAGAAAATGTCCGAAAAAACCTACTAGAACGCTGAACTTTATTTGGGGTTAATCAGAGGCACTTTAAATGATGGCAGATATGTACTGACTCCTATTTAACATGAATTTGAAAGTGATTGCTTAATTCTGCACACCGCTACAGCCTCAGTTATAAGAGGGTGTGCACACTTATGCAACAACATTGTTTTATTTTTTTTATTCTTACTTCGCCCTCCTTACAAGATTTCAGTTTGTTTTTCAATTCAGTTTCACATTAAAGGTGTAAAAAGTTCTGAAATGATTTATGTTTCTCATTTTTTTTACATCACAGAAACCTGACTTTTTAACGGGTGTGTAGACTTTTTATATCCACTGTATGTACATGGTTTTTTTTTTTTTTTTTTTTTAATTTGCAAAGCTTTAAAACAAACTTCTTTCAGGTTGTCATTATGGGGTATTGTTTGTAGAATTTTGAGGAAAATAATGAATTTAATCAATTTTGGAATAAGGCTGTAACATAAAATCTTTCAAATACTTTCTAGATGCACTGTATGTGGTAAGGTACCGATGTTGGATGAGTAGAACTGGCTCACAAATGGCATTACAGTTTATCGCAAAGGTTTTCAGTAGGTTTGAAGTCTGGACTCCATGCAGGACACTCAAGTTCCTCCACAGTAAACTCCTCCTACCATGTCTTTTATGGAGGTGGCCACCATTTATGTGGTCCGGCACTAATGTTGGATGAGAAGACCTGGTTCACAACTGGCATTCCCATTTTCCAAAAGGTGTTCAGTAGATAGTCAGATATTCACGTTCCTCCACACCAAACTGGTCAAACCATGTCTTTATGGAGCTGGTTTTGTACTGGGGGGGGGGGGGGGGTACAGTCATGCTGGAACGGAAAACAACCTTCACCAAACGGTTACCAGTTTGGTCGGAAGTGGTCAATTTTCTCAAATGTTTTGCAGCAGCATAATTGGTAGACTACATGGGAATCACCTGTATTTATGTGGCTAAATGTATGCAGGCACCCTTCAAATTAATTTGGCTCATAAACACGGGTGTCAAAAATGCCACACATTTGCACACAGCAGTATAGCAGGCTATGGGGACCATTCACACAGCTGCATCTGGCTGTGCAACATTGCATTTAATTTAGCAGAGTTAAAAAAAAAAAAACTTATGCATGTAGTCATTTGTGATAACAATTGCGTACAGTATAAAATGGACCTTGTTGATAGTCGCTGCTGCTACGTGTAGCCAGCTGCCCTACAATAAGGGCCCCGAATAAGTAAGTAGTTTGTGTGGTGTCGGTGACACATGAAAGGAATGACCTCAGCCTTTAGTCATTCAGAAACAGTCAAGGTCATTCTGCATGTGTGCCTCCACATAAATGACCCATTTAGGGCTGTAAACCTCAATAGTGTATAATTGAAGGCAGCACTGGCCACACATTAATATCTACATGTTGACCCTGAGCAGGGGTTGCAGCCAATACGGAGCATTTACACTGTAGGTATGTAAACCTAGCACAAGGGTTACATGCGAACAGTGTATGGGCAACTTTTTACACGGGATCCTGCTGCCAGACGAATCCTGCATAAACCGATATGGCCGTGTGAATGAGGACTTCGACCGAGGTTTCTCAGCTAGGGTTCCTCCAGAGGTTTCTAGGGGTTCCTTGAGCAATTAGCAAATTTCTGCCGCTCAGGTTCTCACTGACACCATTGATCTTTTTAGCTGTTTGTCAGGGGGTAATTCTTTACCACAAGTGTAAGGAGCATTCTTTCCAATGACCATCACACTAAAGTATCATGAGATGTAGATCTAGTCTTTAACGGGTTCCCTGAGACCACAAAGTTTTTTTTTTTTTTTTTTTTTTTTTTTTTTAGGGCTCCCCTAAAATGGTTGACAGAGGATGCCTTAGATCAGTGATGGCGAACCTTGGCACCCCAGAACTACACTGCAGAATTCATGAGCATCATGGGAAATTTAGTTCCAAATCATCTAGGGTGCCAAGGTTCGCCATCACTGCCTTAGACCAGTGGTCTCCATATTGCAGCCCAAGGGCTGGATGTGGCCTTTTGCCTTGCGTTAATCCAGCTCTTGGGGCACTTTTCCTCCCAATGATTTTTTTTTTTCAAGGGCTCCACTAAAATGGTTGAGAGAGGATGCCTTAGACCAGTGATGGCGAATTTTGGCACCCCAGATGTTTGGAACTATATTTCCCATGATGATGCTCAACTACACTGCAGAGTGCATGAGCATCATGGGAAATGTAGTTCCAAATCGTCTAGGGTGCCAAGGTTCGCCATCACTGCCTTAGACCAGTGGTCTCCATATTGCAGCCCAAGGGCTGGATGTGGCCTTTTGCTAGCGTTAATCCAGCTCTTGGGGCACTTTTCATCCCAGTGATTTGAGGCACCATTCTTCCCACTGACACCAACAATGGGGCACTATTCCTCCCACTAATACCAGTGATCGGGTACTACTCCTCCTCCTAGTGACCACCAACCTCGAGGCCATGTTTATTCTCACTGATGCTGGGCCCGGGACATTTTCTACCCCTTCTGGCCACAATCCTGCCCCCCAAAAGTTTGAAGGACTGTAAACTGGCCCTTTTGAAAGGTTTGGAGACCCCTTCATTGGACAAATCAGTGAAGTTTGTTTTTAAGTTTAATTTTTGTTCTGGCACATTATCATGAGCACCTATTATGGAAAGGTTGGTCCCAGAATTTGTACTCCCTGCACAGGCTGACCACTGCCGGAATGGGTAACTTTTCAGTGTGTTGAAGTATATTGCAGCAGCTGTGCAGAAGCACAAGGGCCCATACGACGCTTTGCAAATCTTTTAGCAAGTAAAACCAATCCCATGTATGTGTTTCACATGGTTTATATGTAAATTTGCTCGATCTCTGGTAGGATCTTTTAATCTGTTTTTTTTTTCATTTCTACGGGACTTATAAGAATTTGGCTTTGCCAGGCTCTCTTTTGTGACCATTAGTGCACAAACCTTTTTCATATTCAAATTTTATGTTTTTGAATTTCAGTCTCAAAAACCGAAATGATTACAACTTTGTTTGATGAAACCGTGTGCCCTTCCTGACCCAGCGTGGGCAGATGTTGGTTTGTCCTGGTTCCGCTGAATTGCTTTAAAATAGCTTTATGGAGAGTGAACAGACTTCCGCCCACTAGTTCTCATTTTGCTAGCGCTGACACTAGAGCCAAGATTCTGGCCTTTTCCAAAGGGCCAGTATAAGGTTTCTGGCTGGCACACTAGACTCCGGCCTACGCGTTAATGAGGGACACCATAGGCTATTTTGAGTCCGTATTATCTGGAAGCCTCGGCTATCGGTAATCACTCTTCTTTTTGTTAAAATATGGAAATGCAGTCACAAAAAATTCATACAACTTTTTAATGTAAATGTAATTTTTAGAAATTTTAAGCTTTCATTAAAACCTGCGACAAAGGTCCCTTGTTTAGTCACTGTCTGTTATAGGGTTTCAATGCTGGGTTCATGTTCCCCCTGTGTTGTCACCCTGTCACATGGGCTTGTGATGGAGACTAGAAATGGCCCTTTCAACACATTACACATCCACCCTTGCAAGATACTTGTGCTGAGAAATGCCATGCAGCCATCGACTGGATGTGGCTGTAAATGATGAGCACTGAGATTATTTTTAATATCCCAGTGCCGCCATGCTTAATTACTGCCCTGCTGCATTCCGAATGCAGGAGGTTGTTCACTCCGCAAGGCCGCCATACGAAGAATGCATTGCATTTTCTCAATGAATTTAAAGCATTCTATGATTGGACAAGATGGATAATGTGATGCCACTGCCTTTTCTCTTACATAAAGCTGTGGAAATGCTCCTCTGCTACTATCGGGGGTCTGTAGGTCTTTGCTGTGTCTCTTCTTTCATGCACCTGGCCAATACACCTGGAAGCTGGAAATCACGTGACCCCCCACCTCTCCACCTCGTCCAGTCAGAGAAAGCATTTAATTCATTGGGAAAATGCACTGCATTCTCTGTCGTGCCTGTGCCAAGTGGCTGACCTCCTTGTATTCACAATGCATCAGGCCAGCCACTCAGCACAGGCTCCAGAAGCATGTGGAGATCACTGGAAAAGCGGTGTCTACTTCAGTAATTTCCAGCTTCTAGAAGGATCCCACAAGTATGGTATTTACATAGTTATGGTCCAAGCTGGACCAATATAGCTATGTAAAAATATACCATGCTTTGGATTCTTCGTTACCTTCTCCAGTAGAAGACCATGAATACTTAACTATGCGGTGGGTGGCGAGTCCAAACTCTTCTGTATCTGCCCAGTACATCCTCCGGCAACGTTTTCAACATTTACACTTTTAGGAGTGTTAAATATCTGCATCACCTGCTGTGCTCACTGGAACCTTCTGAGTGCCTGTTGTGACATAAAGGATGCCAGAAGGATCCACACCCTATGCCAGGGGCACAGGGTTTCAACACTTCCAGAATTGTTGAATACTGGGGACTTTGCTGGAGGCTGCTACTTGAAAGTAGTGGAGTAAGAACATGGTGTCCACTGAAGAGTTGAAGAAGCATTAAAAAAAAAAATACATGTATTTACTTCTGCAATTAACTTTTTTTTTGAAAATTGTTTCTTTATGCTTTGTTTTCCAGCTTCTCTGCTCCTCCCCTGACAGGAGCCCAATTTGTGAGCAATACTAAGGTTGAGCTTAGTTGCCATGACCCCCTGTTCGGGCCTGCTAAAGGGTCTGTCTCCTAGTTCCTCTGTCTTGGTTGCTAGGACGCATGCAGTAACCTGCACCCTAGCAGCCAATAATAAGACAAAGGTTGTAGAAAAGGGGAGCTGACCTACCTAGTGACGGCGCTGGTCTTGGAAGCACCTGGTTCTCGAGACCAGCCCTGTCAGTCATTGCTAATTAAATATTTGTCTCCTTGCTAGATTCCTGCCCATAGAGTGATTTGGGAAGGGCAATAGGATAAGCTACAAAGCCTGGACAAAGTCCTGGGGGACAGGAGCAAAACAATATAATAAAATGTACTGAGATGTTTTTTTAAGTATTAGACAAATATATGTGTCCAGTCCGAAAGCCAAGCATTTTTTTTTTCTTTTGGATATGCTTTAAAGGAAACCTGTATTGAAGGAAATGGGTAAGTAGTCATTGCTCATGCTCGCCTCCTCCCCTTTTTCTTTTTTTTTGAAAATCCGAATTTTTTGCCTTTTGTGAGTCTTAACATAGATCACGCATTCAACCACTGAAGTCTGAAATGAGGTTTGACCTTCTGATCCACAAGCTTCTTCCTGCTCAGTGAAGCCTGTTGGATCAGCATGAAAGCTGGGCTACCAGCATTTTCAGGAGATGCCTATATTCTATATTTTTTTTTTTTTTTTTTTACTCCAGATTTCCTTTTTTCGGCTGCGGTGACCCTCATTGCTTCTTTGCATGTTTTGTCGGCATTAAAGTTCAGTAGTTGGTGTGTTCCCAGAATTTTATGGTTCTCGGCTCTTGTATGTACAGAAATTGATTTTTGCTGCTGTACTGCTATATAAGTTGCACATGTGAAGTGCAGAGATGTAACCATGGGGTAGGCACGGCCATCCTTCTTTTCAGAGACGAGCTCTCCTCTGCAGGGGAATTTCTGTCATTTTTTCTTGGCCGTGTTGTAGAAGAAAAGATTGTTTGTTGGCCGGGCCCTTGGGAAGGGGTAAGGAATGCTGCGCACGCACACACCGAATGCAGTTTCCTGTCCTGGCCATTCCACAGTCAACGTATTGGCAGACGATCAAATGGGACAAGAGGGGCTTGTTTCAGGACTGTGACAAGCTTCTAAAATATTGCAACAAGTATGTGACTTTTACGCTTCCCGCTGCAGGTTTTTTTTTTTTCCCCTCTTTTCCAAGTTTTTGTTCTTCGATTTTGTAATGCCGTTCCCTACATTGCTAGAAAAACGAAAGCCTTTTTCAAGTATAGGCACTTAAAGAATGATGATCTTTTAAAGAATGTATCCTTTTTGAAATTGTAAGATTTTCTTTTAGTCCTGGTTCATACTACCGCGACTTGTCAGGCGACTTGGCCGCCTGACAAGTCGCGGTCCATTCAGTGCTACGGGAACCGTTCTAATAGGAGCGACTCAAGTAATCAAGTAAAATAGTTCCTGTACTACTTTGGGGCGACATCGGAGCGACTTGCATTAATTCAATTATGTGAAGTCCGTGCAAGTCGCGCCGAAGTCGCGGTGCGCGCGACTTCACAGGTCGCCCCCGAAGTCTGATCGCCATACTGTGAACCGACACTTGGGGTGTAGTTTCAGTGCTCCTAGATTTCAGCTAATCATATAGAACCAATATAATAACTCAAATAGTGCAGCGC
Organism: Pelophylax lessonae; assembly: GCF_965119305.1. Lineage (NCBI taxonomy): Eukaryota > Metazoa > Chordata > Amphibia > Anura > Ranidae > Pelophylax > Pelophylax lessonae. The sequence continues at coordinate 34,876,210 of NC_138772.1, forward strand.
AAATAGATAATGAATGATAAAAAATAAAATATATTCATCAAAAAATTCATAAATTGATGATTTAGAAGTCCATATAGTTTTGCAAAACTTTAAAAGTCCACCCAAGTATGACCACTGTGAGGAAGTGCTTCCAGTTCAGGCACCCGGATGAATTACCTCCAACACTGACATAAGCAGCTGCTCACCTCCTTGTTATGAATAATATGGTCTCAATGCTCCTTCCCCAATATGGGGACACAATTCCTCCAGTGGACATTCGGCAACAACGATATGAATCCATCCGTGGCATATATGTATAAATAAAACAAAGCATCATCTAGTGCTCTTTGCTTGATAGTACAATTTCTTAAAACGTGTAAAAGAACTTACAAGTCCGGCACTTGTAACAAGTGCATATGATGAGCGCTCATAGTACAGGCTATACACCAAAAAGATGGCCGCGGGTGACATCACACTCAGTACCTTCCCGTACGCGTTACGTCCTGGGCGGGACTTCGGCATCCTCTATAACCCACTTTTAACAATGGCACATGGCTTAGTCATATGTCTGGACAAAAAAAATACAAAGGGTACCTAACAAATCTGATCTGCCAGGCATACAGGGTGTTCCTAACTTCCTGTGTGAACTGACAACACTGTGTCTGCTGCACTGAAATCCAAAGCAGTGTTGTCAGTCCTGCACCCTTCATCCCTTTTTAGACTATAGAACTCAGTATCCCTCCTGTTCTCATCTCCATAACCTAAGGGGGACAGGGATGAGCTCGGGCATGTTTGAGTTCGTACGTGCCGATCCTGCCAGAAAGCCGACACTGCACTCCGTTAATCACAGGCAGCTGCACGGATCAGGAAATGTCTCATGATTAGCGCAGTGCAGTGTCGACCTCCTGGCGGGATCGGGTACATACGAACTCGAACATGCCCGAGCTCATCTCTAAAGGGGGATGTGTATTATAGTCCATAAAGGGAGAATTCTGGCAAGTCTGCTATGAGTCTTATTGCAGCAGAGGCAACATCTGAGAGTGCAGACATGGCAGCACTGCAGGTTATCGTTTGCAAGGTAAGCCTGCCATAACATGCTAATATACTGTGCATACTGCCACATTATGGCAGAAAGCTCCTAGGGGCCCATTTTTATTTATTTATTCTTTTATGTAGATGCTTAAGACCCCGTTCAGACAGGGGCAACGCGACTTGCTGGGGCGACCTGTGAAGTTGCGGTGCTCGGCGCGACATGCACGGACTTCATATCATTGAAGTCAATGCAAGTCGCCTCCAGGTCGCCCCAAAGTAGTACAGGACCCTTTTTCTAAGTCGGAGCGACTTGTGTCGCTCCTATTAGAACGGGTCCTGTGCTAATCTATGGCAGGCGACCCACCGCGACTTGTCAGGCGACCACTTAGACACTTGGCTACAATATAAATAATAATTATTATTCTTTAATCACTTGACCTCCGGAAGATTTACCCCCCTTCAAGACCAAGCAATTTTTATGCGATACGGCACTGCGTTACTTTAACTGCGCGGTAATGCAACGCTGTACCCAAATAAAAAAAAAAATTATTTTTTCCCCCCAACAAATAAAGCTTTCATTTGGTGGTATTTGATCATCAATGTGGTTTTTATTTTTTGAGCTGTAAAATGTAAAATTTTGAAGAAAAAATTTAAGTAATATTTTTTTACTTTTTGATATAAAACATATCCAATAAAGTTTTTTTTAAAAAATCAAAATTTCTTCATAAATTTTGGCAATATGTATTCTGCTACGTTTTTGGCAATCTTTATTTATTTTATACTAGTAATGGCGTCGATCAGCGACTTATCTATCTTATCTTACCGATATTGCGGCGGACAATCTGACACCCAACTGACACTTTGTGGGGACCAGTGACACTAATACAGTGATCAGTGCTAAATAGATAGAGATGGTGCTCGGGTAAGTATTAGGGGCGCTGCTGCACACAGAACTTTTTATTTTTTATTTTTATTCGAATGCATCTGCAATCTGTGTATCACCTGATGCCAGTCACGTCACTGGGTATATGTAAGGGTTTAACCACTTGCCGACCGCTGCAAGTACATATACTGCAGCGGCCAGCCCCTCCTGGGCAAAGCGATGTACCGGTACGTCGCTCGACCACGAGCCTCTAGGGGGCGAGAGCGCCCCGCCAGAGGCGCGCTCCCGCTCGTTCCCTCACATCCCCACGCGAGTGACTGGCGGCTCCGATGTCCGCGCAATCTCCCGCTGGAGAGGGAGAAAGGCAGACGGCTGATGTAAACAAATCCACCTGTCATCTCCCTGGTGTAACTGCAGAGACTATATGATCCTGCTATGTAGGATCGTATGTCTCTGTGGTTACATCACAAGCCACGCCCCTTGACAGTTAGAATCACGCCCCTAGGGACACACTTAACCCCTTGATCACTAATAAAGTTAACCCCTTCCCTGCCAGTGTAATTTTATAGTAACAGTGCATATGTATAGCACTGATTACTGTAGTAATGTCACTGGTAACCCCAAAAGTGTCAAAAATGTTAGTCAGGGGTCCGATCTGTCCGTTGCAATGTCGCAGTCCCGCAACCGCAAAAAAAAAAAAAAAATCGCAGATCGCCGCCATTACTAGTTAAATAAAAAAACAATAAAAATGACAGAAATCTTTCCCTTTGTTAGTAAACGCAATAACTTTTGCGCAAACCAATCAAAATACGCTTATTGCTATTTTTTTTTTTTTTTTTACGAAAAATATATAGCAGAAAACAAATTGGCCTAAGATGTTAAAAAATTTTGATTTTTAATTTTTTTTTTTGGGGGGGAATTTTATTTTTTCAAAATTGACGCTCTTTTTTTGTTTATAGCACAAAAAAAATGGATTTTTGTAAGAACTTACCGTAAAATCCTTTTCTCTTAAGCTCATTGACAGACGTAGTCTTCTTGATTCTCAAGAGCTGGGTTATGTTGTCTCCGCAGGAGTAGGACTAGGCAGAATGACAAAACGTTCTGGCTCCACCCTAGGGGGCAGTCCCTGAGGGTATATCCTCCCTCTCTCTGCTACAGGGAATCAGTTCTGTTTAAAGCAGTACAGAGAAATTAACCCAACCCAACTCAATGATAGAGGGGCGGGTACTACGTCTGTCAATGAGCTTAAGAGAAAAGGATTTTACGGTAAGTTCTTACAAAAATCCATTTTTCTCTATCGCTCATTGACAGACGTAGTCTTCTTGATTCTCAAGAGCTGGGACATCCAGAAGCAGTGCCACAAATGAGGGGTGGGATTGACAAAATCAAATCCAATCTAGTAGGCCCAACCGGTGCCAAACTAGAAGTTTTAAAGGCTCATTATAAACAAAGAATGAGACTAAAGAAAAATTTTCCAACGGAAAAAACCCTCGAGGTAGACCACTGGTCTCCTCAAATTGCGGCCTGCAAAACCTTGCGGCCAAATGAGGCATCAGACGATGCCATTACATCAACTTTATAATGTTTAGAGAAGGTATGCACCGACGACCAGGTAGCCGCCTTGCACACCTGGACCACTGACGCCTGATGGCGAAAGGCCCATGACGCACTAAGTGCCCGAGTGGAGTGCGCCTTAACAGGGAACAGGGGCTCCCGACCCTTAATAGAATAAGCCTGCACTACCGTCTGTCTGATCCATCTGGAAATGGTCGCGGCAGATGCAGGCAACCCCTTTTTGGGTCCATCTGGGATCACAAAAAGTGAATCCGTCTTGCGAAACGAGTCTGTCGTTTTCAAGTATACCCTGATCGCCCGGACCACATCCAAGGAGTGCAAAGCAAATTCCCGAGGATGACTGGGCTTAGGACACAGGGAAGGTAATACAATTTCTTCATTCAGATGAAATTCTGAAACTACTTTTGGTAGGAAGGATGGATTCGGACGAAGAACCACCTTATCTCTATGAACCACCAGATATGGTGAACGACAAGATAATGTGGCCAGTTCTGACACCCTGCGTGCAGAAGTAATAGCCACCAAGAAGGCCACCTTCTGGGACAACGTGGGTAGAGGAATCTCCCTAATATCTTCAAAGGGAGGTTTCTGAAGAACCGACAACACTAAATTAAGATCCCAGGGGGGTAACGGCGCGTGCACTGGCGGAGCCAGATGTCGCACCCCCTGGATGAAATTCCGCACCAAGGAATGAGTAGCCAAAGGCTTCTGAAAGAAGATGGCTAATGCTGAGACCTGACCCTTGATAGTACTCAAGGCCAGTTTCTGCTCAACCCCTTGTTGCAGAAAAGCCAATATTCGACTAATCGAATAAGACCGAGGACGGAACCCCAAAGGTTCACACCATGCAATGTAGGACTTCCATGTGCGATGATAAATCTTTCTGGAAGTCGCTTTCCTTGCTTCAACTAGAGTAGGAATAACTGAAGCTGACAAACCTTTGTCCTTCAGCACCTGGGTCTCAATAGCCAGGCCGTTAAAGCCAGCGATCGTAAAGCAGGATGGAAGATCGGTCCCTGAGACAGTAGATCCTCTCTGAGAGGAAGTCTCCACGGGACGTCCGCCACCAGTCTGACCATGTCGGCGTACCAAGCTCGACGAGGCCAGTCCGGAGCTACCAGGATTACTGGGATTCCTTCCTCCTCTACCCTGCGAACCGGGCTGCCCTGGAGCTGCTCGGTCCAGTGAATCAGACAAAGTCTGATCGCTCTCAGTTCCAATACATTTATCGGTAATCTGGATTCTTCCGGGGACCAAAGTCCCTGGGCAGATAATTGACCGAGAATTCCTCCCCATCCGGATAGACTGGCATCCGTGGTCACTATCGTCCAATATATTGGCAGAAATGACTTTCCCTGGCTGAGCATTGGAGACCGAAGCCACCAAACCAGAGACTCTCTGGTCTGTTTGCTCAATCGTATCTGATTGTCCAGGGATTCCGGATTCCGATTCCATCTGAGGAGAATCTCTTGCTGAAGAATTCGGGTATGGGACTGGGCAAATGGGACTGCTTCGAATGAAGCCACCATCAACCCCAGAACCCTCATGCAAGTCCGAAGGGAAGACCAGCTGTTGGACAGTAACAACTGGACTGCTGATTGAATCTTTCGAAGTTTCCCTACCGGAAGAAACACTCTTGTCCTGACTGTGTCTAGAATTAGACCCAGATATTCGAGCCTCTGGGTGGGAACCAGAAAAGACTTTTGCTGGTTCACCAGCCACCCGAATTCCTGTAAAGAAATCATAGTAATTTCTATGTTTTGTAGCAAGGTCTGAGGAGACTCTGCATGAAGCAGAAGATCGTCTAGGTAACCTAGAATCGATATACCTCTTTGGCGCAGAAGTGCCAACATTGGGGCCAACACTTTTGTGAAGACCCGCGGAGCCGTGGCGAGACCGAAAGGTAACGCCACAAACTGATAGTGGTTCTCCTCTACGGAAAAGCGTAGAAAACGCTGATGTCCTGCGAAAATGGGAATGTGAAGATAGGCGTCCTTGATGTCTATGGACGCTAGGACATCCCCTGGATGCAGGAAGGCTGCTACCGTGCGAATGGACTCCATTCTGAATCTTCTTATGTTGACGAAAGAATTGAGTGCTCTTAAGTCCAGAATTGGACGCACTTTGCCCTCTTTCCTGGGTATTGTAAACAGGTTTGAATAAAACCCTTGAAACCGTTCTGTCCAAGGAACGTGGACTACCACTCCTTGTTGTAGTAGATCTGTGACTGCTCTCCGCAGATCTTCTAGACGATCCGGAGATAGTCGGATATTGGAAGGGAAGAATCGCGCCGGTGGGAGAGATCGAAACTCGATCTTGTACCCTGACTTTATGACTTCGCAAACCCATTTGTCCGGGATTCTGGAAAGCCATGGATCCGGGAACCGGCGAAGACGTCCCCCCACCCCAGTTATGGGTGGGGGCGCACCTTCAGGCTTTGGATGGTTTATCTTCAGGTCTGGAGGGGGCGGGCTTTTGCTTGCCCGACCAACGACCCCTGACGCCTCCTGTAGGAACCTTGGAGGACTTAGTTTTTTCACCCGCTGGACGAAAAAACCTCTTGTGAGCAGAAAAAGAAGGCCCTTGTCTTTGACGAGTTCCTCTACCTTTAAAATTTTGCGGTAAAAAGGTGCTTTTTCCACCGGTGAGATCCTTAATGATCTCATCTAAGTTGGCTCCAAATAGACGTTCTCCTGAAAAGGGGATATTAGCCAATGCTTTTTTGGAACCTTGGTCGGCTATCCAACCTTTTAGCCACAGTGTACGCCTGAGAACCACTGCTGAGACTGATGCTCGCGCCATTAATGGAGTGGCGTCTAACGCCGCATCACATACAAACTGTAACCCCTGTATCATTTGTTCCAACAAATCTGATACCGCCTGAGGGACTTCTTCTAAGTCCCGGCGTAACCACTTGGTCCATTCAGTTACAGCCTGCGAAACCAGACCAATAGCAATTATTGGCCTGAAAGCTGATCCAATCAAGGAAAACATGGTGCGAGACATAGCTTCTATCTTGCGATCCACTGGATCTTTAAAAGACGGAGCGTCTTCTAAAGGAATAACCGTGGCTTTATTCAATCTAGCAATTGGTGAATCCACCACAGGTGGTTCTGTCCATTTCTTAATAAGGGTTTCCTCAAACGGATAACGCCTGTCAATGCGTTTGGAAATATTAAAAGTGCGTTTTGGCAGACGCCATTCTTCATCGATAGGATTGCCAAAACATTTGGGCAATGGAAAAACCTTTGCCACTTTGATGCGCTTTTTAGTCCCAAAAGGGATCTCAGTTTCAGCTATTTCTGATGGAATACCCTGTAACCTTAAAGTCTCTTGAACAGATACAATGAGTGCGTTTACCAACGCTTCCTCTCGGGCTATGGCAGATGCCGAAACATCCTCCTCACTGTCTGAAGAGACAGGACCCGAGACACCAATACCAGATGAAGTACCTGCAACTGCAGAAATAGGCTCAGAGTCTGAATCCGAGGTTTCAGATAATAAGGGGTTAGGCGGGGGTCGCTTTCTTGCGCCCTGTCCCTGACAAGCCACTTCCACCCGGGACACAAAAGTTTCCATAATGGCTGACAAAGATTCAATTGTCAATGGGGTGCTGGAGGATCCCGCAGACCCCTCGAGGGGATCCGGAGGAGATACATGAGTGGCAGGGTCCATGTTAATACAGGACACTTTTGCTAGCAATAAACAAAAAAACTTTTTTTTTTTTTTTTTTTTTGTGTGTCTCCCCCTAGCGCAATAGCGCCCCTCAGAGTACCTGCTTCTCGATCCCAGAGAGAGAGAGAGGGACCCCCAAGGCTCACCAACCGATGCAGTGCAGTTTCCAACAAACTGCAGCCAGCGTCTGTCTTACACAGACTGGAAGGAGCTGTTTGCTTTTTCCCGGGCAGAAGGCGTGGCTCCGCCCCCTGTGTACGCCTTCCGGCGTTCCCAGCCCTCCACGAGGAAGCTGGGCTCACAAAACATGGCCGCCCCCATAGAAGAGACATAAGACTCCAAAAACATGGCGGCCGGCGTGACCTGAGGACATACATGCATTCGGTCTACGGCAAAATGGCGGCGGACCGCCGATATCGTCTTCCCAGCACATCCACCTGCACTCTGCTGAGAGGTGACATATGGATCTACAGAGATACACTGCACATAAGGTAGGATTATACCTCCTATGTTTGCTGTAATGTTACAGTCTGCTGGGTAGAGTGTTAGCTCTTGAACCAAGTCCACTTCCCACAAACACATGCTGTATTACAAGGGGGACTTGTAAGTGTCAGATATATACTGACCATATATGGAGGGGCCCATAATATATACTGCCTCATAAATGAGGAAAAAAGGGAACGTTTTACTCACCATACCGAACCGACAGGCACCCTCTCTTCATAATACCCTCTCCACCGAGGTGGGGGTTTGTGGACGCCTCGACTCTCTGGTCCTGGCGTCCAAGCGAGCTTTTAACTCGCAAAGTCAGTCCCTTTACTGGGACTCCGTCGCGGCCGACTCAGCGCACTGGTCTGCACGCGCTTTTAGGCAGAAACCGGGGTGACCACTGGATCTCACATCCAGCCCGTCGCCCGGCCCCGCATACTTACTTGAATATGTCGCGGCCGACCAAGCGCAATGCCTGGTCTGCACGCGCTCGTAGGCCGGCTGGGGTGACCACAAGTGTCGCCCAGTCCGGCATTTTTGCTTGAAGATCTCACAGGAAAAAAACACTGGAGAAAACTACCTAAAAAAATGTCTTTTTCTTAAAGAAAAAAAGTCTTGCCAGGACCAAAAGATCCCAGCAAGGAACTTAGGTCCTTACTCCTGACTAGACAGAAAAAAACTGATTCCCTGTAGCAGAGAGAGGGAGGATATACCCTCAGGGACTGCCCCCTAGGGTGGAGCCAGAACGTTTTGTCATTCTGCCTAGTCCTACTCCTGCGGAGACAACATAACCCAGCTCTTGAGAATCAAGAAGACTACGTCTGTCAATGAGCGATAGAGAAATTAAAAATCGCACAGGTGATGAAATACCACCAAAAGAAAGCTCTGTTTGTGGGGAAAAAAAGGACGTCAATTTCATTTGGGTACCGCGTCGCACGACCGCGCAATTGTCCGTTAAAGTCACGCAGTGCCGAATTGCAAAATAGGCCTTGGTCTTTGGACAGCCAAATCCTCCGGGGCTTAAGTGGTTAAATCCCTCCCACCATCTCTTTGGTCGCAGACAATCGTTGGCACCCTGAGAGGAGCAGTAGAACATTGAACACTCCGATTTACATTATACTAGTACTAGATATTTCTTCTATATAAATTCTAGGCCTCATTGCAGTTCTATAATAACTTTGCACTGGGCTGTTTCATCATTTCCTCCCGGTAACCCCTGAGAAAGAAGATCCATTACTGAGCTCGGCATGGGGGCCGCTCCGCTCCCAGCCCAGGGCCCACTGAACCTGAGCAGGGGCTCCCCCCTCCATGAACTGCTTAATCATTCGCTTTCCTTCCTGCTTCTGCTTTGCTGCTTTGTTTGAATCCAGCTGGAAATAAAAATAAATAAGACATCAGTGCCAAAGACCTTTAGTGGAACATGGTAATTATGAGTAATTAAAGTTTTATATAAGTGCCTACTCCCTGTAATGTTTACAATGGGAAGGGGAAGATTTTATGTCCTTGGCAGCAGTGCCACCTAGTGACAAAGGGCCTGTTACTACAGCGGACGGACAGATGTGTTACTGAGACGCTGGGGGCGCTGAGACTTTTGTACACTCATTACCTTGATGCTGATAAATCGCCATCCAGACATTCTGCCTGTGTCTGCGTTTAGCTATAGAAGAAGGATGCATTGCTTACTGTTCACATGCCGATTTCTCAACAAGGTTTAAAGCGATTGTGAAGGCTTGATTTTATTTTTTCTCGAAAATAACATCCGTTGTATACTCGCCTGTTCTGTGCAGTGGAATATTTCACAGAGGGGCCCAGAGCCTTCTCTTCTGGGGTCCCCTGCTGGCACTGTCAGCTCCTCCTCTGTGTGACCCTATAGAAAACTGCTTGCTATGGGGGTAGGGGGGTGGGCGCTCGCTCCCTAGCCGGGCATGAGTGCATAAATAGACCGGGTGGGAATGGTGTATGGGGTTCACCTTTTTTATTTTTTCTGTAAAGGTGAACTAACATTTAAATTTTATCATCCTAGATTGTGTCAGGGCAGATGTGGATTAAACTTAAATGGGGGTGGGGGGGGGGTTCCGCAACTTTCGAACCCCCATTCTCTTCTTGGTCAATCAACATCTGCCTTGACCCATTCCATGGTCATTGTAATAAGGAAGGGGGTCTCCAAACTTTTCAGTACGAGGGCCATGTTGTAATATTTTACAAATATTCATAGGCTAAAGAAAAAAATCAGTTTTATGTATAAACAAATTAGATTTAAATTAATGAATCAAGGTGTTTTTTTTTTTTTCGTAATCCGGCTCAGAGTTTGAACTGAGAGAGAGTAAATAAAGCAAAAAAAATGTACATCTTACAGCACAATATTACAACACCACAACAACACCTACATCTAAGTCCCCTCTCCTCCCATACATCGGGGTCCCCATCGGAGTCCCACCTTCATGCATCAGGGTCCCCATCTGATTCCACCCCCACCCTTCCCAGATATCGGGGTCCCCATCTTATTCCCCCCACACTCTCTCCCTATACATCAGGGTCCCCATCTGATTCCCCCCACACTCTCCCTATACATCAGGGTCCCCATCTGATTCCCCCCACACTCTCCCTATACATCAGGGTCCCCATCTGATTCCCCCCACCCTTCCAAGACATCAGGGTCCCCATCTGATTCCCCCCACACTCTCTCCCTATACATCGGGGTCCCCATCTGATTCCTCCTACCCTCCCCATACATCGGGGTCCCCATCGGAGTCCCACCTTCATGCATCAGGGTCCCCATCTGATTCCACCCCCACCCTTCCCAGATATCGGGGTCCCCATCTTATTCCCCCCACACTCTCTCCCTATACATCAGGGTCCCCATCTGATTCCCCCCACACCCTTCCCAGACATCAGGGTTCCCATCTGATTCCCCCCACACCCTTCCCAGACATCAGGGTCCCCATCTGATTCCCCCCACACTCTCCCTATACATCAGGGTCCCCATCTGATTCCCCCCACCCTTCCCGGACATCAGGGTCCCCATCTGATTCCCCCCACACTCTCTCCCTATACATCAGGGTCCCCATCTGATTCCCCCCACACCCTTCCCAGACATCAGGGTCCCCATCTGATTCCCCCCACACTCTCCCTATACATCAGGGTCCCCATCTGATTCCCCCACACTATCTCCCTATACATCAGGGTCCCCATCTGATTCCCCCACACTATCTCCCTATACATCAGGGTCCCCATCTGATTCCCCCCACACTCTCTCCCTATACATCAGGGTCCCCATCTGATTCCCCCCACACTCTCTCCCTATACATCAGGGTCCCCATCTGATTCCCCCACACTATCTCCCTATACATCAGGGTCCCCATCTGATTCCCCCCACACTCTCTCCCTATACATCAGGGTCCCCATCTGATTCCCCCCACACTCTCTCCCTATACATCAGGGTCCCCATCTGATTCCCCCCACACTCTCTCCCTATACATCAGGGTCCCCATCTGATTCCCCCCCACCCTTCCCAGACATCAGGGTTCCCATCTGATTCCCCCCCACCCTTCCCAGACATCAGGGTCCCCATCTGATTCCCCCACACTCTCTCCTCATACATCAGGGTTCCCATCTGATTCCCCCCACCCTTCCCGGACATCAGGGTCCCCATCTGATTCCCCTTCACCCCCTCATACATCATGGTCCCCATCTGAGTCCCTCCTCCATACAACCCTGTTCCCATCTCTGCCATACATCAGGGCCCCTATCTGATTCCCCCCATCTCCCCATACATGTGGGGTCCCCATCTGTGTCACCCCCCATTAATCAGGGAGGGTCCCCATCTGAGGCCCCCCCCCCAACCATACATCATGGTCTCCATCTGATTTCCCCCACCCTCCCCATACATTAAGGTCTCCATCTGATTTCCCCCACCCTCCCCATACATCATGGTCCCCATCTGAGTCCCCATCTGAGCCCCCCCCCCCCAATACATCAGGGTCCCCATCTGAGTCCCTCCTCCATATATCAAGGTTCCCATCTGAGGCCCCCCATACATTAGGATCCTCAGAGTTCCCGTTTACATCAGAGGGCCCTTACAGAGTGCTGCATTTGTAGTTCAGAAATACCTGATTTTAAAGTGTCAGCGCTGCCGGTGTGGTTATCAATGCTGGGCTTTCTTCCTGACACTCAGAATGAAAGGATTTGGATAAGCTGCCAAAATGTTTTGAACATTACGGAACAAGTTCAGGTGAAGGTGAGGGAAAACAACTAGCTTATGCATTGTATTCTTTATATCCTGGCAAACTTGCTTCTACATTTGTCCTCTTCCAATCAGGATAGCTCTGTGCTGTCCTTTGCTCTGCACAGTCAGTAGTGTGGCCAATCATGATGCAATACCCACACATGGGCAATGCAGTGTCACCAGCCTGACAGTAGGGTGCAGCTGGCACATCTTACAGATGTGGGGTATGTACATTACATATGGGGTGCAGGCGGTGTTAGGAAAACAAAATTGTAGCTGAAAGGGAAAGGATCTTCTAAGAGGAATACAAAGTCACTATTCCGTTTTGCTTCCAGATGTTCTGTATTGCACATTTTAATCAAAAGTCTGCATACCGACCTGCAGCGTGGATGTCACCGATGAGCTCAGTTTCTCATGCATTTTCCTGTTTTTTATCTCTTTCTCCTGCAGTTTCACAATGCAATATCAGCCTGAAAAAGCAGCGAAACAGAAGCATCTTCAGCTCACTCTTCTGCTGCTTCCGCAGCTACAGCGTCGAGCCGCCGTCCTCCAATAATAACACCAGCCCGCTGCCTCCGCTGGTGGAAGAAAATGGCGGCGTTCAAAAGGTAAATGTTTTAGCACTTTAATATGAATAATCTATGATTTAAAGAAAAAATAAAAAGTCAAATATTTCAGTTGTCAAAAAAATTAAACTGAGTTATGTGAATATATCAAGGACCCCCAACTGCTATGTGATTTGTTTGTTGGCACTTTGTGTTTTTTGTGTTTTTTTATATATATATATATATATATATATATATATATATATATATATATATATATATATATATATATATATATATATATATATATATATATATATATATATATATATATATATATATATATATATATAATATAATTTTTTTTTTTTTTTATATATATATTTTTGTGTAGTGAAGATGTTAGGTTGTCAAGGCAGAATGTTTGTTATCTTAAAGCGGTTGTATACTGAAAGAAAAACAAAAAAAAAAAACAAACCCTGCAAGACGAAGGCATATTGAGCTAGTATACATCGCATACTAGCTCATTATGGAATACTTACCTTAAAGCGAAACCCCGACACGGACTCCCGGACACCGCTGTGGGAGCTGACATGCTCCCTCGGCGTCTCTTCCGGGTTTGGCGGCTCTGGCGCTGTGAGTGGCGGGAGCCGCGATGACATCACTCCCGCGCGTGCGCACGGGAGGCATTTTCCGGCAAGCTCCCAGCATGGAACTCTGAATGTCCGCCGGACCTTCAGAGCGCATGCGCCGCTAGCGTCAGCGGCTGCATGCAGGGAAAATATCTCCTAAACCGTGCAGGTTTAGGAGATCTTAATTGTATCTACAGGTAAGCCCTATTATAGGCCTTATTAAAGGCTTACCTGTAGTTAAAAGTCACAAAAATGAGTATACTACCGCTTTAATGCATTCTATGCATTAGGATAAAAAAACCTTCTGTGTGTAGCAGCCACCCTAATACTTTCCTGAGCCCATCTCTATCCTGCAATGTTGCACAAGTGCCTCGGCCATCCTGGACTCTCCTCCCTGATTGGCTGAGACACAGCAGCAGCGCCATTTGGCTCCCGTTGCTTTCAAAGTCAGCCAATCAGGAGAGAGAGGGAGGGCGGGGCTGAACCGCGGCTCCGTGTCTAAATGGATACACGAAGCTGCGGCTTGGCTCACGTGCCCCCTTAGCAAGATTGCTTGCCGTAGGGGCACTCAGAGGGAGGGGCCAGATGCATCGAAGAGGGACCCCGAGCTGCTCTGTGCAAAACCAACTGCACAGAGCCGGTAAGTATAACATGTTGTTTTTAAATTAAAAAAAAATAAATAAAATTTAGTATCACACTTGGCTTTACTATCACCATTGGCTGTCAGTCAAATCCTGTGAGGAGAAGCGGGGCTAAGCCCAGCTGTGTATGTCGATGGAAAGACCGTGCTTGGCTCGGGATCGAGTCTGCACGAGTGCCCCCATAGCAAGTGGCTTGCTATGGGGGCACTGCTTTTTTCCCTTTAGAGGTGAATTGCCTCTCACTTCGTAGTAAAATCCATCCAATTTTATAACGAAAGCAGACTTTTTTTCTGCAGATGGGGATTAAAATAAGGGAGGGGGGCGGGGGTTAGCCCTTTGACTTGCTTAAAAGGGGCTCAAAATAGCTGCCCCCGTATACAGATTCTTTACATTTTTTTTTTTTTTTTTTTACAAGCTTTGTGCTGTATTTTTCTCCATAGGCGCTTTTTTCTTATTTTTATTTTTATATAATACCCAAAGGGCCTGTGCTAAGTTTAGTGGTGTGTCCAGTTCTTTAGAATAGATAGGCCTACAGCATTTAGAAGCAGTTCCAGGGCAGGATTTCTCATGTCATGCAGCTTGGTGCTATGAAAGCAGCAGAGTGTAGGGGTCATTCAGGAGCGAAGGCTGTTGTAGTGGCTTCCTTGGAAGACCTCATTCAGGGTGTCATCTGTCATTAGGAGTCTGTTATATTCCGGCAGCTGCAGTGATTGTCACATGCTGTCCTCTAGTGCTGTAATTTGGCTCCTTATAGACTGCTGGACGCCATAGTTGTCACATGCGGGTTTGAGTACAGCTGGTGTCATATGAAAGCATCACACATTTCGTCAAAGGTTTGCTTATTTGCATACACGGCCTGGTAGAGCCAGGTGATGGCAACAGCTTGAGACCTTTGATGGTCATGAAAGATTGATTGGAGTTCCACTCTGAATTAGTTTCATTGGTTTAAAGAGACATGGTCACTTTTCATTCAGGGGAAAGTTACAATATCTGCATATAGTCTATCCTTCCAGGCATATATACTTCCAGGCTGCCTCCACAACACAGTCTCTCCTTCCAGGCATGCATACTTCCAAGCTGCCTCCACAACACAGTCTCTCCTTCCAGGCATGTATACTTCCAAGCTGCCTCCACAACACAGTCTCTCCTTCCAGGCATGCATACTTCCAAGCTGCCTCCACAACAGTCTCTCCTTCCAGGCATGTATACTTCCAAGCTGCCTCCACAACACAGTCTCTCCTTCCAGGCATGTATACTTCCAGGCTGCCTCCACAACACAGTCTCTCCTTCCAGGCATGTATACTTCCAGGCTGCCTCCACAACACAGTCTCTCCTTCCAGGCATGTATACTTCCAAGCTGCCTCCACAACACAGTCTCTCCTTCCAGGCATGTATACTTCCAGGCTGCCTCCACAACACAGTCTCTCCTTCCAGGCATGTATACTTCCAGGCTGCCTCCACAACACAGTCTCTCCTTCCAGGCATGTATACTTCCAAGCTGCCTCCACAACACAGTCTCTCCTTCCAGGCATATATACTTCCAAACTGCTTCCACAACACAGTCTCTCCTTCCAGGCATGCATACTTCCAGGCTGCCTCCACAACACAGTCTCTCCTTCCAGGCATGTATACTTCCAAGCTGCTTCCACAACACAGTCTCTCCTTCCAGGCATGCATACTTCCAGGCTGCCTCCACAACACAGTCTCTCCTTCCAGGCATGTATACTTCCAAGCTGCCTCCACAACAGTCTCTCCTTCCAGGCATGTATACTTCCAAGCTGCCTCCACAACACAGTCTCTCCTTCCAGGCATGCATACTTCCAAGCTGCCTCCACAACACAGTCTCTCCTTCCAGGCATGCATACTTCCAAGCTGCCTCCACCACACAGTCTCTCCTTCCAGGCATGTATACTTCCAGGCTGCCTCCACAACACAGTCTCTTCTTCCAGGCATGTATACTTCCAAGCTGCCTCCACAACACAGTCTCTCCTTCCAGGCATGTATACTTCCAAGCTGCCTCCACAACAGTCTCTCCTTCCAGGCATGCATACTTCCAAGCTGCCTCCACAACACAGTCTCTCCTTCCAGGCATGTATACTTCCAAGCTGCCTCCACAACACAGTCTCTCCTTCCAGGCATGCATACTTCCAAGCTGCCTCCACAACACAGTCTCTCCTTCCAGGCATGCATACTTCCAAGCTGCCTCCACCACACAGTCTCTCCTTCCAGGCATGTATACTTCCAAGCTGCCTCCACCACACAGTCTCTCCTTCCAGGCATGTATACTTCCAAGCTGCCTCCACAACAGTCTCGCCTTCCAGGCATGTATACTTCCAAGCTGCCTCCACAACACAGTCTCTCCTTCCAGGCATGCATACTTCCAAGCTGCCTCCACAACAGTCTCGCCTTCCAGGCATGTATACTTCCAAGCTGCCTCCACAACACAGTCTCTCCTTCCAGGCATGCATACTTCCAAGCTGCCTCCACCACACAGTCTCTCCTTCCAGGCATGTATACTTCCAGGCTGCCTCCACAACACAGTCTCTCCTTCCAGGCATGTATACTTCCAAGCTGCCTCCACAACACAGTCTCTCCTTCCAGGCATGCATACTTCCAGGCTGCCTCCACAACACAGTCTCTCCTTCCAGGCATGTATACTTCCAGGCTGCCTCCACAACACAGTCTCTCCTTCCAGGCATGTATACTTCCAAGCTGCCTCCACAACACAGTCTCTTCTTCCAGGCATGTATACTTCCAAGCTGCCTCCACAACAGTCTCTCCTTCCAGGCATGTATACTTCCAAGCTGCCTCCACAACACAGTCTCTCCTTCCAGGCATGCATACTTCCAAGCTGCCTCCACAACACAGTCTCTCCTTCCAGGCATGTATACTTCCAGGCGGCCTCCACAACACAGTCTCTTCTTACAGGCATGTATACTTCCAAGCTGCCTCCACAACAGTCTCTCCTTCCAGGCATGTATACTTCCAAGCTGCCTCCACAACACAGTCTCTCCTTCCAGGCATGCATACTTCCAAGCTGCCTCCACAACACAGTCTCTCCTTCCAGGCATGTATACTTCCAGGCGGCCTCCACAACACAGTCTCTCCTTCCAGGCATGTATACTTCCAAGCTGCCTCCACAACACAGTCTCTCCTTCCAGGCATGTATACTTCCAGGCTGCCTCCACAACACAGTCTCTCATTCCAGGCATGTATACTTCCAAGCTGCCTCCACAACACAGTCTCTCCTTCCAGGCATGTATACTTCCAGGCTGCCTCCACAACACAGTCTCTCATTCCAGGCATGTATACTTCCAAACTGCTTCCACAACACAGTCTCTCCTTCCAGGCATGTATACTTCCAGGCTGCCTCCACAACACAGTCTCTCATTCCAGGCATGTATACTTCCAGGCTGCCTCCACAACACAGTCTCTCCTTCCAGGCATGTATACTTCCAAGCAATGTTCCCTCTAATTTTTTACTGTGCTGAGCAAATAAAAAAATTTCTGAGCGCAAACCTTTAGATTGAGCAATGGGGGGGGGGGGGGGGACGTCAATGCAGAGTGACCAGCTTGCCCCAATCAACTGCAGAGTGCCACAGCAATGCCCCCAATAAACTGCAGAGTGCCACAGCAATGCCCCCAATAAATTGCAGAGTGTCACAGCAATGCCCCCAATAAATTGCAGAGTGTCACAGCAATGCCCCCAATAAATTGCAGAGTGTCACAGCAATGCCCCCAATAAATTGCAGAGTGTCACAGCAATGCCCCCAATAAATTGCAGAGTGTCACAGCAATGCCCCCAATAAATTGCAGAGTGTCACAGCAATGCCCCCAATAAACTGCAGAGTGCCACAGCAATGCCCCCAATACATTGCAGAGTGCCACAGCAATGCCCCCAATACATTGCAGAGTGCCACAGCAATGCCCCCAATAAACTGCAGAGTGCCACAGCAATGCCCCCAATAAATTGCAGAGTGTCACAGCAATGCCCCCAATAAACTGCAGAGTGCCACAGCAATGCCCCCAATAAACTGCAGAGTGCCACAGCAATGCCCCCAATAAATTGCAGAGTGTCACAGCAATGCCCCCAATAAAATGCAGAGTGCCACAGCAATGCCCCCAATAAACTGCAGAGTGCCACAGCAATGCCCCCAATAAATTGCAGAGTGCCACAGCAATGCCCCCAATAAAATGCAGAGTGCCACAGCAATGCCCCCAATAAATTGCAGAGTGCCACAGCAATGCCCCCAATAAATTGCAGAGTGCCACAGCATTGCCCCCAATACATTGCAGAGTGCCACAGCAATGCCCCCAATAAATTGCAGAGTGCCACAGCAATGCCCCCCCGCGACCCCGTGCACTTACCTCACGGACGGTCACGGCACTCTGTCTTCAGTCCCCGGCTTCCAGCTTCCCGCGTCTCCATCCTCCCGAGTCCCGGCGCCTCCTCCTCGGCCAATGGCATGAAGTTGGCCTTTCGGCCAATCAGGAAGCGGGAGGACCCGCTCCCTGATTGGCCAGGAGGAGGACCCGTATGACAATAGCGAATTTTCATTCGCTATTGTCACACGATGGGCGTGCTCTCGGGGTGCACGCTCTGCTCCCTGGCCGCTCCGTCTGCGGCTGCGCCGTCTAACTAGGTGCTTGCGCGGGACGTAATTTCCACTGCGCGTCCGCGCACGCGCGCACCTTAAAGGGAACACTGCTTCCAAGCTGCCTCCACAACACAGTGTGGCTTCCAGGGTTTAAAGGAAGATATAAGGTGACTGTTCCAAGACCTGGCTGGCCATTTACCAAGCCCCAAAGCTTTCATATGGGGTGGGGTGTTGTGATGTCATCTCACTGTCTAAGCTGGAGCTCAGCTAGGCTGACCTGCTATGGGTAGGTGGCAAGGTAGCATGGCTGGGTAAGTACATGCCATGGGTCTGAGTTTGCCCTGAATTGCACACATTACAGTCAATAGGGTTATAGTGATTGGGTTTAGATCTACACTCACCAGCTGCTTTATTAGGTACACCTGTTCAATTGCTTGGTAACACAAATTGCTAATCAGCCAATCACATGGCAGCAACTAATTCATGCATTTAGGCATCTGGACGTGGTGAAGACAACTTGCTGAAGTTCAAACTGAGCTTCAGAATGGGGGAAGAAAGGGGCTTTAAGTGACTTTGAACGTGGCTTGGTTGTTGGTGTCAGACGGACTGGTCTGAGCATTTCAAAACCTGCTGATCTACTGGGATTTTCACACACAGCCATCTCTCGGGTTTTACAGAGAATGGTCCGAAAAAGAGAAAATATCCAGTGAGTTGCTGTTGTGTGGAGGAAAATGCTGTGTTGATGTCAGAGGAGAATGTGCAGACTGGTTTGAGATGATAGAAAGGCAGAAGGCAAACAGTAACTCAACCACTCGTTACATCCAAGGTATGCTGAATACCATCTCTGAACACACAGCACATCGAACTCTCAAGCAGTTGGGCTACAGCAGCAGAAGACCACACAGGGGTGGCACACCTGTCAGCTACAGTATCTCACAAAATTGAGTACACCCCTCACATTTTTGTAAATATTTTATTATATCTTTTTCATGTGATTTCAAAATAACTCAACACACAGCCATTAATGTCTAAATCGCTGGCAACAAAAGTGAGTACACCCCTAAGTGAAAATGTACAAATTGGGCTCAATTAGTCATTTTCTCTCCCCTGTGTCGTGTGACTATTTATTTGGTGTTATCGCTTTTACTCTCTCATACTGGTCACTGTTAGTTCAACATGGCACCTCATGGCATAGAACTCTGAGGATCTGTAAAAAAGAATTGTTGCTCTACATAAAGATGGCCTAGGCTATAAGAGAATTGCCTGAAACTGAGCTGCAGCTCAGTGGCCAAAACCATACAGCGGTTTAACAGGATAGGTTCCACTCAGAACAGGCCTCTCCATGGTCAACCAAAGAAGTTGAGTACATGTGTTCAGCCTCATATACAGTGGTTGTCTTTGGGAAATTGAGGTATGAGTGCTGCCAGCATTGCTGCAGATGTTGAACAGGTGGGGGGTCAGCCTGTCAGTGCTGAGACCATACGCAGCACACTGCATAAAATTGGTCTGCATGGCTGTCATCCCAGAAGGAAGCCTCTTCTAAAGATGATGCACAAGAAAGCCTGCAAACAGTTTGCTGGCGACAAGCAGACTAAGGACATGGATTACTGGAACCTTGTCCTGTGGTCTGATGAGAGCAAGATAAACTTAGTTGGTTCAGATGGTGTCAAGCGTGTGTGGGGGCAACCAGGTGAGGAGTACAAAGACAAGTGTGTCTTGCCTACAGCCAACATGGTGGTGGGAGTGTCATGGTCTGGGGCTGCATAAGTGCTTCCGGCACTGGGGAGATACAGTTCATTGGGGGAACCATAAATGCCAACAAGAACTGTGACATACTGAAGCAGAGCATGATCCCCTCCCTTCAGAGACTGTGTGGCAGGGCAGTATTCCAACATAATGACCCAAAATACACCTCCAAGATGACCACTGCCTTGCTAAAGAAGCTGAAGGTAAGGTTGATGGACTGGCCAAGCATGTCTCCACACCTAAACCCTATTGAGCATCAGTGAGGCATCCTCAAACAGTAGGTGGAGAAGCGCAAGGTCTCGAACATCCACCATCTCAGTGATGTCATCATGGAAGAGTGGAAGAGGACTGCAGTGGCAACCTGTGAAGCTCTGGTGAACTCCATGCCCAAGAGATTTAAGGCAGTACTGGAAAATTATGGTGGCCACACAAAATATTGACACTTTGGGCCAAATTTGGACATTTCACTTAGGGGTGTACTCACTTTTGTTGCCAGCGGTTTAGACATTAATGGCTGTGTGTAAGTTATTTTGAGGGGACAGCAAATTTACACTGCTACAATGTAAAGTAGTGAGTGTACAGCTTGTATAACCTAAAGTGTCATTTCTTCAGTGTTGTCACATGAAAAGATATAATAAAATATTTACAAAAATGTAAGGGGTGTACTCACTTTTGTGAGATACTGTAAGAACAGGAAATTGAGGCTACAATTCGCACAGGCTCACCAAAATTGGACAATAGAAGAGTTGCCTGGTCTCATGAGTTTCGATTTCAGCTGCGACATTCGGATGGTAGTGTCAGAACTTGGCATAAACCACATGAAAGCATGGATCCATCCTGCCTTGTATCAACGGTTCAGGCTTGTGGTGGTGGTGTAGTGGTCAGGGCCGGTGCTTCCACTAGGCAAACTAGGCAGCCGCCTAGGGCGCATTGCCACCTAGGGGCGTAGCCAGGAGTCGGCACTCTCTCTCTCCATCCTGAATGATTATTGTGAGCTGAGGGGAGAGGTGGCGGTAGGGGAGGAAGAAGGGACAGAGAAAGATGCCAGGTGTCTTGGGCAGTGGCAGAACTAACAGGCCCTGGCTTTCCACGACTGTTGGAGGGGCCCCAAGAGGCAGGAATGGAGCCCACTAGAGTGCTGCCTGCATGATGATCCTCTTCAGCTGGAGCTGAACGGCCTTAACCCCAGGCGGGAAGTGATTCTCTGCACTGAGCTGGTAGGCAGCCGTTCATTTCCCTGGGTCGGTATTAAGCAGGGAGCGGAGGAGAGCTGAACCTGAGCCGGAGCTCGGCACTGTAGGGCGGAACCTTTACTGGGGCAGAAGCGACGAGGCACCAGAATGGTCTGAGGAGGTTGGTGATGAAGGACATGCGGAGCTCTCTGACTGCTGCTTTTCCCTCCACCAGGAGACAGTTGGAGCTGTGGTGAGCACTTTGGTCCAGGAGAGGAGCGTCCTGGGAGAAGGAATCAGCAGGATCACTGTGAAGGAGGGCAGAGTGGGGGCCACTCTCTTCATACCGCCCAGTGAGTGTCCCCAGAACAGGGGATTGGGGTCCCTGGGTGTTACATGGAGCATCACTGGTATGAAAGGGAATCGGGGTCACCAGGTGTGCCTTGGGGAATCAGAGTCACCAGGTGTGACATGGAGGATAGGGGTCACCGGGTGTAACAGGGGTTCGGGGTCACCAGGTGTGCCATGGGGGGATTGGGGTCCCCAAATGTGACACGGAGGAACATCAGGGTCCCCAGGTGTGACATGGAGGAACATCAGGGTCCCCAAGTGTGACATGGAAAAACATCAGGGTCTGACATAGAGGAACATTGGGGTCACTGAGTAGGACAGCATGACATGGAGGAACACGGGGTCCCTGGGTGTGACATGGAGGAACATCAGGGTCAGTGGATATGACAGCATGGCATGGAGGAATATTGGGGTCTAAGGGTGTGGCATAGAAAAACATCAAAGTCCCTGGGTGTGACACGGAGGGAGATTAGGGTCCCCGAGTGTGACATGGAGGAATATGGGGGGGTCACTGGGTATGAAAGCATAACATGGAGGAACCATCGGATCAGGGTCACTGGGTATGACATAAAGGAGTTTTTAACCCCTTCCCTTTTTTTTTTTTTTGGGGGGGGGGGGGGGGCGCAAGTAGCTGGTCTTGCCTAGGGCGTAAAATAGTCTAGCACCGGCCCTGGTAGCGGTGTGGGTGATATTTTCTTGGCACACTTTGGGCCCCTTACTACCAATTGAGCATCGTTTAAACACCGCCTACCTGAGTATTGTTTCTGACCATGTCCATCCCTTTGACTACAGAGTCCCCATCTTCTGATGGCTCCTTCCAGCAGGATAATGCACCATGTCACAAAGCTCCAATCATCTCACCACTGGTTTCCTCACCATGACAATGAGGTCACTGTACTCCAATGGCCTCCACACTCACCACATCTCATCCAATAGAGCATCATTGGGATGTGGTGGAACCGTAGATTTGCATGATGGATGTGTAGCCGACAAATCCGCAGCAAGTGTGTGATGCCATCATGTCACTATGGACCAAAATCTCTGAGGAATGTTTCCAACACCTTGTTGAATCTATGCCATGCTAAATGATGACAGTTCTTAAGGCAAAAGGGGGTCAAACCCGGTACTAGCAAGGTGTACCTAATAATAAAGTGGCCGGTGAGTGTATTTTAAGTCACAAGTTCACTTTTAGTCATTTTGTCCTTTTATAAATGACCCCCCCCCCCCCCAAAGTGTGCTGTTTGCCATATAGAATATTTGCCTTCCTCCATCTTCACGGTGAGGTCCTGTCCAGCGCCACACAACCTTTGCTTCAAAAATGTCTCCCCTGGCTCTTCTTTGGTGTGCACATGCGGTACAGCCTCGGAAACTACCATATTCTTGCCTTTTGTAGTAGGAGCACTTATGGCACTTTTCCACTGCATGGAACCGAACGGTTCGGCTCGCTTTTGTGTTTTTCCACTGCATGGTATCGCATGGTACGGTGTTGGAACGGTTCGGTATGGTACAGTACGGCGGCGCTTTTCCACTACATGGAACCGACCGGTACGGCTCGCTTAAACAGTACCACCTCAGTTGTGGTTCCAAGAGGGCCGTACGGGTACCATATCCCACAATCCTTTGCATGCAGCCTTGACTGTTTGTCACTACTAGCCACTGATTGGTCAGAGAATCGTTGTTATCCCACCCACTTTACTTTAGTGGAAAAGCAAACCGTACCGAATCGTTCCAACACCGTACCATGCTGTACCATGCAGTGGAAAACCAAACAGAGCCAAGCAGGGCCGAGTGGAGCCGAGCCGGTACTTGCAGTGGAAAAGTGCCAATAGTACTTAGTTCATCTTTCTTAGAAATTCACCTACTTCAAGTAAAACTCCTTTTATTATGCTGTAAATCTA
The DNA here is from genome assembly GCF_965119305.1 of Pelophylax lessonae. Taxonomy (NCBI): domain Eukaryota; kingdom Metazoa; phylum Chordata; class Amphibia; order Anura; family Ranidae; genus Pelophylax; species Pelophylax lessonae. Next base: position 34,899,651 of record NC_138772.1, read on the forward strand.
TTAGAACTGATTCCCATTTCATCCCAGCACTACTGCGTATCTACCCAGACATCCAACTATCTATGACCAGCTTCAGCATGTATAGGTTTTCTTCTGCGGAATTGTAAAATATTGAGAAAAAATGAAGACCTCAAAACCTTAATTTCGAACTGAGTGAAATGGACACCAGAGGGTGCTTCTAAGTGTATCAGGTTAGCGCTTATTAAAAAACGTATAAAATGCGCTCACATTTAAAAAGATGAAAGAAGACCTATCCTAAAACCAAGGGAAGTCCTCTCAGGAACTCAGGCCTATCTGTTGTAGTTGAAGGTGTAGAGAGAAGCTGCCCGCTGCACATAGAGCTACAATACCACCAGTGCCAGTTGGACAGCATGGGAATATTTTCAGAATGATGACAGCATGGAAGGGGCCGTGACTGTGTGTTTCAAGGCAGTAGGACCCCTTTTTCTATAGGCTTGAGAAAGAGGCATTACTGCATTGAAATGCGTTGCCACGCTCCTGGAATCCTGGAATATTCCCATGCTGTCCGATTAGCTGTGATTGTGTTGTAGCTCTGCATGCTGCAGGCGGCTTCTCTCTACATCTCCTTGGATTGCCGCAGTTCAGACAGATGACTTCCCTTGGTTTTAAGATATGCCGTCTTTCACATTACTAAATGTAAGTGCATTTTTACTGTTTTAATAATAAACCCTAAAGGCGCTTTTCCACTGCATGGTACGGATCGGTTTGGCGCTTTTCCACTACATGGTACCGCATGGTACAGTGTTGGAACGGTTCGGTACGGTTTGGTACAGCAGCGCTTTTCCACTACATGGTACGGCTCGCTTAACCACTTGCCGACCGCTCACTCGAGCTCTACTGCGGCAAAGCGGTTAGTTCCCGTCCAGCGACGTAGACCTACGTCGCTGGACTCCTCCCCTTGTAGGCGGCGCTCCCGCTGTATTCATTCACAGCGGGAGTCGGGCCAGGGGAGGAGCTGCTCTTCCCCGATCGTCGGGGAATCCAGTCTGGAGATCCGCCCGCTTGTGTAAACAGAGCGGGCGGATCTCCTAAGTGACAGACAGTGACAGATTGCAGGGTTCAGCATTGCTGAACATGCGATCTGTCCCTGTGTCACTCAGTCACCTCCCCCCACACACGTTAGTAAGCACCAGGCATACATTAACCCCTCCCTCTCCAATAAAATTAACCCCTTCCCTGCCTGTGTCATTTTTACAGTAACAGTGCATATTTATAGCACTGATTACTGCAGTAATGTCACTGGTACCCCCAAAAGTGTCAAAAATGTCAGTCAAGGGTCCGATCTGTCCGCCGCAATGTCGCAGTCCCGCAAAAAAAATCGCAGATCGCCGCCGTTACGCGTAAAAAAAAAAAACGCCAAAAATGACAGAAATCTTTCCCTTAGTTAGTAAACGCAATAACTTTTGCGCAAACCAATCAAAATACGCTTTTTGTGATTTACCAAACATAGGTAGCAGAAAACAAATTGGCCAAAAATTTTACGCTCTTTTTTTGTTTATAGCGCAAAAAGTAAAAATCGCAGAGGTGATCAAATACCACCAAAAGAAAGCTCTGTTTGTGGGGAAAAAAAGGACGTAAATTTCGTTTTGGGTACGGCGTCGCACGACTGCGCAATTGTCAGTTAAAGTCGCACAGTGCCGAATCGCAAAAAGTGGCCTGGACGTAAGACAGCAAAATCCTCAGGTGGTAAAGTGGTTAAACAGTACCACCTCGGTCGGGGGGTTCCAAGCGGGCCGTACCGATACCATATCCCACAATCCTTTGCATGCAGCATTGATTGTTTGTCACTACTAGCCACTGATTGGTCAGAGAATCGTTGTAATCCCACCCACTTACTACTAAGTACTACAACAGTGGAAAAGCAAACCGAGCCGAGTAGAGCCTATACAGTATTGAAAGGCGCTGACTCGTACCACGCAGTGGAAAAGCAAACTGCGCCAAACTAGGCCAAGCAGCGCCGAGTGGAGCCGAGCCGGTACTTGCAGTGAAAAGGGGTCTCTTCTGTCGGCCATTTTACTCTATTACAGATCACCTTTAATCTGCTGAGGAGCTGCTCTGGGGCCAAGCAAGCTGTCATTATATGGACTTATGAACTGTGTTTAGTGGTTACCACTTTTCAGGCTACTGGCGGTGTTTGCGCCATAAACTTCTCTTATTTCAAACTGTTAAGTTTATTTTAGCTCTGCATTTTATCAGGGGTGCATTTACAAAAGCCAGCTTACTCACTGATGTTTTGTGCAGGTACATACAATCTTCAGCCGTAGACCATCCAGTGGAACGTGATTCTTCCGCTGCTATGGAGCTCATTGTACATCCTTCTGACGTGTCCTTGCCGTGCTTCCTTTTCATTTCCATTCCAGTAGATTTCTCATTTTTAGTAATCTTTTTCTGCTTTTTGTTCTCTCATAGGGTGATCAGACGCAAGTCATTACCATTCCTACTGTATGTATTTTTTTATTTTACCCTTTTTTTCTTCTTGCCATTTATTATTTTTGCTTTCTTGTTACTATATGTTTGCTGTTCTTCCATTAACATCTCTGCTAGAAAACTGATTTGGTGATCTGGTGTGATAACTCTCACATTTTGGCTGCCTTCTGATAAATTTGCTCTCTTTATTGCCTGACGGTTGCTAGGTTCATACACATATTTATGTGTGTCATTTTTTTATTCCGCATAGTAAATCCTAAATGTCGCAAGAGTGGAATTAATTTGCTTGGGAAGCTCTCAGAGCTGTCTAAGTAAGCGCACCTTTCACAATCTGCGCAGCACTGGGGATAAATGGTCCTTAAATATAAATGTTTGATTTTTTTTTTTTTTTTATCCATTCATTATTGGTGTATATTTATTTATATTGCATCAGTATATTACTCAGCACTTTACAGAGTGCGTTTATCCATTCATGTCAGATCCTGACCAAATGGAGCTTACGCTGCAATCCCTATGGTAGTCGTAGGAAGCCTGCACATGTTATGCATGGATGCTGATCAGTCTGCATGACGGATTTCATAGAGAAATGTAAGGTATTGCACTTGGGGGCTAAAAACATAAAGGCAAATTATGCTCTGGGGGGGGGACCCAGGATGGAGAAAGATCTGGGGGTTCTAGTAGAAGATAAACTAAGCAATAGTATGCAATGTCAAGCTGCAGCTGCCAAAGCCAGCAGAATATTAGCACGCATAAAGAAAGGGATGTATTCCAGAGATAAAACTATAATCCTTCCACTTTATAAAACTCTGGTCCGACCGCATCTGGAGTATTCTGTCCAGTTCTGGTCTCAAATCCTCAGAAGGGATGTGCTGGAACTAAAGAGTCCAAAGAAGGGCAACTAAACTAATAAGGGGATTGGAGGACCTTAAAGGGGAGTTCCACCCCCCTCCAAAAATTAAAGTCAGCAGCTACTTTTAATATTAGGACACTTACCTGTCCTGGTAAGGGAAGTTAAGGGAATCCGGCAGTGAAGCCTTGCACCTTCATGGGCGTGTCACTAATGCGCATGCGCGCTGCGCATTCGGATTGGCTCAGCGGCGGGGGAAGGAGGGGGGGGCCAAACTTCCGAGGCATGGCGCCGTAGCGCCGTCTCCCAGAAGTGGGGAAGGGTACCTGTCAAACACGGTTCCCCCCCCTCCCCCCTGAAAGGTGCCAAATGTGGCACCGGAGGGGGGGGGGGGGGAACAAATGAGCTGAAGTTCCACTTTTGGGTGGAACTCCGCTTTAATTACGAGGAGCGATTACAAGCGCTTAATTTGTTCTCCTTGGAGAGGAGACGCCTGAGAGGGGACATGATAGCGATTTACAAATGCCTCAGTGGTGATCCCAGCATAGGAAAAAATGATTTAGTCTCAAGGAGTGTAAGAGGACATGTGGCCACACAATGAGATTAGGGGAGAGGCGGTTTAACCTTAAGCTGCGTAAGGGGTTCTTCACTGTAAGGGTGGTGAGAATGTGGAACTCTCTTCCACAATTGGTGGTAGCTTCGGTGAGTATGGCTACTTTTAAAAAGACTCTTGGGACGTGCATCTCTCAGATCACAACATTCAGGGTTATGGGAAATGATCAACACACACACACACACACACAGGTTGTCTTTATTCAACCTCAACTACTATGTAACTATGCAATACGGGCTTCAGATTGTATAACCGCAGTGTGAACCGCAAGCTTTGACAAAGCATTTGCAGAGCTTTCAGACCGCTTTGTTGAAGCTTGTAGGGTCCATGCATACTGCATGGGATTTACAAATCGCTGCTTCTATAGGAGTTTTCCATTTTGCCTGTAGAAGCAACTCAAAGTTCTCCTATGTGTCCTTCTACATTAGGACATTTAGAGTCAGAAAACAAAAACCCTTCTGGTTTGCATTTTTGAGAGGAGTTTTCTGGCAGAAAAATGCTAAATGCTCCTAAACACCTGTACAAAAATGTTTTTCTCTTTTCTGCCTGAAGACCCAGCCTTTTTTTTTTTTTTTTTCTTTTTAAGCCGATTCTGCATGGTTCCTTAAAGCGGAGTTCCAGCCATTTACTCACCTGTCCAACGGTCCAGCGATGCGGCCGCCGGAAGCCTGGATCCTCTCCCTCGGCGCCGGCATCACTGCTGTGGGCACCCGGCTGTTACAGTTTGCGGCTTCACAGCCGGGTACCCACTGCGCATGCGCGAGTCGCGCTGCGCGCCGTGATTGGCCGGCAATCTTCTGGGACCTCTGACGTGTCCCAGAAGATTGCAGGGAGGGAGGGGGAGAGGAGAACTTCCGCTCAGGGTGCCGCGGCGCTCCGAGCGGAAGTGGGAGCGGGTACCTGTCAAAATTAGGTACCCGCTCCCCCCCCAAAAAAAATGACATGCCAAATGTGGCATGTCGGGGGGTCAGGACTCCCTAAAGCGGAAGTTCCACTTTTGGGTGGAACTCCGCTTTAAGTACCATTCCGCTCCAGTTTGTAAGTACACAGATCCTAATTGACTGCTATTTTAAATTGTTCCAGACCACGCATTTGCCAAAAGATGGCTACAGCGCAGTCGTCCATAGATGTCCTCCCAGAACCCTGCCTCCTGTGTGCTCCCTCGGCCCTCTACCATGTGATCAGCAGTGTCTAATCACAGCTAATTGCATGTAAACAGACTTGTTGGTTATCGGCAGTCCTTTCCTTACACAGTGTCTGTGTGAGGAAAGGACCGCTGATACCAGGCAAGTCTTGTCCGCACTTTGTTTACATTGATAATTGGGGAACTGGTCATCAGTGCAGCCTCATCGGCGCCCATCAGTGCAGCCTCATCGGCGCCCATCGGTGCGGCCTCATCGGCGCCCATCGGTGCGGCCTCATCGGCGCCCATCGGTGCGGCCTCATCGGCGCCCATCGGTGCAGCCTCATCGGCGCCCATCGGTGCAGCCTCATCGGCGCCCATCGGTGCAGCCTCATCGGCGCCCATCGGTGCAGCCTCCTGGGCAGGAAGGGGGTGAAAGTGCCTGGTATTGAAGTGGTTAAACAAGCTTCTAGCAGGCTTCCGCAGACTTTCAACAAGCTTCAAGAAATGCTGAAACCTGCTAGCAGCTTGTTTAAAGTGTCAATCGGTACTCCAATTAAGATTTATGTTCAACATTTACAAACGGGAGCTAAATGGTACTTTAAAGTCTTCAACAAAGCTTGCTGAAAGCTCTGAAAATGCGTTGTCAAAAAGTTTGCTGTTCACTTCTCTTGTACAAATTGAAGCCCACGTGAAACAGGTCTACCATTTGTGTTTTTGGTTTGTGGGAGAAAACTGGAGTACCCTGAAGCCTACACTACCACTTAAGAGCAGTCAGCATTATTGATGTAATTGTATAAGTAAAAGGTTTACGAACACCCCACACCCTCTATATTCTGATTGGTCAGCGCCAGTATGGTCAAGCACAAATGGTGCAGACTCAAGGCTATAGAAGCTGAAAGTTTTAATTCATGCACATTGGATTACAACTAATAACATTGTCTATATCCCAACCAAGGTTTGGCTGGAAAGGCTTCTTCAGGTCTTTTTAAAACATTAATATGCACTGATACTTTTTCATCTAGCTGATGTCTTTTGCATGCCTACATAAGTTAATATATATATATAAAAAAAAATCATAATATGTGTGTTTTGCTTGGCAAGAGTTTGCTTTATCTGGCTTTGCGTTTCACCAAATATAAGAAATGCTCTTTAGAGTTTAATATTGCGAGCTTGGACTGAAGAATCTTATGGATATAGCCGCAAGCTTACCGTCTGCGCTGTGCTTGAGCCTTTTGTCCTGCTACTGATGTACATTCTTGGGTGGTGAAAAATGTAAATTTAAAGCAGAACTCCAGCAAACACATTATTTTTAGGTTAGAGCAGTGGTCTCCAAACAGTGTCAGTTTGTTTGCCTTTATCTGGCCCTTGGGACACTATTTCACCAGTTGGCACCAATGATGGAGCACCATTTCTCCTACCAACATCATCAATGGGACACCTCTTCTCACTGAAATCAACAATGGGGCACTATTCCTCCCATTAAAACCAATGATGTTCTGGGGGCATTTTTTACTCCCACTGGCTACAGTCTGGTCCCCCTAAAGCCTGAAGGACAGTAAACTGGCCCTTTTCTTAGAAAGTTTGGAGACCCCTGGGTTGGAGAAGGTTTAGTATTGTCAGATGTTTTTTTTTTTGCTTTGTCTAGATAGGAATATTTTGGTAATTTTAGTCCTGGAAACCACACGGGAATTGAGGGCAGTACTTCCTAATTGGGGTAAGGGAATTGAGGCCAGTGCTTCCTAATTGGGGAAAGGGAATTGAGGCCAGTACTTCCTAATTGGGGAAAGGGAATTGAGGCCAGTGCTTCCTAATTGGGGAAAGGGAATTGAGGCCAGTGCTTCCTAATTGGGGAAAGGGAATTGAGGCCAGTACTTCCTAATTGGGGAAAGGGAATTGAGGCCAGTACTTCCTAATTGGGGAAAGGGAATTGAGGCCAGTACTTCCTAATTGGGGAAAGGGAATTGAGGCCAGTACTTCCTAATTGGGGAAAGGGAATTGAGGCCAGTACTTCCTAATTGGGGAAAGGGAATTGAGGCCAGTACTTCCTAATTGGGGAAAGGGAATTGAGGCCAGTACTTCCTAATTGGGGAAAGGGAATTGAGGCCAGTACTTACTAATTGGGGAAAGGGAATTGAGGCCAGTACTTCCTAATTGGGGAAAGGGAATTGAGGCCAGTACTTCCTAATTGGGGAAATGGCAGCAGGAAAGGCCTGTCCATTTTTAATCCTCTGCCATTCGATCCTAAACAATAAAAATTTCATGGGAGTTCCACTTTAACATTTATTAATAAAGTTGTATTAAGAAATGAAAATAATTTTAAATTCTATAATTGTGTTAGTCGCTTCTAACTGGTGTTTGTTTTGCCTTCATATAATACAGTATATGATGCTTCTATGCTTTATCTATGCATGTACAACCTTTTTAAAATGTCTTGCACAGCAACAATTCTGCCATTTATTTAAACCACTTTGTTTATTCTCTTTTTAAAAGTTCTTTGTTCTTTTATTTCCGGATAGCCACCTACTAAATACCTCCTTCCAGAACTGAACGTGTCAGAATATGGCAAGAAGTGCGTGGTCATTGATCTGGATGAAACCTTAGTACACAGTTCATTTAAGGTACCTGTACTGTATTTATGGCCTGGAGCAATGCATGTTGCTCTGGCCTTGTGTGGGTTAAACTGCAGCAAATCTCTTGTTTCTGTAGCCATTGCAGTGTTTTCACATAGTCCATCCTTCTAGATATGCAAACTTACCCAGCCAGGCTTTCTTCATGCTGCAGCAACACAGGCTATTAAAGTTTAAAGTAGTCGTAAACTCTCTATTTCAACTTGTGCCTACAGGTTTATTTATTTTATTGCAGGTACTTATTAGGGATCGACCGATAACGGTTTTTCATTGCCGATACCGATATTTTTGCCATTGCATATCGGTATCGGCCGATATTTTGTACATTTTAAAGTTTTGAAAAATAACAACAATTTTTGACACAAATCTGGTATTGAACATGTGTAGTAGGTCTTTTAGCTGTAATGAGCGGTCTTCCCTTCCCTTCCCTCCCTGCCTGCCAGGAATCCCGTGTGAACCTAGTTTAGTGTCCTTAAAATCCTAGAATCCACTTTATTAGTGTTTTATATAATGTCCAATGTGTGTTTTTGTAATAGAATAGTGGGAAATACCTTCATTACATCGCTGCTCCGGGCTCTCCTCGCTAATCTCCCGCTCTGTTTTCTCCTCTCATAGCTGTCAAAGGAGGATCTCAGTCCCTCCCCTCTGCAGTGTACACAGAAGCGCCGGGTATTAGATTAGAATAGTGTGAAATACCTTCGTTGCATCTCCCGCTCTGCTGTCCTTCTCTCCTCCCCCACTGACAGCTGGGGTTCACGGAAGGGCCGAGCGGCGATGTAATGAAGGTATTTCACACTATTCGATTACAAAAACACACACTGGACATTCTATAAACCACTAATAAAGTGGATGCTAGGATTTTACATACACTAATATTACATACAGTAATATCGGCCAGCTCTGGGGGCCAATACCAATAATCAGTAAAAGTAAATATCGGCCTTGCCGATAATCGGTCGATCCATAGTACTTGTATAGCATTGTCAGTTTACACAGCACTTTACATATACCTTGTACATTCACATCAGTCCCTACCCTCAAGGAGCTTACAATCTAAGGTCCCTAACCCATACTCATATACGCATAGTAGGGCCAATTTAGACAGGATCTAATTAACCTACTAGCGTGTCTTTTGGAGTGTGGGAGGAAACCAGAGTACCCCAAGGAAACCCACGCAGGGAGAACATGCAAACTGCAGGCAGGTAGTGTCTTGGTTGGGTTTCGAACCGGTGACCCTTTTGCTGCTAGGCGAAAGTACCAACCACTTTGCCGCCCAGGTAGGCTTACCTGTAGGTACAAGGAAATTGGCAGATGACATCTTCAACACTTGCGCAGTGACGCTCTGCATTCAAGGCACACAGTATGCCATGGAATGCAGAGTGCAGTGCTGCGGCTCCCGTGCGCAGTGACATCATCCCACGAACCCGGAAGGGAAGACCAGGTGAAGATGAGAGCCTCAGATGGAAGCCAGGTAGTGTTTGGCCCGGTGAGTGGTTGAGTTGCATGCTCACAGAAGCCCCTCCCTGCAGGAAGCCATTTTGGGAGCATGGTTTAGGAGATATAAATTATGGTAATTTTCAGGTCTCTGGGAATCCACGGTAAAACCAACACATGGGGGGGTAATGGGAAAAATGCCCCTTATGTTTGTGGTCAGTGGTGAGAGAGCCCAGCCTACTGCAGTGGTCACAATGCTATTCTTACAGAAAGCAAAAAAGATCTTTGGTGTCTTGCCATGTCATTGGCCATGAAGGCACCATCACTTGGGAGTTCAAAAAGCCAGAGCTCGGGGAACCCCCAACAAACTCTGGAGGAACCTTGAGAATGGCTGACTTATGGGGAGCGGGACTATCTGCAGACATTATACAGTCATGGTCAAAAATATTGGCACCCCTGCATTCAGTGCCGGGACAAGGCCATCCAGTGCCCAGGGCAAGGATGCCAAACTGCGCCCCTCCGTTCCTTAGGTTTAGGGTCAAGGCACCCCCCCCATCCCTGCAATAAATCATTGCGCCCTGTCCCTCCTGCCCACCCCTTTTCCCGGCCCTGCCTACATTCCTGTCAGATAATGCACCGCGTTGCCCAGAGAATTGTTGCAATTCCAAATGTTTAGACAGGCTCATGTTTATTTCTTTTGTTTTGTATCGGTATGACACAAAAAAAAAGTGGAGAAACAAAGATCCAAATCTGACAAATTCCACGCAAAACTCTAAAAATGGACTGGACAAAATTATTGGCACCCTCAATTTAATATTTGGTAGCACACTCATTGGAAAAATAACTGAAATCCTTCCTGTAACAATCAGTGAGTTGCTTACATCTTTCTTCTGGAATTTTGGACCGCTCTTCTTTCACCAACTGCTCCAGGTCTCCCGGTTGGAAGGGTTCCTTTTCCCAGCTGCTGTTTTTGAGATCTCTCCAGAGGTGCTCTATGAGATTTAGGTCTGGACTCATTGCTGGCCAGTTCAGTACTCTTTAGCGATTTGTACAAAAGCATTTCTGGGTGCTTTTTGACATGTGCTTTGGGTAATTTTCCTGCTGTAAGACCCATGACCTCTGATGGAGACCCACATTTTTGACACTGTGCCCTACATTGCACCCCAGAATTCTTTTGGTAGTCTTCAGATTTCATAATGCTATGCACACGGTCAAGATATCCAGTGCCTGAAGCAGCAAAGCAACCCCAAAACATCAGTGAACCTCCACCATGTTTGACTGTAGGGACTATATTCTTTTCTTTAACCCCTTCCCGCTGATGTAATCAAATATGCAGCCTCGGCTTTAGAGGGTTGTGCTGGGGTGATGCCGTTTTTTTTAGAGCGGACAGTCGGCTTTCTTGTAATAAAAACCGATGCGGCTAATCAGCCACATGGCTGTTATTACACGCAGGGGGGGGGGGCATGTGAAGTATTGGGATTGGCACATGGGCACTGTTCCTCCCAGCGCCCATGTGACGTATTGGGAATGGCAGATGTGCACTTTTCCTCTTAGTGCCCATGTGACGTATTGGGATTGGCACATGGGCACTGTTCCTCCCAGTGCACACCAGCAGCCATGCGTTCACTGGGGCTGCTGGTGTGAACAAACCCTAAAACACTAGATCAGGGCTTCCCAAACTTTTTTGGGCCGAGACCCACTTCTGAATACAGTTATTTTTCAAGACCCACTTGCTTGTCATTGAATATTGTAAAGCGCTACAGAATTTGTTGGCGCTATATAAATGCAAATAATATTAATAATGCATATTTTAAGGGAGGGGGATGTTAAATTAAAAATATCAATTTACTACTTTTCAATTTATTATTGAATACACTTGCCAGATGTTCTAAGTGAGGAGTTAGAAACCTGTGGCACGTGTGGCATATAAGCGGAGTTGTAAGCAATCAGCACCCTCATTGACAATATATAAGGCAGGCAGAGGACAGAAATCAACCACCCCAGGACAGTGATCAGCAGGCTATATGGCACTCAACCTCCATCTCCCAGTGGTCCACAGTGAAGGTGAAGCCCCTGTTTGCCCTCTCCAGGGCCCAGCACACCTCACCCAGAGTCTCCATGATGAGGAGCTCTATGCTGGTCTTGGTGTCCTGGCTCTTCTCCTTCAGATCCTCTACTGGGGTCACAGAAGCTGCCATGAACTCCTGACACCGCCGGGCCACCTGGTCCTCCTATGACAACGAGGCTGCCGTCTCTGCCCGCTATAGCTGAGAAAATCCAGCCACCAGTCTAGCCACCACCGCGGCCGTCAGCAGGACCGAGGAGCTGGCTCTGCACCCCATGAGCATATCCTACATAACAGCCCACATACGTACTCACTGATGCAAGTACCCTCCTCGCGGGAAATGCAGACCAGTCTCCGTGAACTGCGTGGGTAGGGTCCTGAATCCATCGTGATTTGACTGCTCTGGCTCTCTGTAGTTAGCGCGGGCTCGCACAGCACAATTTAAGCGGGCCCCCTCTCAGTGATTTCCGGCTCAGCGCAACCCACTCAAACACAGCTCACGACCCACCAGTGGGTCCCGACCCACAGTTTGGGAACTCCTGCTGTAGATGATGTAAATCACCAAAATGACTAAATACAAAACAAGACAACTATCATTGTCCTAATCAAGTACATGTTTCCTTTACACCGCATTCACATTGATCCGACTTGTCAGCCTGACAAGTCGCGGTCCGTCAGCTCCCATTGTGTAGTACAGGAGCCGTTCTAATAGGAGAAACACAAGTCGCTCCGACTTAGAAAAAGGGTCCTGTACTACTTCGTGGGCGACCTGGAGGCGACTTGCATAGACATTCATTTTATGAAGTCCGTGCAAGTGGCGCTGCACGCGACTTCATAGGTCGCCCCCTAAGTCGGAGCAACCTAGTGTGAGCGGAGGCTTAAGGGCGACATGCAGAAAAGTGCTGATCATTCTTTTTTTCTGTGGTTTGGGGGGGGGGGGACGACGGACAGATTTTTAACGCTGTCTGTGCTGCAATCACCAGCCAAGTCAAGAGAACCTTGTCGCCAATCACTCCTGATAGGATTTCTATCTATCTGTGGCCAGCCTTTGTTACTTGACATCTCTCAGGTCTGTGCTTCATAACCTTTCATGCTCCAGGCGTACAACTACATCCATTGAAACTGTCTTAATGATTTATGGTTCAGTTCTGTACGTGACACCTTCTTTATTGTCTTCATCAGGAGAATGCATCTGGTATTTAATTGGATGTTTTGTTCTTTTCTTTTAGCCAATTAACAATGCTGACTTTATTGTCCCTGTCGAAATTGACGGAACGATACATCAGGTAGGTGATTAAGCGTTTGTTTTTCCATACAGGAGTAGCAGCTGTCTTCACTTTTCTCTAGCTGGTAAAATATTATGCTAAAATGTTTTCTGCTCTATGACACTTACAAGCACCTCTGTTGTAGGATCAATGGTCCAGGAATATCAACTTGAAGAATATTTATAATAGGTGCTCAGCCAGTGTATTCTCTGGTTCAAGCATGTCCTTCTGCCTTAGGACCCTTTCCCACAGGCGGACCGTTCAGATCCGCCTGTCAGTTTTTTTGGCAGATCTGAACGGTCCCCCCCATGCATCTCGATGGGGCATCGGATGTCAGCGGAGACATGTCCGCTGACATCCGATCCGTCAAATCTGGACGGATGGAAACCCTATTTTCCATCCGTCCAGCGGATCGGATGGGATCGGAGGAGAACAAATGTCTACGAAGTGTAGCTTTAGGAAACGTTAATGGGTTAAAAAGAGTGTTACTCACAAAAGTGATAAAATCATAGGCACAGTAATAGTGACACTGCACATTAAATCCTCTTCGTCTTCTGGACCAGGGAAACCATACTTCCACTGGTGGAGATGAACCATTTTTACCCATTTTGATTGCCTTGTTATATTTGATAGTTATTTATTTTGCATGTGTGCGTTCTCCTTTGTAGGTATATATGTATATTGGTTTTTATAGCAGCACCAAATGCATGTTAAGGGTGTTTTTTTTTTTAACCACAAATAGAGCTTTCTTTTGGTGGTAGTTGATCATCTGTGCAATTTTATTTTTGCGCTATAAATAAAAAAGAGCGACAATTCTGGGAAAAAAAAAACAATATTTTTCACATTCTGTTCTATAACATTCCCAAAAAAAAATTAAAAATCTTTTTTTAACATTTTTCTCCAATTTGTATTCTGCTACATATTTTTGGTAAAAAAAAAATCGCAATAAGCGTATTTTGATCGGTTTGCACAAAAGTTATCGCGTCTACAAACTAGGGGAAAGATTTATGTCATTTTTATTGGTTTTTTTTCACTAGTAATGGCGGCGATCTGTTATTTTCAGCGGGACTGCGACATATGTGGCAGACAGATCGTACCCCTAACTGACAATTTTGACACTTTTGGGGGGACCAGTGACATTACTACAGTAATCAGTGCTAAAAAATTTCGGGTATGCTTATTAGCTGACTGTGTAGCAAACAGGATTCTCCATGATTCTTATAATTTACTGCCAGCATCTTAGCCTTGATGAAAGTGTGTGTTTTTGTGGGGGGGGGGGGGGGGGGGGCGCTTTTTCTTCCTACCTCTTCAAGTACAGTAATTAATGAATTCACATTAAATCTGTGGTGCTCCATTTATCCTTTCTACATCCTTTCTACATCCTTTACACTACTTTGGGGACCTCTAATTACACCCCAGTTGACAGAGGCCTTTCTCCAAAATTTGGATCTCAAGACCCATTTTTCCTACTTTTGGGTCCAGCAGTCTACCAACACATCCATTGTAAAACTTTTGTTAGCCCGCAGTCTCATGTTAAATTGGCTTTTTGTGTTTTGTACAGTAACATGGTTCCTGGATAGCATTATCCATTCAATAAATAAATGTACGTTTTTCAACGTTTGATTTCCCTTAATAGCTGAAGTGAAGATCATCTTGGAGCTGTAAGATGGAATGAGGCTGGTGCCCGGTTCAAGTAATCCAGGATAGGCTGTTCACACTGCACCTAGCCTACCCTCGATTACTTGCATTGGGAGACAGCTGCGTGTCACCTCTCTGCACCCGGACAGTGGCTCACCTCTCTGCACCCAGACAGTGTCTCATCTCCTTAACATGGAACACCTACCACATTGCTTCTGTGTCAGTCCTAATCACCAAAGTTTCATGATTTGAACATGTTTTTACCTTTAGTTTAAAACGCTAATTCTATACAGTATAGACTTACTACAGAGATAAAGTGAAACCAAAGCCAAAACTATATTTTCTAAGCTTTGAATAGTTTAGTGAAGGGTTAGAATCCTTGTCATATTTTTATTCATGTACAATGAATAACTGGTCTTGCATTGTACATGATGTCAGCAAGGGGAAAGCCACACCACTGATGAAGAGAAGCTGTGTTTAGGAAATGGTCATGTTGCCAGAAGGAAGCCTCCAGAAGCAAAGAATAAGGTAAGTAATTCTGTAAATGACATGTCTCCTGGGCCAAAGGAGCATTAGACCTTTGCTTTATGGACCTTTCCGTATCAGTTGTGGACTACAGAGTTCTGGAAAAGTTTTGAGGAACCACCGTATGCACGGGATCTCTATGTTGGTCAGCCATAGGGCACACCCCATTAAATAGTAGTACACATGCACACACCCCAAAGAATGCTAAAATATCAGTCTACATTCCCAAGCAATGTGTGTTTCACTGCTGATGAAGTTTCAGTCCCAAAAAGATTTGATAGCTGTCCAGTACACAGGCTTTTGAGATTTGTATGTTTGCGCTGAGTGAAAACATACAAGTAACAGTATAATCATAAAGGTGAACCTGAATCAAGTAAATGAGTACAAAAATTATATATATATATATATATATATATATATATATATATATATATATATATATATATATATATATATATATATATATATATATATAAAAAAATGTGTAACAAATACAAAAAATTGTATAAAGAGTCCAATAAATCCCAATCCGTGAAGACAAAAAATACTAAATATGGTGACACCACGATGTGCTGTATCCATCACCAGTTAGTTAACCTCCTTACCAGATAAATGGTAAATCAAGCCTGTAATTTCCAAAGCAGGGTGACCACCAAGGAGATATGCAGAAAAAAATCCTCTTGACCTCAAGCACAGATGCTGGACAGGGACTAATACCCAATTAAACTTCAGGGGACACTCAGGAAGCTGCCCTCAAAAGACTCTTATATATCGCCACCATGGAAAAGAAATACAATTGCTCCATAGCGTAAAACCATAGGATTTTTTTGAATATTAAAAGAAATACACTTACAAAAATGATGCAGAGTAAAGCGCAGATAAACAGATAAGCTGCCAGCCGGTCGGCTCCTCCGCCCGTCCTTACTTCCTGGAACGCAGGGATGACGTCAGCACGCTACGACCCGACGTACGTTTCCTCAGAAATGACGTTTTCAACGTACCTTGAGGTTAACTTACTGGTGGTGGATAAAGCACAGCGTGGTGTCACCATATTTAGTATTCTTTTTCTACATGGATTGGGATTTATTGGACTCTTTATAATAATAGTTCATTGAGAACTACAACCGACAGCTCCTAAGGATGTTGGGGCTTGTAGTTCATTCAGACACTCACAGCCCTCACAGCCGCGCTTTTCAAATAGTGGCAGCTAGCACGGGGAACTTCTCCCCATACTGCTGCCATAGGGAGGGGAGGCAGCCGGTGGTGGCTGCAGCACTGGGAACAGGTTACGTGTTCCACCCTAAAATTCCCAAAGGTGAACTTTAACATACACTATATACCAGGGATCTCCAAACTTTCTAAATGAAGGGCCAGTTTACTGTTCTTCAGACTTTAGAGGGCCGGACTGTGGCCAGTGGAAGTAGAAAACGTCCTGGCATCAGTGGGAGTAAACAGTGCCTCATCTTTGGTGTCAATGAGAGGAATTGTGCCCCATTGTTGGTGTCAGGTGGGAAGGATCATGCTCCATCGTTTGGGTACAGTTCCTCCTAATGATACCAATGATGGGGTATAGTTCCTTCCACTGACACCATCATTGGTGTCATTGGGAGGAAATATGCTCCTTTGTTGGTGTCCTGGGGGGGGGGGGGGGGGGGGGAAATTATTCCTCAATGTTGGTGTCCAAGGGTAAAATATTGCTCCAAGGGCCGGATAAAAGCCGCCCCCGGCTACAGTTTGGAGACCACTGCTATGTACCCTACTAAACACTGCATTTAAATCATCTTCCTTCCATGTGGTTCTAAGACTATTGGATCAGCCCTCATACATTTTACTAATAAAAATGTTTTAGTTTTATTATAAATCACCTTCTGGTTGGTCTTGAGGCTCCCGGGTAAATCACCCATTCCTACCCTGGCGAGATCCATATGGCGTGAGTTTAAAAACCTTTCCCCATATTCGGATACAAGTTTGGAAATACCACTTTGCCATTATCCTATATTTTCTAACTTCTATCTTTTCCCAGACTCCTCCTTTTGGTGGCACAGAGGCTTGACAGTCCTTGCGGACACATATTGCAGCAACATTCATTTAACCATATCAGGGAAACTTATTGTTTTCTTTGTGTGGCTTTCTATTGGTATTTACAGATATGACATGCCCTTCAGACACAGTTTGGGTCTCACCATTTTACCCCTTAGTCAGCATTTTAAGATCACAAGGGCCTAAAGACCTGATGTCTACCGTATATTCCTATTTACTTCACACTAAACCTTTTTTTTTTTTAAAGACATTTTTATTACCAGACATCAGAGGAAACCTACAGAGTAATGGTGGCCATACACTAGCAGAAAAATCGGTGCAAAAATCTATAATGGCGATCGTTCGCCCGATATTCTTATAGTTAATAGGTGTCGACCGGTAACGACTTTCGACTTTCCGGCCATACAAAATCGTTTGAGAAACTGGAAATATTTTTGTTGATCTACAGACATTCGTGTGTTTTGTGCCTGCCTCGCCCGAGAACCATCGTGCGACTTTTCTTGTGCATGTGCCAAAACCTTTAACCCGGAAGGTAGACAGGATGATCATAATAAAAGAAATGTCTGATCCACGAAAACAAGTTTTATGTAAAGTGCATAAGTTCCACGAACGCTTCCTCAGCCATTGCTTGGTCCATTGACTTCTCTTCCTCTTCTTAGTATTTGCCTGTTTTATAGCAATTACTCCAAGCATGGCTATGGCAATAGTACTCTCATCCAGTTGATCCATTGTTAAAGTTTCTGGAAAGAAGGTTCTTCAACAAACACACCGATCGTTCCGGAAATGAGAGTGAGTATAACTCGGAAATTGCATGTAAAGGTCACTTTCATGTCGTCATTTCCCTTCTAGTTTCACGAAAACTAACGATAAAATGGGTGGTTTATGTTCATGGAACGGTTATCATTTGAAATTTGATCGTTCCATGATGGTAGTATTTATTGCCATTCCGATAAATCGTCCGATTTTAGAAAACTCGCACGGCCGATTTTTCTGCTAGTGTATGGCCAGCATTAGTGTCAGCATATGAATTTGACCATATAAATACAAATAGAGAAAAAGGAATAAAATTCACTTTCAAAGAAGAACACTTGCACAATTACACATGTCATAGGCGAAAATCACATCCACATCTTCAATGATGAACTCAGACAGACTATATTCCTCTAAGACCCCGTTCACACTGGGGCGACCTGTCAGGCGACCTGGTCGTCTGACAAGTCGCCTGCCATAGACAGCACAGGACCCATTCTAATAGGAGCGACACAAATCGCTCCGACTTAGAAAAAGGGTCCGGAGCCTCTTTGGGGTGACCCGGAGCGACCTGCATTGACTTCAATGATATGAAGTCCGTGCCGGCCTCTCCGAGGTTGCGGTGCGAGCTGCGCACCGCGACTTCACAGGTCGCCCGGCAAAGTCGGGTCGTCCCAGTGTGAACGGGGTCTTAGTCCAGTAGGTGTTTTAAAGTTTTTTAAGATTTACCTCAACACAAATATGACTACAGAACAAAAACAACCAGAAAAAAACTACATGTCCCCAAACACAAAGAAGAAAAGGCAAAATACAGGTCCCTTAGAAGTGTGCAGGCTCCTCCTCCTACCTTCCTATTGTGAGGCAGTATTCTCTCCTTGTCCCTGACCCATAGTCATTCAAATATCCACCGCTCCCTCTGTTTCAGTAGAATCAACCCAACAAAACCACACCTTCCTAAATTTGGAGCACCCATACATCATTCTGTGCAGCGGAAAATCCCCATTAACAAATCTCATTCACATCCCCCTAGAAGACATAAAGGGTTGCATATAGTAGGAAGGACAAAATTGTCAGCTTTGAACCCTTTGACTTGAGACCATGGAGGTCTAACCTTAGAGCCGTGTGAAAGAAGTTACCCTCACGCAGCTGGCATTTATGAAAACGTGCCTATGCATACAAAATAGACGTACAGGAGTATGTTTGTAGGTTTCGTAGCTGGATCATCTGATCTGTTAAGGCAATGCCAAAGCCCCTCACTCCAATATGTTACAAGCACCTCACTCAACGTCTCATTTGCCAACTCTGGTGCAATAGCAGTCCGAACAGGCTTTAGCTTGCTTAACTAATTGTGAATCACCAGGGACCTATAATATCTGGAAATCTGCTATGCCTGGTCTGGATCCAGAAAATCTGCCTCCAATTTGGTATTGCAGAGCTGAGCTACCCCTTCTCCAAACTGGGCCAACACAGCGTGGCAAAGCTGTGCATATTTAAAACACCAAGTCCTAGGCACCCCGTATGTTTTATATAACTGCTCTTAAGAGCAAACGTGGCCCTCTGAAAACAACTGATACATATATTTAATCCTGTACTGGGCCCATGAGGTTCCACCTTAGCAAATTCCCCCATAGATGGGTTACACCATATAGGAGTATTCAGGGACCTAGACAAAGGCATATCCCCTAGGTCAGTGGTCCTCAACTCCGGTCCTCGGAGCCCACTAACAGCCCAGATTTTAAGTATTACCTTGGGGAGATGCAGACTAGAATACTGCAATCACTGAGCAGCAAATGATATCACCTGGGATGTATTAGACTTATCTTGCAAACCTGGCCTGTTAGTGGGCCCTGAGGACCAGGGTTGAGGACCACTGCCCTAGGTTATAAGCGCATTTACGAAAAACCTTCCCAGGTAGAGATAGAACCTTCCCCCAGTGTCCTCCTCTACATATCATATCAAGTAGGTTTCGTACGACTTAGCTTTAATCGCGGTTGTTGCATTTTGGGTTTGAGGGAAAAACCTCCAGTGTAGATAGATCAGTTGAGAGACAAAGTAGTTAGGCCCTCAAAGCTGGCATTGCCAGCCCCCCCTCCCCCAAAACTAAAGGTAACTTCAGTGTAGCTAAAGATACTCTGGGAGTATGGGATCCCCACAAAAAAGTCTATGGCACTCCACACTAAGCTTAGCAGGTCCACTCTCCAGGGCGGTCTCAGTCTATGGCACTCCACACTAAGCTTAGCAGGTCCAGTCTCCAGGTGCGGTCTCAGTCTATGGCACTCCACACTAAGCTTAGCAGGTCCACACTCCAGGTGCGGTCTGTCTATGGCACTCCACACTAAGCTTAGCAGGTCCACTCTCCAGATGCGGTCTGTCTATGGCACTCCACACTAAGCTTAGCAGGGCCACTCTCCAGGTGTGGTCTCAGTCTATGGCACTCCACACTAAGCTTAGCAGGGCCACTCTCCAGGTGCGGTCTCAGTCTATGGCACTCCACACTAAGCTTAGCAGGTCCACTCTCCAGATGCAGTCTCAGTCTATGGCACTCCACACTAAGCTTAGCAGGTCCACTCTCCAGATGCAGTCTCAGTCTATGGCACTCCACACTAAGCTTAGCAGGGCCACTCTCCAGGTGTGGTCTCAGTCTATGGCACTCCACACTAAGCTTAGCAGGGCCACTCTCCAGGTGCGGTCTCAGTCTATGGCACTCCACACTAAGCTTAGCAGTTCCACTCTCCAGGGCGGTCTGTCTATGGCACTCCACACTAAGCTTAGCAGGGCCACTCTCCAGATGCAGTCTCAGTCTATGGCACTCCACACTAAGCTTAGCAGGTCCACTCTCCAGATGCAGTCTCAGTCTATGGCACTCCACACTAAGCTTAGCAGGGCCACTCTCCAGGTGTGGTCTCAGTCTATGGCACTCCACACTAAGCTTAGCAGGTCCACTCTCCAGATGCAGTCTCAGTCTATGGCACTCCACACTAAGCTTAGCAGGGCCACTCTCCAGGTGTGGTCTCAGTCTATGGCACTCCACACTAAGCTTAGCAGGGCCACTCTCCAGGTGCGGTCTCAGTCTATGGCACTCCACACTAAGCTTAGCAGTTCCACTCTCCAGGGCGGTCTCAGTCTATGGCACTCCACACTAAGCTTAGCAGGTCCACTCTCCAGATGCAGTCTCAGTCTATGGCACTCCACACTAAGCTTAGCAGGGCCACTCTCCAGGTGTGGTCTCAGTCTATGGCACTCCACACTAAGCTTAGCAGGGCCACTCTCCAGGTGCGGTCTCAGTCTATGGCACTCCACACTAAGCTTAGCAGGTCCACTCTCCAGATGCAGTCTCAGTCTATGGCACTCCACACTAAGCTTAGCAGGGCCACTCTCCAGGTGTGGTCTCAGTCTATGGCACTCCACACTAAGCTTAGCAGGGCCACTCTCCAGGTGCGGTCTAAGTGGCAGTCTTTAATTCCAATGTTGACAGACGAAGACTGGGAAAAGGCTTGTTCCTCACTTACCTCACCCCCACTAGACTCCACGGTATGCACCAACATGCCACCTTTAAATGTATCGGATGTACCCAGTCAGGGGCTGATTTTGTATCCACTCGATAATGGAGGCAAGTATTAGACTTGCTCTCCTCAATACTTTCCACCACTGTGCCATTGACTCTGGAAATGTGCTTATTGGGTTCATTAGGCGAAAAACTCTGGCCTAGATTACTAGATTCTCATATTTGAAAATCTGTTTTTAGCCTGTAAATAGATGCAACCTTCCCCACCCCCGGTGCATCAGTGGGTACATGCAGTAAATCAAGTTCTACCAAAGAAAGGTTATTTATGAACATGCGGGATGCCCCCAAAAACACAACAAAATCTGGGACATCTGGTGTGATTCCACTTTTACACTGCCGATTTCTGGGAATTAGCCTGATTTCATAGGTTTGATGCTTTGTTAGGATTTGGGTCTAACTTATATCTGCACTAAGTACAATTGCATTTGTAAATTATAATGAATCCAGGAAAACAGTATTTTGTTGTTCACTGGATACTTCAGTTTATTGAATTTTTACTGTGTAGAAAAAGTGCGCTGGAAATAAATAGAAAAGCTGTAAGCTTAGAAAAATAAATGCAGAATGAATGGTGTGTATCAGGTGCGCTAATCTGTTGACTAGTATCTAATAATATAGTGATATATCAGTAATAAAAATTGGTGATAGAATAAACAGGTGAAACATGGATTGGAGAACAACTCTCTCCACATCAAAACAAATCAAGAACTAAACAGTAGATGACATGTGCTCAGCAAAAGTCAACAAAGTGTGAGCAATAATAAAATTGGGTACAATGGTGAATTCAAAGAATAAAGTCCATAAACGCATATGAAAGTCCATATGAATCCAACATGCAAGTAATAAGCCTCCAAGGTGCAAAACTCAACACCATGAATAGGTGCAGCGAAGACCTCCACCGTGGATGAATGAGCCCCTTACCAGATAAGATAATACAAGGGCGTGTGTATTATCAGATCCAGTGATGTAGTATAGCCCAGAGAAAGTAAGAAAAAGCCCCAAATTATCCTCTTCGATCAGGAGAGGGCAGGTCAGCCTCTTACCAGAAGATTCATATGTCTGAGCAAGAAAATCCACCTATGTGCAATGCCCTTTCCGTTTTCTTGGGATCCTTGGGTCTGTGATAATCTGGTTGGTGTATATGATCTCCCCGGTATAAAATGAAAAAAAACGCTAATAGTGTAAAATCGTCACACAATTTTATTAAGAATAAAGTGTCACACTTTCAGTGAGTAGACTTGCAATAGTGCAGAAAGCGGTAATGAATACCGGGGATATCAACTAGAGAGCCGCGGCCGCGGCGATGGATCGGGACGTTGCGGCGTTCCTCTCTTATTGAATTTGTACTGCTCATGGTACATTGTCATTGTATCTTACATGCCATCTGACTATCACAATATGATTCGGATGCTCTGTCGTGGTACCTTTTTTTATTTTGCAATAAATGGTGTTAAAGTTTGAGTTGTGGATGCAGTTTTCATTCTTCCCTTGTAGAGCATTTATCTTTCTTGCAGGCATAGCTTTGGCTTTGATGGCTCTAGACTATGATTTTTATTTCACTTGTCCATTTTTTTTGCTTGTTCTGCCTCTAGGTGTACGTATTGAAGAGACCGCATGTGGATGAATTCCTTCAGAAGATGGGCGAGTTGTTTGAGTGCGTCCTGTTCACGGCCAGCCTAGCGAAGGTGAGCAGGTCCTGCTCTGCCAGGTTCTGCGCTCTTTGTTTGTCTTCATTTTTATTTTCTTGTCTTACTCCTTTTTTTTCATTGTTTCTTTTCTTGAGGGCGAAGGTTGCTTTTTCAGAAATTGTCTTACCTTTCTCCCTTTTCTTCCTTGCTTCTTTTGTCTGCCAGTGTGTCTTTGTGCTTTCTGCTAGTTTGTGGGTAAGTGTTCCCATGGTAACAGTTCCACGACATATGGGCTATGCTCATAATGTAGACTCCATGCACCACTCATGAAGCCTGTATGTAGAGACCCTACGTTACCATGGTTAATAGCAGCCATTACAATATGTTTCTCTGTAGACCTTGGCACGCTCTATCTCCCTTTCCTGCTGCATTTGCAGGCAAGACTTCAAACCTTCAAAGCAGCAAGGAGAGGAGCAGTGTATGCTGGAAATGTTGAACTCCAGTCATTTTTTTGGATAGAATGGGAAAGAAGGTAGATTCTTTATTGCTGCCTGTGACACAGGTTGGGAAATTTCTGCTGACTTCCTGACTGGGGACCCTTAGGTCATTGCTATGAGCTGCATGTTTCTTCCCCCTTATTGCAGAACATTCTCAATAGATTTGAAGAATTCAATTTGTAGTTGGTCTTGGACGGTTTTGGGAGTTCTCTATATTAATGCGTGGAGAGTTCCCTCCAGAAAAAAATAAATGATTGAAGCTCAAACCAATGTCTTGTTGGTCACCTGGGACAGAAATTGGAACGAAATTTCCTCAATGAAGGGTCCAGGGATCCATAGAAGCATAAAAGATGGAATCCTTCTCCACTCTCTCCATACCTAGGAAAAAGCTTTGGCTGAAGTTCCTCTTTATGTGTACTTGTTAACTTGGATTACATCTGTCAGCTGATTTGTGGGCTAAACCAAGCTGGGTGATTGGGCCAAATGCACCGAAACTTTTTGTTTCAGTTTGATTGATGACACTGGCTTCTTGTATCATTGGGAGACTTGAGATTTCTCTGGTCTTGAGATTAGCTCTGGCTGTTACAAAGCTAAGGAAGGGAGATTGAGTCTTCCTGCTGCTCTCATGCCATTAAATACCCAGAGAATCCTTTTGTAGCTCTGAAATGCCTTTTTATATTGGTGGCAGAAGGTGCAAGGACGTGGAAACTCAAAACAGAGGCTGGTGTCCCTTAGCACAAGTAGGCATTGGGTGATTGGGCACCACCTGCATTCACCCACAAAATAAACACAAAATATAATATCTGGTGACTTGGGGAATGTTTAGAACCTCTATCAGATTTTTTTTTTTTTTTTTTTTATATGTAAGAAATGAGGGCTTATGTATGGTTTACATCAAGTGAAAGACTTGTGAGCCAGTGCATATTGGAGATCTTTGTCCTCTTCATCAAAGCTAATAGACATATTATAGGGAATAGACCTATAGATAATAGACATATCTCACAATGCTTGTAAGGTACAGCTGTCATCAGAGATGGAGAGAAAAATATACAGAGTATATTTCCACGCCAAATGGAGAATCCTAGAGTTTCTGAATAAAAAAAAATAATTTAAATAAATAAATATATGTGTTGCAGCTGCTATAGTGAAGGTGCGAGTGCTCAAGTATAAGTGAAGTAATCAAATATATGATTACCTATAGTGCTTGCAAAAAAATATTTGAATGTTTTACTGATAATTTATAAGGCTGTAGTTCCAAACTATAAAGTGCATATATATTCCCGTGCTCTATTATAAAATGAGTGAGTACACTTAAAATATAAATAATTAAATACAGTATATAATCAATAAATTAGCAAATTCATATAGTGCCAAAAAATTCATAAAATTAAGTCCATATACAAAAGAGTTCATTGTTTAAAGTGAAGTAACTTCTTAATAGTGAATAAAGGTGCACCGTGAAAAGTGCTGTAGTGATAGATCTTCCACTCTCTCCCTGGTGTCAGTCCTTATGCTCCTCTGTGACAAAATAGATTTCACACTCACCAGATTGTGTGGGCCCTATGTGCCTTACTAAACTAGGACCACCAGAGCTTTGTGACCCCCAGGGTCTGGGTGCGTTCCCTCCAAATGGATACTTTCTCCTATAAGAGCGCTCCTCCTGCCGCCAACTTCCAGTCAGGGATGTTAGGGAAAAAAAGGAGAATCTGGATAGTGTAGCACTGTTTTCCAATAGGTTTATTCCATAAAAACAGGTGAGCCAGTTACATAGTCCCAATAAAAGCATATAATATAAAAGCAACAGGTTCCAAAGGAAATCAGGGTAAATTTGCATAAAACGCCGTCACTGCTACGGTGTGGAAAGCAGCACTTCCGGGTTGCGTTCCACCGGGCTCAAGTGACGTCACGACGTGCGTTCCAACTAACGTGTTTCGTCATTGGCTAGACGTCTTCAGAGGTCTTCCAACATAACGACCCTAAATACACCTCCAAGACGACCACTGCCTTGCTAAAGAAACTGAAGGTAATGGTGATGGACTGGCCAAGCATGTCTCCAGACCTAAACCCTATTAAGCATCTGTGGGGCATCCTCAAACAAGAGGTGGAGGAGCTCAAGGTCTCTAACATCCACCAGCTCCGTGATGTCATCATAGAGGAGTAGAAGAGGACTCCAGTGGCAACCTGTGAAGCTCTGGTGAACTTCCATGCCCAAGAGGGTTAAGGCAGTGCAGGAAAATAATGGTGCCCACACAAAACATTGACACTTTGGGCCCAGTTTGGACATTTTCACTTAGGGGTGTACTCACATGCTCCCCATTGACACCTGAGACCTTGTAACACTAACGAGTCACATGACACCGGGGAGGGAAAATGGCTAATTGGGCTCAATTTGGACATTTTCACTTAGGGGGTGTACTTTTGTTGCCAGCGGTTTAGACATTAATGACTGTGTGTTGAGTTATTTTGAGGGGACAGCAAATTTACACTGTTATACCAGCTGTACACTCACTACTTTACATTGTAACAAAGTGTCATTTCTTCAGTGTTGCCACATGAAAAGTTATAATAAAATATTTACAAAAATGTGAGGGGTGTACTCCTTTTGTGAAAAACTGTACATCAAGGGATTAAAAAAAAAAAAAGTAAAAATGAAACGTTTTTTTTGTGTCGTGACCTAATGATCTCCTACAGTAAAACCAAGCAATTTTTCCTTTGTTTTTTTTTTTTTTTTTTCTTCAGTCTTTTAAATGAAAAATCACCCATGTAGCTCTAGCCTAAGGTGTTGTCACCAGCTTTGTAGAACATTGATAGGCTGAGTATTGGTCCAGCCCACAGAATTAGCTGACTGCTTTGTGTATAAGAAGAAGGTACATTTTTAGTGGCTTGGTAACAATACTAGTGGTGTTGCACATTAAAGCGGTTTTCCAGTAGACTTAAAGTAGAACTATAGGCAAAACCTATTTTGTTTCATTTTGGATAGAGTAAAGGAGGGTTCTACCCCCTGTCAGATTTTTTTTTTCACCATCTGTGTTCCATTGTGGAGATTTTCCTACACTTCCTGTAATATATCCAAACAGGAAGTGAGAGGAAATTCCTGCAGATTAGAGGAATTCTTTGGGGACCCCCAGGTCACCAGAACTAGTCTCTCCATTGGAAGGTTTCCACTCTATCACTGTTCAAGGGACTGCCCAAAATGTGGGATTTTCTTTTACTTTAACCTTTTAATTGATCACTTGTTGAATCTCCTTAACGGGGGGCACAGACATCAATAAAAACTGACAGGCGGTCTAATCCCTGTTCAATCCAAAATGTAAAAAAAAAAAAGTTTTGCCTTTTATATAGAGAATAAGATAACCCCGTACTCATACTGGCCACCCTACTCCCTTTAAAATATGAGCTTCTAATACTTACCTGAGCTGCCTGAAGAAATAGCTCTAATGGTAGACTGGTCACATGATCATGTGCCTGGGCATCTGGTCAAGCAATATCAGTAGGAGGCAATGATTTGTAAGGGCACAGCTGCTCACTGGCCAGCTTTGCCTCCACATCTATCTGCATGTCCCTTCAACTGAGATCATATAACCAAATGCCTGCACACTCATGGGATCCTAGAGCAGTATTAGAACATTTTCCCCTACTAGTCTGCTTTTGTACTTTTTAGAAGCTTACTAGTTGCTTTTTATCAGGTAAAAGTTGTAGCCGTGTGGATTTACATTTTTGTTATCTATGCAGCTGTACGTATACACCAGGGTGTGGATATCTGGGAGCTCTGGTATAAATGGGGTGGCATCAAACTGTGCCCAGTGAAAAGAAGAAAACAAGGGCGCCAGGTCACAAAGGACGAATAAACAGTAAATTTATTATAGCAATTTACATGTATGCAATCCAGGGTCAGCCTGTGTAGTATCAAGAGAAGATCCCCGCAGTGAAGCCAGTTGGTGTGTGAAGGACTATAAAGCCTGGGCGGCGATCCTATACTCTGTAAAAACCTGGTCCGGGCACTAGGCTGTGGCTACAGGTGGCGAAGGCTCCCTCGATTGGCAGCCTCGCTGGTGTCCGTGACCTGAAGTAATCGAAACCGGAATTGGTGTAGTGGGGCCCTGTCGGTTCCTCCACGGAGTCCGACAGGGATCAAACAACTAGGCAAATCGTGGAGGGCGGGGCCACAACGTCGTTTCGGAGATCCACCTCCTTCATCAGGCAGGCCCGCCCCTCCACCAACAATGCACTTGTATATGGAACCATGACCTAGGAACTAATTGGGCAAAGAAGGCTGCAATTTAGAATGGCCTCAATATAGAAAAAACGAACCAGCCGGGGAAGATCAAACTGTGCCCCATTATTGATATTAGTGGGAGGAATAGTGCCCCATCATTGGTATTAGTGGGAAGAATAGTGCCCCATCGTTGGTATTAGTGGGAGGAATAGTGCCCCATTGTTGGTATTAGTGGGAGGAATAGTGGGCCATCGTTGGTATTAGGGGGGAGGAATAGTGCGCCATTGTTGGTATTAGTGGGAGGAATATCGCGCCATCGTCGGTATTAGTGAGTGGAATAGTGCCCCATCATTGGTGTCAGTGGGAGGAATAGTGCCCCATTATTGATATTAGTGGGAAGAATAGTGCCCCATCGTTGGTATTAGTGGGAGGAATAGTGCCCCATCGTTGGTATTAGTGGAAGGAATAGTGCCCCATCGGTATTAGTGGGAGGAATAGTGCCCCATTGTTGGTATTAGTGGGAGGAATAGTGCCCCATCGCTGGTATTAGTGGGAGGAATAGTGGGCCATCGTTGGTATTAGGGGGAGGAATAGTGCGCCATCGTTGGTATTAGTGGGAGGAATAGTGTGCCATCGTTGGTATTAGGCGGAGGAATAGTGCGCCATCGTTGGTATTAGGCGGAGGAATAGTGCGCCATCGTTGGTATTAGTGGGAGGAATAGTGCATCATCATTGGTGTCAGTGGAAGATATAGTGCCCCATTATTGGTATTAGTGGGAGGAATAGTGCGCCATCATTGGTATTAGGGGGAGGAATAGTGCCCCATCGTTGGTGTCAGCGGGAGGAATAGTGCCCCATTGTTGGTATTAGTGGGAGGAATAGTGCCCCATCGCTGGTATTAGTGGGAGGAATAGTGGGCCATCGTTGGTATTAGGGGGAGGAATAGTGCGCCATCGTTGGTATTAGTGGGAGGAATAGTTCGCCATAGTTGGTATTAGTGGGAGGAATAGTGCGCCATCGTTGGTATTAGTGGGAGGAATAGTGCGCCATTGTTGGTATTAAGTGGAGGAATAGTGCGCCATCGTTGGTATTAGGCGGAGGAATAGTGCGCCATCGTTGGTATTAGTGGGAGGAATAGTACGCCATCGTTGGTATTAGTGGGAGGAATAGTGCCCCATCATTGGTGTCAGTGGGAGATATAATGCCCCATTATTGGTATTAGTGGGAGGAATAGTGCGCCATCATTGGTATTAGGGGGAGGAATAGTGCGCCATCGTTGGTATTAGGGGGAGGAATAGTGCCCCATCGTTGGTATTAGAGGGAGGAATAGTGCGCCATCCTTGGTATTAGGGGGAGAAATAGTGCGCCGTCCTTGGTATTAGGGGGAGGAATAGTGCGCCATCCTTGGTATTAGGGGAGGAATTGTGGGCCATTGTTGGTATTAGGGGGAGGAATAGTGGGCCATCGTTGGTATTAGGGGGAGGAATAGTGCCCCATCATTGGTGTCAGTGGGAGGAATCGTGCCCCATCATTGGTATTAGTGGGAAGAATAGTGCCACAATGTTGGTTAGTGGGAGGAATAGTGCTCCATCGTTATTAGCGGGAGGAATGGTGCCCCATTGGTATTAGTGAGAGGAACGATGCTACATTTTTAGTATTCATAGGAGGCATAGTGCTCCATCATTGGTGTCAGTGGGAGGAATAATGTCCATCATTGGTTTTAGTAGAAGGAATAGTGCCCCATCATTGGTATTAGTGGGAGGAATAGTGCCCCCTTTTTGGTATTAGTGGGAGGAATAGTGCCCCCATCATTGGTGTCAGTGGGAGTAATGGTACCCCAAGGGCCAGATAAAGGCAAAGAAAGGACTGCAGTTTGGAGACCATTGCTTTAAAGGAAGGCAAAAAAAAGAGGGGAATGCATTTCTTTCCTCGGATGTTCCCTGATCAACAATCTCTGGTAAACCTCTACCGTTTAAAAAAAAAAGAAAGCAAATGGCTCAGTTGCCGGGACAGCCACAGTTGGCCATCATACGGTGATGACAATTTTTGATTGATTTTAGACTAATGTTGCTTGTCCACCCATAGCAAGTACTGCTATTTCCAGCCATGAAGGGGCAAAATATGTTTTACAGTATATGTATCAGACTGTTGTACATCACGTGTATTTTTAAACAATAGCATTTTTTATAAAACCTCTCACCGTTTTAAGAGCCTAGTGACAGAAATGATGGTGTTTTGTCAGCAGCAGTCCTTTCCAAGCTTCTAGCCAGGAGGAAGGACACTTCTTCAGCTGAAAGTGCTGGAGACCGATTGGGCAGTGCACCCCAGCTGCAGCGTGCATGCACGGTTTATTTTCTCTCACCTAGAGGCATGACAGATTTTTGTGTACAGTGATGTCCTTAACCCCATGAGTACCATCCTGTAATACCCCATTACCAGGCCATTTTTTTTATTTTTTTTTAGTTTTATTTTTTTTTAGTTTTTAGTGATAGTTTGGCAGTTACCTGGTCATGCAGTAGTGTACTCAAATTTCGTTTTCTGTCATTTATTTTTAGACAGATAGGGCTTTCTTTTGATTGTGTTTTATTAGCCACTGTTTTTTATTAAATTTTTATATTTTTTATTATTTAAAGAAAAAAAGCCGAACAAGTTGCTTACATTTTACTTTTCAATTCTTTACACTTTTAAAAAATAAAAAAAGATCCTACAATCATTGGTGGTATGTGGCAATTTAAACCTTTAAATTTAAAGGGAAAAAAAATCCTGCAGTCATTGATGAGAAGTGGATTTTTAAACCCCCCCTCAAACAAAAATGATTGCATTAGTAGTATTAGTATCAGTGGCACTTAAGTCCCAGTTCACACTGCCACGACTTGTCAGGCGACTTGGTCGCCTGACAAGTCGCGCTCCATTCTGTGCAATAGAACCGTTCTAATCAGAGCGACTCAAGTCACTCCGACTTAGAAAAAGGTTCCTGCACTACTTGGGGGCGACTTCGGAGCGGCGTGCATTGACTTCTACTAGAGAAGTCGTTTGTAAGCCGCGATGAAGTCGCGCTGCATGGGGCGACTTTGAGTCGCCCCAGTGTGAACCGGCTCTAAGACCCGCACACTTTTCCCTCCATTCCTCCTTCCCGCCTGTGTTTACAAACATTTAGAGCTCCACTTCTTCCATTGTGAATAATTTGTAAACACTAGCAATGTACAAAGATACTGTCCAATGACCGCTTAGTTACAGGCACACTGTTTTCTGCAGCGCTCTGGAAATGAGCATCTACTTCTACGATTCGGTGTTATTGAAGTGATTAAAAATGATCAGGCTCTTTCATCCAGCTTTGTACTTCTGCACATAAAAAAAATACAGAGCTTAAAGGCTAAGAAAAAAAATTAAAATTGCACATATTTTTGCAGGAAAAAAAAATATGCCTTTTTATATTTATATTTATTATATATATATATATATATATATATATATATATATATATATATATATATATATATATATATATATATATATATTTATTTATTTATTATATATATATATATATATATATATATATATATATATATATATATATATATATATATATATATATATATATATATATATATATATATAATGTTTTGTTTTTTGTTTTTTTTTGTTTTTTTTCACAGAAGCCTGCAATCATTGCACCCATACCATGATCAGTGTATAGTGGGTGCAATGTCAGGTTCCTGCAAACACTTTCACCAGCTCTCTGTCTATACCCCTGTATGGGCTTTCAGTTGGCGAACAGGAGGAAGTGCCAGTGTGCTACGAGTGTGCTGATTACCGTACTCGTGTTTCATTGAAAACTACAAGTCGGTCTGCCATGGTGGAAGACGAGACTTGTAGTTTAATTATTCAAAGATCTCGTATTTTTAATATAGATTGATGAATCTGCAGTTGATTGGTAATAGCTGTGCATACCTATACAGTATTTGTACAAAACCTCCAAATATTCTCTTAGAAGTGATTGTAAACTGACAATTCAAATAGCGGGCACCTCCAGCCTCTATATAAGAGCACAAATAGGTAATCTGCAGTGTTCAAATAATTTGAGTGAACTATCTTCCAATAGCCCAATCATGGCTTGGTCGTGACGTAAAGGGTAAGAGGTATGCCTTGTACCTGGTCTCTTTCAGTATTGAAGGCTTTAGTGTATTTTTTTTGGCTTGTTTAAGGCTTACTCTAGTACTTTATACTTCCATGTTTGTTATTTTGGCAGCGTTGGTAGTTTAGGTGTTAGACACAATGGTAGATCATTCTGTTTTCCATAGTATGTGGAATGTAGATGCAGTTGAACCTTAGACACTGTCACCTACCCGTTCCAACTGACAATAACTCCTAGTAGCGGTCTACCCCAGCAATGAATACTCACCCATGTACTCCCCCTTGCCACTTTCCCCAATGCAGGTGTCCACCCAGTGTTGGAGCTCGCCATAGTAAATTAGCTTGGCTGCTTAGGCTGGATGACCGTCACATGGGCGAAGTCAGATGCTGACCCATGGCCAGAAGCCCACCTCCATTGGCGCAAAGGAGCGAGGGCTCTGACAGAGTGGTAAGGCAGCCAGAGAAAGTGGATCAGTTAGTATACCTTGCTTGGGAAGGTTTAAATATCTGAAGGCACTGTTACTCTGCCTTGAATAGGCAGATGATTCTGTCTTAATGTACCAAAACTGAAATTGCTGGACTAGCCATGAACATATGCACAGAGTGGTGGTCAGTGTCTTTTTTTTTTTTTTTTTTTTAACAATTAGTACTATACTTTCTGCTATTGACAATATTGTAGATATGAACTATCCGTTCACCATTTGTTAATTGTCATCTATTGCAATTCTGTTTGAAGTATGCCGACCCCGTGGCTGACTTGCTGGATCGCTGGGGCGTGTTTACGGCGCGACTCTTCCGAGAATCCTGCGTGTTCCACAGAGGAAACTACGTGAAAGATCTAAGTCGTCTAGGAAGAGAGCTGAGCAAGGTCATCATTGTGGACAACTCGCCAGCGTCCTACATCTTCCACCCGGAGAATGCGGTAAATAAACCTAGTGTTCGCGCGTGTGTGTGTGTGTATATATATATATATATATATATATATATATATATATATATATACACAGTGCCTTGCGAAAGTATTCGGCCCCCTTGAACTTTGCGACCTTTCGCCACATTTCAGGCTTCAAACATAAAGATCTAAAACTGTAATTTTTTGTGAAGAATCAACAACAAGTGGGACACAATCATGAAGTGGAACGAAATTTATTGTATATTTCAAACTTTTTTAACAAATGAAAAATTGGGCTTGCAAAATTCTTCAGCCCCCTTAAGTTAATACTTTGTAGCGCCACCTTTTTCTGCGGTTACAGCTGTAAGTCACTTGGGGTATGTCTCTATCAGTTTTGCACATCGAGAGACTGAAATTTTTGCCCATTCCTCCTTGCAAAACAGCTCGAGCTCAGTGAGGTTGGATGGAGAGCGTTTGTGAACAGCAGTTTTCAGTTCTTTCCACAGATTCTCGATCGGATTCAGGTCTGGACTTTGACTTGGCCATTCTAACACCTGGATATGTTTATTTGTGAACCATTCCATTGTAGATTTTGCTTTATGTTTTGGATCATTGTCTTGTTGGAAGACAAATCTCAGTCCCAGTCTCAGGTCTTTTGCAGACTCCATCAGGTTTTCTTCCAGAATGGTCCTGTATTTGGCTCCATCCATCTTCCCATCAATTTTAACCATCTTCCCTGTCCCTGCTGAAGAAAAGCAGGCCCAAACCATGATGCTGCCACCACCATGTTTGACAGTGGGGATGGTGTGTTCAGGGTGATGAGCTGTGTTGCTTTTACGCCAAACATAACGTTTTGCATTGTTGCCAAAAAGTTTGATTTTGGTTTCATCTGACCAGAACACCTTCTTCCACATGTTTGGTGTCTCCCAGGTGGCTTGTGGCAAACTTTAAACAACACTTTTTATGGATATCTTTAAGAAATGGCTTTCTTCTTCCATAAAGGGCAGATTTGTGCAGTATACGACTGATTGTTGTCCTATGGACAGAGTCTCCCACCTCAGCTGTAGATCTCTGCAGTTCATTCAGAGTGATCATGGGCCTCTTGGCTGCATCTCTGATCAGTCTTCTCCTTGTATGAGCTGAAAGTTTAGAGGGACGGCCAGGTCTTCGTAGATTTGCAGTGGTCTGATACTCCTTCCATTTCAATATTATCGCTTGCACAGTGCTCCTTGGGATGTTTAAATCTTGGGAAATCTTTTTGTATCCAAATCCGGCTTTAAACTTCTCCACAACAGTATCTCGGACCTGCCTGGTGTGTTCCTTGTTCTTCATGATGCTCTCTGCGCTTTAAACGGACCTCTGAGACTATCACAGTGCAGGTGCATTTATACGGTAACTTGATTACACACAGGTGGATTCTATTTATCATCATTAGTCATTTAGGTCAACATTGGATCATTCAGAGATCCTCACTGAACTTCTGGAGAGAGTTTGCTGTACTGAAAGTAAACGGGCTGAATTATTTTGCACGCCCAATTTTTCAGTTTTTTATTTGTTAACATAAGTTTGAAATATCCAATAAATTTCATTCCACTTCATGATTGTGTCCCACTTGTTGTTGATTCTTCACAAAAAATTACAGTTTTATATCTTTACGTTTTGAAGCCTGAAATGTGTCAAAAGGTCAAAGTTCAAGGGGGCCGAATACTTTCGCAATGCACTGTATCTGTAGTGTTTACTTATCTCTCACTAAAGCCTAAGTCCCTTGTCTTTCTTGTTAAATAGTTTTTAAGATTATTTCAAATGGTAACAAACAGGGAAAGGAAATCATAATAATAACAGAGGAAAGCAAACTCCTAAAACATTATTATGGCCAGTAGTACATAGGTGCAGTTATGCAATCTAACTTCATGCCCATAAAGATAAGCCTTTACAGCAGGGATCCTCAAACTACGGCCCTCCAGCTGTTGCAGAACTACACATTCCATGAGGCATTGTAAAACTCTGACCTTCACAGACATTACAAGGCATGATGGGAATTGTAGTTCCTGAACAACTGGAGGGCCATAGTTTGAAGACCCCTGCTTTACAGCATTAAGCAATCCGAATATACGAATAGCATTAATATTTATAAGATGAGGTCGCTGATGGCAGTTTTCTAATCGGGCCACCCCCAACCCCCCTGAACACCCCAAATGGGTACACACTGTGTCCAGTTGGGGGTGTAGAGTCCCGTGTCTTTCTGCTGCTCCGTTCCTCTGTTATCAGCATGATAACTTCTGACATGTCCTCCGACACAGTAGATCAAAGCAGCTGAAAAGAATATAGAAAGCTGAAGACAGCAGATACACATGTAAAACTTATGTTGGAGATTTGTTTCAACTGTGTATAATCTGAGGCTGTTCACGTCACTGGGTATAGGCGATGATTTACATCCACTTTAAAGCTTTGTGAATTGAGCCTAATGTCTCCTAAGTGATAAATAATCTGATATCTGATAAAGCTCGGATACATGAACATATTCCTCCATCCACGCTAAAGAGTGCAGATGTGTGAACCCGTCCCCTGCACCAATTGTCGGAATACCCAAACCGTGCCAGCATCTGATTGGATACAGGCATTGTTCAGCTGACAATTTTCTGATCAGCTTCTTTATTTAAAGGATGTTGGGAGAGCTGGTGCCGACAGTTCCACCCTTCTGAATAAATTTTAACCCCCGATCCGGAACTCTCCGAAATTCACTCAGTGTATAACCAGCATGACTGCTGGTTATATGGATTGGAGCTCAGTGGAGCCCTCTTGAAACAGAAGGTATCTTCATGTGTCCTCAATCCCCCCCCTCCCCCAAAAAAAAAAAGGGTTCCTCATTTTAGGATCCTAGGGCAGGGATTCCCAAACTACGGCCCTGCAGCTGTTGCGGAACTACACATCCCATGAGCCATTGTAAAACTCTGACATTCACATACATGACTAGCATGATGGGAATTGTAGTTCCTGAACAACTGCAGGGCTGTAGTTTGGGAATCCCTGTACTAGGGGAATCCAGAACAGCTAGCTGACAACATGTATAAGGTTTGATTTAAAGTGATTGTAAAGTCTTGTTTTTTTTTTTTTTTTTTCTTAAACCTATACCTGCTCTGTGCAGTTGGATTTGCACAGAGCAGCCCGGATCCTCTTCTTCTTGAGTCCCTCTTCTGCGCTCCTGGTTCCTCCCTCCTGTTAAGTGCCTCCACAGCAAGCAGCTTGCTTTGGGGGCACTCAAGCTGAGTCACAGCTCTCTGTGTCCGTTCAGACATGGAGATGAGACCCCGCCCCACCCCCCTCTCTTGATTGGCTGACTGATTTTGATTGACAGCAGTGGGAGCCAATTGCGTCACACTGCTGTCTCAGCCAATGAGGAGGGGAGTCCTGGGCAGCTGAGTAACTCCTGCAACATCGCTGGATAAAGATGGGCTCAGGTAAGTATCAGAGGGGCTGAGGGGGGGGGGCTGCTACACACAGTAGTTTTTTTTTTTTTTTATCCTAATGCAAAGAATGCAACATCTGCCTTTACAATCCCTTTAATAATGGCAATGTTTGTAAGTAACGTTGCACTTTCATAGGAATTTTCCCTGGAGCTTAGTGAGTGAGGTGAAAGTTTGCTGACTTTCATCATCCAATCCTGTTCAAGCAAAAAGACTTTCATCATCCAGTCCTGTTCAAGCAAAAGTGCAGTTTTTGGTGGGTTTTTTTCTTGCACATGATTGGGTGTTCTTTGCAAAGTAAGATTTTACTACATTCACCAAGTGTTTGGGAAAATTCCCATGCAAACCGAGAAGCCTATTTGCCTTTATTAATTAATGAACCCCCATGAAGTTTAATAATATAAAGCCATTGCTGTATCAGATTTGTTGTCCATTATCAGTGCAGTATATGGAAGCATTAGAATGGTGGTCTATTGGCACTTTTCCACTGCAAGTACCGGCTCGGCTCCACTCAGCCCTCCTTGGCCCGGATTGGTTTTCCACTGCATAGTACCGCATGGTACGGTGTTGGAACGGTTTGGTATGGTTTGCTTTTCCACTAAAGTAGTAAGTGGGTGGGATAACGATTCTCTGACCAATCAGTGGCTAGTAGTGAAAAACAGTCAAGGCTGCATGCAAAGGATTGTGGGATATGGTATCGATACGGCCCTCTTGGAACCACAACTGAGGTGGTACTGTTTAAGCGAGCCGTACCGTTCGGTTCCATGTAGTGGAAAAGCGCCGCCGTACCGTACCGAACCATTCCAACACCGTACCATGCAGTGGAAAAGTGCAAAAGCGAGCCGAACCGTTCGGTTCCATGCAGTGGAAAAGCGCCACATGTATGAGTTTAATTCTGGCTAATAAGTGTGCGTTTTTATTTCTTTTTTTAGGTGCCGGTGCAATCCTGGTTTGATGACATGTCGGACACAGAATTGCTCGATTTGATTCCCTTCTTTGAAGGGCTAAGCAAAGAAGAGAACGTTTACAACATGCTGCATAAACTTTGCACCAGGTAGCCCCCAAATGGCGCCCTCCAGTGGTCGGCTGTGATCTGCAACAGCTGCAGACTAAACTTCGTCTTTTTGGGGCCCACAGTTATTTTTTTGCTTCTCCACATTTGCTATGAAATTAGCCCCGCAGAAGGCGATTGATTTTAAAAAGCTGCCACGGCCTCTCATTCTTCCCACTGGTGACCGAGGCCGTTGAACCCTCTGGAGCCATCCTTCCGCTGAGCTCGGAACAAAATATTTGCCGCAGAGGGACCTCGTTTTGTACAAAAAAAAAAAATCTTGCCGCTTTCTCAGCGTAACATTGGTTATCGAACAACTGACACGGGATTACAAAAAAAACGAAAATATTTTTAAAGAACGCTTTTCACTAATTTTCATAACAAATTGTTAAAGAACTTTTCAGGCTTTTATAAAGGAAAACACCAAATGAATTGATTCTACAGAGGATGTAAGAACACGCTTAATGCTAGCAAGCATATCTGTCCCCCCTCCCCCCACTTTTTCCGCCCTCCTTGTTTTTTTTTCCCTACACTATGCAGACATATCCTTATCCTTTGCTTCGAGCAGTTGACCTGTTTTCGAGGCCGCTTTTCTTTCTCTTACAGAATGAAGTGCCTTTTCAAGTGTTTGATTTTAAGAAGATAAAAGAGAAAAAAAAAAAACAAAAAAAACATTTTCTACTCAACAAAAATTTACATATCTCTTTACCTTTCTACCGTCTAACAAAAAAAAAACAAAGCAAACACGACTTTATAAAGTACTGTCAAGACACTCGCTACTAAACATGGATTTCTCGATGCAGGTCGCATGTTGCAACACTATTGTTTTAAGAGAATTCCCATATCCTGGGGTACAGGTTTGGAGTTTTTTTTGGGGAGGCCCGTCTGATTTTTTTTTTTTTTTTTTTTCTGTATTCATTGCTCTAAAGTTCACAGACATGGACATTGTAAATTTTTAATTGCGATTTTGTGTGTTTTATTATTATTATGTTTTTTTTCTTTTCCCCTTGTGTCTACATTTATGATAAAATACATTTTGTTTTGCCTCTATGTATCTAAAGCTCATGTTCGCTATTCCATTTTGAAGGTAGAGATTGCAGGAACCTTTTGTTGCCCTTCTTTGAAAAGGTCAGCCTGTCCAGACTTGAATCGTTCATTTTTGGGTGTTTACTCACCGGCTGGTTTTGTGTTCTTCTGGGACTGCAGAGTTCACCGCTCCGTCCACCTGCCATTAAAATAAGGATTGATATTCCCCCTTTCCTTTCAATATAGGACGGTTTATGCATCAAGAGGAATGTGACTGCATGATGCCTGGGGGACCACAGGAGAGCTTTCATGTTGAAGTGCATTAAAAATTCATGCATTTTTAATGGTGAACTCCTGATGGGTATAGAGACCAATGTTTAAACTATACAAAATATCAGGGGTGGCCAATCTTCAGCCCTCCAGCTGCTGAGGAACTACAAGTCCCAGGAGGCATTGCGAGGCTCTGACAGCCACAGGCATGACTCCCATAGGCAGAGGCATGATGTGATTTGTAGTTTAACCACAACTGGAGGGTTGATGTTTTCCCAACTCTGCTATATATCATATGTTCATGTCTTAATATTAGCTCTTTTTTTCTGCATTCCTGTGCAGAGCAGAACTCTAAGAGGAAGGGCCATTCAAGCTATTAAGTTTTGTCCAATGCTGTCAATCTAACAAAAGAAGTTCGCTGAGAGCGCCCTACCGTCCCTTCCAATCAGTAGGCTCATAATGAGCTTTTGACCAAACTGTTCTGCATATCTGCAGAGGAGGAGAGTAAGGCCGGGGTCCTGGCTTTGCTGTCTGGCAGGGATTCCACATATGTTTCAGATGCACTGGAGTTCAGCTTTAATGTTGCTTTGGCACTATATTGCTTTTTAAACACAGAGCACCTTAACTGCCTGTCACTGGCCATACGCATATGTGCGGCAGGCTTTAAGGCCGTGCTGCCATATATATGTATGTTTTGTGCTGGTAGTGTCTCTCTGGCACTGTGATGCCACTGTCATAAACTGATCCCAATCACTGTTTACGATCTAGAACAGGTTCCTGATCACGTGACCACTGTTACAGCTGTTTTAAGTGATCACATGATCAGGAAGGCCTGGTGTTAAAATCCCCTCAAAGCACCAGCAGCCCCCCCCCCCCCAAATAAGAGACAGTACTTTTCATGCCACGAGTCTTCACTTGAAGAGCTAAGCCTACTGAAGAGTTTTTAAAGCTGAATTCCAAGAATTCAGCATCTTTGCTACAAGTGCAGGCACACAATGAGTTAAGTCCCATTAGATGCATGTCACTTAAATCTCTATTACCTATATCCCATTAGATGCATGTCTCTTAAATCTCTATTACTTATATGAGACAGGTTTATTGCACTTCCGGAAGGATATACTCCGGCTGTGAGAGGAGAAAAGTGCAAACAGCAGCTATGCCCGCTCCTCCCCTGTGCTACCCATTCACAGAAGCCTTTGTATTTTGTAAGAGCGTTAACATAATACAAAGGCTTCTGTGAATGTGCAGGAGGGGAATGGCAGGCATAGCAGTTCCAGTGACTCTGCTGTTGAGGAAAGGGAGTAAGCAGGAGTTCCAGAAGTTATTTTCCATGAGCACAACAAACCTGTCAGATGTGAATACTAGAGATAAGTCTATTAGGTGTGGCAAGGACCTTGTTAGGCTTAACTCATGGTATGCCTGCAGTGTTTACAAAGTAGCTTAATTTCTAGAATCAGACTCTTGGTCTGTGTCCTTTTAGTGATATAAGGACTGGTGGGAAGATACCACAGAGCCGTCCAGCACACCTTGGTGTGTTTTTCCTATAGTGATAAAAGGGCTAGCTGAAGGAATCTCGGAGCTGGGGGTGCAGCCATCCAGCATACCCCAGTGTGTTTTTCCTATAGTGATAAAAGGGCTAGCGGAAAGAATCTCTGAGCTGGGGGTGCAGCCATCCAGCATACCCCAGTGTGTTTCCTATAGTGATATAAGGGCTGGAGTCAGGAACCTTAGAGCTGAAGGTGCAGCCATCCAGCACACCCTGGTGTGTTTTTCCTATAGTGATAAAAGGGCTAGCGGAAGGAATCTCAGAGCTGGGGGTGCAGCCATCCAGCATACCCCAGTGTGTTTCCTATAGTGATATAAGGGCTGGTGGAAGGAATATTAGAGCTGGGGATGCAGCATACCCCGGTGTGTTTCCTATAGTGATATAAGGGCTGGTGGAAGGAATCTCGGAGCTGGGGGCGCAGCCATCCAGCACACTCTGGTTTGTTTCCTATAGTTTTATAAGG
The DNA here is from genome assembly GCF_965119305.1 of Pelophylax lessonae. Taxonomy (NCBI): domain Eukaryota; kingdom Metazoa; phylum Chordata; class Amphibia; order Anura; family Ranidae; genus Pelophylax; species Pelophylax lessonae. The sequence goes on from NC_138772.1 coordinate 34,939,778, forward strand.
GATCGAGGAAGGAACTTCAGACTTGGAGGTGCAGCCATCCAGCATACGCAGAGTTATAATATGCTCTCATATAGGTCTTCGAGAGAGTGAATATGGGCAACATGGGTGACGAGACAGGTAAGTATTCAACCTTTTTTTTTTTTTTTTTTACAGGGTGCTCCTATTAAAACGTTTCGTCCAACGTCAGCGTTGGTTTGCTTTCTTCTTTTTTTTTTTTTTTTTACGCCTAAAGCAAATTCTCAAATGCGTACTAAATTGCATGTTTTTTTAATGCACAGCAATGTGAGCAAAAATTTCCTGCAAGGAGAACTTGTAGTTGGAGTCCCAGGAGCTCTAAAACGGCCTGTTCTTCAGCTGACCAGTCTGCACCCAGAATTGAATTTCCAGTTTTTACGACTGATCCTTTAAGGAATGGTTGTGGAGAAGATGGGGGGAGTCTTATTTATTGATCATAAGAGAGAGAAATGTTTTTAAATTTGGATATAATTAGCAGATGTTTTGTGTTGATTTATAAAAGGAAAGAAAAAAAAAGCATTTTATTTTTTAACTGCTGCTACTGTACAGTCTCCATAAAATGTTGACCACCGGCTCTTGAAACTGTTCCTTTGCCACTGTGCCTAGGCGTTGAGTATGTTTGCTGCAAACTTGGGCAGTACACAGGCATCTAAATCACCTCACTCTTATTCTACATACCACAGCCCCTCCCTCACGTGTGTGCGCGCTCAGGAAAACACACCCCTCCCTACACCCCCCCTCGTCACCCGTCCCTCTTTGCCACAAGGGTGGCATTTAAATTGGATATAAACGCGATCTAGAAGTCTCTCACTAACATGTTGTAATTTTTAAAGTTGTTTGAGATCTTTTAATACAATACCACCTGATGATCCTACCAGGCACTTCCTGTCATGGGATGACAACAGTCTCCTAAACGTTTTACCGCGTTGCTCCCCTAAAAAACGACCCCTAGTTGAGCCCGCAAGTAGCTGTGCCCAGACATGGTTCAATGTTTCCAGGTAGGAAGCCAGTCGGCATGCAGTTGAGATGGGCAGAAAGTAGGGATGCACCGATACCTTACCGGCGAATAGAAGTACCAGTACTGTCGGTCAAGTGCTCACCGATACCTTTGCGGTACGATTTGAGCCCATACAAAATGAATGAGCTCAAATCGCACTGCAAAGAATTGCATGCGTTTTCCCCCACCGCTCCTGCGTAAACACAGGCTGAAACCGCTATGACAAGCCTGGGTTCTCACAGGAGCTGTGCGGGAAACCGTATGTGATTTGGGCCAGAATTGTACTGCGTTCCTGTTCAAATCGTGCAATTTGAGTTTTTAAATTGCACTGTAAAGGTTTTGGTTTCGGGTATGAGTACTTGTGAAAATAGTAGCGGCACCGATACCAGTATCAGTACAACCCTAGCAGAAAGGTAAAAACATGTTATGAGACAGGGTTTGATTTACTAAAACTGGAGAGTGCAAAATCTGGTGCAGCTGTGCATGGTAGTCAATCAGCTTCTAACTTCACCTTGTTCATTCAAGCGTTGATCATAAAGCCTGGAAGCTGATTGGTTTCTATGCAGAGCTGCACCAGATTTTGCGATTTGCACCTCCGATTTTATTGTGACTTTCAACTTCATTTAGCAGAAGTCTATGCAAGTCGCAATGAAATCCCAAGAAAGTAGTGCATGAACTTTTTTTAAAGTCGCGTAGACTTGTCGCGACTATTTGAACGGTTCATTGCCGGCCACAGGGTGCGACTTGTCATGCGATTTTTAACTGTCAAATCTCACCAGTGTGAACCAGGGCTTAGTAAATCAACCCCACTGTGCTTTAGCAAACTAAATTCATTTGTTTAGGGTTTAGATCTACTTCATGAATGCTGAAACTGCGATGGTCTTGGTTCATGATAGAATTAAAGGATACATTTACTTAAAGCGGAGTTCCACCCAAATGTGGAACTTCCGCTCATTTGCTACCTCCCCCCTCCGGTGCCACCTGTTTTTGACAGGTACCCTTCCCCACTTCCGGGAATGGTGCCGCGGCGAAGTGAGGACCCCTCCTCCTACCCTCCACCACAGAGCCAATCCAAATGCGCAGTAGGGAACCGCCCATGAAGCCGCAATGCTTCACTCCCGGGTTCCCTGACCGGCAATGGCGGCGGGAGCACCCGACAGCCGATGGAAAAATCGGCTGCAGTGCTGACATTGCTGGACTCCAGACAGGTAAGTGTCCTAATTTTAAAAGTCAGCAGCTACAGTATGTGTAGCTGCTGACTTTTAATTTTTGGAGTGGGAGCGGAACTCCGCTTTAAGTGCATTTATCCTTTCTAGCCCCCACCTCCTTGACCAAAATATCCCACCTGCCCCAGATGTACAGTTACCTGAATCAAACAGCCGTGGACTTCCTTGAGATATTTGGGATACAAACCCATAGAGCTCTAGGAGGATCACTGAGATGCTGCCAGTTGCTCAAATTACACAGCCATGGCGTAAAATTTCAACTGTTCCCCTGTTATATCTCATATAGAAAACCTTCACCTGCCAAGTTCAGTTCAAGAGGTGCTAATTTATAATAAAAAGGAGTAAAAATTTACCTTCATCAATCACAAGCTCTCGGGACCTGGAGCAGTTGTAAGCCTGCATCACCCGTCGCTATGGCCTTGCAGAGAACCATTTCCATAGAATCTCCCTCTGGTCTTATTTCCATACAGTCCTATGGCTGGGGGTCTTACCAGAAGAGATCAGGGAGCGGTTACTAAACCACATACAAAGGTTCTGAAGCCGTCCTTTACACTCAAGGGTGGTAGGGTAATCACATTTCAAGCATGGTGGAAGATTTGGGTGAAGCTTTTTTTTTGATTAGTTAACTTTGTTGTCCCACCACACTCCCCAAAATAGGTTTGGTGATCACTGGTTTGTGATTTTTCTTTCTTGTTTTTTTTTTTTTCTTTCAAGATTTGTTGGTTGATAGAACTGATTTTGTTTGGAACATGAGGCTCACTGTCTTCTGCCACTGTACTGTGCCGGTTTGCAGCGTTGATCAGTGAAAGTCTTGTAAACAGTATCATGTTTGTAATAAAACCTGATGGTGCGTTCATCATTTTAAAGAAAAGGTTTTCTTTTTTCATGCACTTTGCTGTTACTTGGATGATATAAAAAATGAAGATTAAATATACAGGTCCCTCTCAAAAAATTAGCATATTGTGATAAAGTTCATTATTTTCTGTAATGTACTGATAAACATTAGACTTTCATATATTTTAGATTCATTACACACAACTGAAGTAGTGCAAGCCTTTTATTGTTTTAATATTGATGATTTTGGCATACAGCTCATGAAAAACCAAAATTCCTATCTAAAAAAAGTAGCATATCATGAAAAGGTTCTCTAAACGAGCTATTAACCTAATCATCTGAATCAACTAATTAACTCTAAACACCTGCAAAAGATTCCTGAGGCTTTTAAAAACTCCCAGCCTGGTTCATTACTCAAAACCGCAATCATGGGTAAGACTGCCGACCTGACTGCTGTCCAGAAGGCCATCATTGACACCCTCAAGCAAGAGGGTAAGACACAGACATTTCTGAACAAATAGGCTGTTCCCAGAGTGCTGTATCAAGGCACCTCAGTGGGAAGTCTGTAGGAAGGAAAAAGTGTGGCAGAAAACACTGCACAACGAGAAGAGGTGACCGGACCCTGAGGAAGATTGTGGAGAAGGACCGATTCCAGACCTTGGAGAACCTGCGGAAGCAGTGGACTGAGTCTGGAGTAGAAACATCTAGAGCCACCGTGTACAGGCGTGTGCAGGAAATGGGCTACAGGTGCCGCATTCCCCAGGTCAAGCCACTTTTAAACCAGAAACAGCGGCAGAAGCGCCTGACCTGGGCTACAGAGAAGCAGCACTGGACTGTTGCTCAGTGGTCCAGAGTACTTTTTTTGGATGAAAGCTAATTTTGCATGTCATTCGGAAATCAAGGTGCCAGAGTCTGGAGGAAGACTGGGGAGAGGGAAATGTCAAAATGCCTGAAGTCCATTGTCAACTACCCACAGTCAGTGATGGTCTGGGGTGCCATGTCAGCTGCTGGTGTTGGTCCACTGTTTTATCAAGGGCAGGGTCAATGCAGCTAGCTATCAGGAGATTTTGGAGCACTTCATGCTTCCATCTGCTGAAAAGCTTTATGGAGATGAAGATTTCATTTTTCAGCACGACCGGGCACCTGCTCACAGTGCCAAAACCACTGGTAAATGGTTTACTGACCATGGTATTACTGTGCTCAATTGGCCTGCCCCCCATAGAGAATCTGTGGGATGTTGTGAAGAGAAAGTTGAGAGACGCAAGACTCAACACTCTGGATGAGCTCAAAGCCGCTATCGAAGCATCCTGGGCCTCCATAACACCTCAGCAGTGCCACAGGCTGATTGCCTCCATGCCACGCCGCATTGAAGCAGTCATTTCTGCAAAAGGATTCCCGACCAAGTATTGAGTGCATAACTGAACCTAATTATTTGAAGGTTGACTTTTTTTGTATTAAAAACACTTTTCTCTTACGTCCTCCGACAGTCGCCGCCTCTTCATATTCGTCACATATGGGGTATTAAACTTTGCTCCGAAGGAGTAGCTAGGCAACAGAATATGTTAACATTAAAGCTTTTAACATATCCCACCCTCAAGGGGTGGTCCCCTCAGTCAATACCCTCCTACTTCCTGCAACCATATCTCAGTTTTAATGTCTAGCTTGTCAGGAGTGGCTGGCTTTTTCTGTGCTGGGGCTTTCTGCCCCAGACTCTTTCTTCTTTTTGAAATTTTGTTTGAGTTTTCTCTCTACCTTTACTTAGCTGTTATTTTTGTCAGCGTTAGTTCTTCTGACGAAGAGGATCATGCGGGCTGGGTCTCAGGCTGATCCCCCTGGTCGCAGGTCGTGGGTCAGTGGCTTCCCAGCCTGCCATCGAGCGTTCAGCCAGGTAACGCTCCTGGCACAGTGAACGACCCATCCCTGTTCGGTGCAGGGATGATTGGTGGTGGCTACCTCGCTGGACGCTGTGCGGTTTCTTAACCCCCATTTTGTGCGTCTTGAATTGCGACTCTCCCTGCCTCATGTGCAGCGGCTTGTTCGCCTGTGCGGGTCCCCCACGCCATTGTGAGGTAAGTGTATCTATGTGGGGGCCTGTCTGTCTGGGGGGGTGTCAGTCTGGGACTGTGTAACCTGCCTCTATTCACACTGCTTGTCTCCCTATCTCTCGGCTGCATGCTGTGGGCTGCAAGGGGGGGGGGGGAGCTGTGTGACACTGTGTGTGTGTTAGTCTGATCAGTGTGTGAAGCTGTGTGCTGTGGGGCATGTTTTTTTGGCATGTTTGGGCATATACAGCGATCGCTGCGGCGATCTGACATGTATTCTTATACAGGGATGTCATGTGTGCATTACTGCACTGTGGAGCGGCAGGAACAAGGAACAATGGCGCAATCTGCGCAAACCTTTTGCTGTACCAAGTAGATTCAAGCTACGTTATCCTTTCTCCCCTTCCACTGATGAAAGGTGGTGTGTGCCTCCCCCAGTGGATCACGCAATTGCGGTTTTAAACAAAGCCACTGCGATTCCTGCAGAGGATTCCCCTGTGTTCCGTGATGCCACGGATAGGAGATTGGAGTCTCTTGCCCATCATACTTATTCTGTTACGGGTTCTATGCTTAAGGCTCTGTTTGCTTCTCTCATGGCGGCCCAGGCGATCGCAAGTTGGACGCAGATGCTTAGGCGCGTCCTAGTGGCCGATTCGGCCTCGCCGGCGACCCTGGATATGGTGGATCAAATCCACCAGGGTGTCATGTATCTGTGTGATGCGGACCTGGACCTGGTTCCGTTGGCTGCACGTGTGCACAGCGTGGCGGTGTTGTCTCGCCGCCTGGTTTGGTTAAAATGTTGGTCGGTGGACCAGTCTTCACGTAAGACCTTAGCCAATCTGCCTTATGATGGATCTCGCCTTTTTGGGGAGTCCTTGGATGTGTTGATTAAGGGGATCACCGGGGGTAAGAGCACTCTCTTGCCCCATTTCCCCAAGGCTAAGGGGGCTTCTGGGAAGAAGCATGCTAATTTTCGGCCCCCTCAGGGGTCCTTTCGTGCCTTCCGGCCGCACTACAAGGGCAAGCCGTTCAAAGGTCAAGGCTCTCAGAAGAAGCCCTGGTCTGGGAAACAGAAGTCCGGTCAATCCGGATCTGCAGCCCATAACAGTTCGGCCTGAAGGGGCGCCCTCACCCAGTTTTGGGGTGGGGGGACGCTTGCTCGGTTTTCTTCAGCCCTGGTTGGCGCGGGACAGATGGGTTCAGGAAATCGTTCGGTCTGGTTACAAGATCGAGTTTCTCTCTTGGCCGGAGAGCAGATTTTTTCCCTCAAATCTTCAACTGTCTCCAGAGCGTTTGCGGGACCTGCACCTGGCGGTGCGGGACCTGAGGGCTCAGGGAGTGGTGGTTCCGGTGCCTCATCGGGACAGATTTCGGGGGTTTTATTCCAATCTGTTCACCGTGCCCAGAAAGGAGGGCAAGGTTCGTCCAATTCTGGACTTGAAGGCTCTGAACCGCTCTGTGCGGGTTGGCAAGTCCCGCATGGAATCCCTGTGGTCGGTGGTGGCTGCCCTGGTTCCGGGGGAATTCATGGCCTCCATCGATTTGAAGGATGCGTATCTTCACATCCCCATTTTCGAGGGTCACCAGAGGTTCCTTCGATTTGCCGTTGCGGAGGATCACTACCAGTTCGTGGCGTTGCCTTTTGGTCTCGCCTCGGCTCCGCGGGTCTTCACCAAGGTGCTTGCACCGGTTCTGGCATTATTGAGGGCCCAGGGCATTTCTGTCCTGGGGTATCTGGACGACATTCTGGTTCGGTCTGCGACCAGCCAGGGTCTGGAGAAGGACCTGTCTGTCACGATGCAAACTCTGCAGGAGTTTGGTTGGACGATAAATTTTCCAAAGTCGACACTGAGTCCGTCGGTTCGTCTTCCCTACCTGGGAATGATTCTGGACTCGGTGCAGGCGAAGGTCTTCCTGCCGGAAGACAAACTCAGAACTCTTCAGGAGGAAGTCGGGTCCCTCAGGGACGTTCCGCACTCGTCTCTGCGGACGTGCATGAGATGTCTGGGATTGATGGTCTCGGCCTTCGAGGCGATTCCCTTCGCACAGTTTCACACGCGGGGTCTCCAAGCGGAGATCCTGTCCAGGTGGGACGGGCGGCCTCAATCTCTGGATCTTCAAATCTCGTTGAGTCATCGCACCAGAAGAAACCTTCTGTGGTGGCTCCAGTCCCCGTTGGTGTCCGGGGGCAAGTCGTTTCGTCCTGTCTCGTGGACGGTGATCACCACGGATGCCAGCCTGTCGGGCTGGGGTGGTGTTCTGGGCGTTCTGTCCGCCCAGGGAACTTGGTCGGAGGGGGAGTCTTCCCTTCCGATCAACATTCTGGAATTGCGTGCGATAAGTCTCTGTCTTCATCGCTGGACGGACCGGCTGCAGGGCTGCCCGGTTCGGGTGCAGACGGACAATGCCACGGCGGTGGCCTACATCAACCACCAAGGGGGCACCAAGAGTGCCCGAGCGGCTCGAGAAGTGGCCGACATTCTGTCTTGGGCCGAGACTCATGTCCCGGCGATAACGGCGGTTCACATTCCGGGGGTGGAGAACTGGCAGGCGGACTATCTGAGTCGCAAGACCCTGGATCAGGGGGAATGGTCTCTCCACCCGGCTGTCTTCCAGATGTTGTGCGCGAAGTGGGGTCTTCCAGATGTGGACCTGTTCGCGTCTCGTCTCAACAACAAGGTGAAAAGGTTCGTGGCAAGGACGCGCGACCCTCGGGCAGACGCGTCGGACGCGTTAGTGGCCCCGTGGCATCAGTACAGGCTGATGTATGCGTTTCCACCGATTCAGTTGCTGTCCAGGTTCCTTCGCAGGTTACACTCGGAACGCAGCACGGTGATTCTGGTGGGACCGGACTGGCCTCGCCGGTCCTGGTACGCAGACCTCGTGAATCTGGCGGTCGACGCCCCGTGGCGTCTGCCTCTTCGAGACGATCTACTGTCTCAAGGACCGATATACCATCCTGCTTTACAGTCGCTGGCTTTGACGGCCTGGCTGTTGAGACCGAGGTCCTGAAGGAGAAGGGTCTCTCTCCGGAGGTCGTTCATACTTTGATCAACGCGAGGAAGTCTTCCTCGGGGAAGGTTTATTACCGTACTTGGAAGGCCTATTTTGCCTGGTGTGAGTCCAGGGGGTTTTCACCCCGCACGTACTCGGTTTCCCGTGTGCTGTCTTTCCTTCAAACGGGAGTTGATCAGCGTTTGGCGCTGGCTACGATAAAGGGTCAGGTGTCTGCACTGGCCGTTCTGTTTCAACGTCCCGTGGCTTCCAACTCCTTGGTTGGCACCTTTGTTCAGGGTGTGCGGCATCTGGTTCCTCCTAGGAGGGATCCCTTGCCCCCTTGGGACTTGAATCTCGTTCTGTCTGTGTTGCAACGTGCTCCTTTTGAACAGATCAGGGAGATCTCGTTGTCTATGTTGTCCAAAAAGGTCGCCTTTTTGGTGGCGATCACTTCGGCTCGCAGAGTGTCGGAGCTGGCAGCTTTGTCCTGCAAGTCTCCGTACCTGGTTGTTCATTTGGATAAGGTGGTCTTGCGACCTAATCCTTCTTTTCTTCCGAAACGAGTTTCGGAATTCCATCTTAATGAGGATATTGTCTTACCTTCGCTGTGCGCGAAGCCTAAACATCCAAAGGAGGTGAGATTGCATTCTCTGGATGTTGTTCGGGCGATTAGGGTTTACCTTAAATCGACTGAGTCTTTTCGAAAGACGGACTCCTTGTTTGTTCTTCCAGTGGGTCCTCGGAAGGGCATGGCGGCTTCGGCCTCTACCATTGCCAAATGGATCAGGCAGACCATTGAACAGGCCTATGCCTTGCAGGGGAAGGTTCCCCCTGTGCCTGTGAAGGCGCACTCTACTAGATCTTTGAGTACGTCTTGGGCCTGTCGTCATGGGGCTTCTGTAGCCCAGGTGTGTAAGGCGGCGACCTGGTCGGCCGTACACACGTTCACAAGATTCTACAAAGTAGATGTTCAGGCATCGGCGGATGCTTCCTTTGGCCGCAAGGTTCTTAGTGCGGCAATTTCCTAGGGTCCCTTGTTGGGGACCTCTGGCTGTTGGGATAAGTTTTACATTCCCTGGTTTTTTGTCTTTTCCTGGGTTGTTGCTCCTGTTGAGCACTTGTTTTTTCCTGTTGCCCAGCTGGTTTCCTTCCTTTGGTAAGGTTCCTTTCTTTGATGCGGAGACTGCGTTGCCTTTTCGGCGCGGATGCGTTTCCCACCCCTCATGTTTGCACTGCTTTGGGACGTCCCCATATGTGACGAATATGAAGAGGCGGCGACTGTCGGAGGACGTAAGAGAAAACGGAATTTTTGTAAAATCTTACCTGTAAAATTCCTTTCTCTGAGTCCTCCGACAGTCGCCGCCCCCGCCCCTCTTTTGGGGTTTGGTTGTATACTCTACTGCTATTCCACTAAAACTGAGATATGGTTGCAGGAAGTAGGAGGGTATTGACTGAGGGGACCACCCCTTTGAGGGTGGGATATGTTAAAAGCTTTAATGTTAACATATTCTGTTGCCTAGCTACTCCTTCGGAGCAAAGTCTAATACCCCATATATGACGAATATGAAGAGGCGGCGACTGTCGGAGGACTCAGAGAAAGGAATTTTACAGGTAAGATTTTACAAAAATTCAGTTTTTTTTTTTTTTATTGGTCGGATGAAATATGCAAATTTTTTGAGATAGGAATTTTGTTTTTTTATGAGCTGTATGCCAAAATCATCAATATTAAAACAATAAAAGGCTTGCACTACTTCAGTTGTGTGTAATGAATCTAAAATATATGAAAGTCTAATGTTTATCAGTACATTACAGAAAATAATGAACTTTATCACAATATGCTAATTTTTTTGAGAGGGACCTGTATATAGCCGATCAGCCATAGCTCTATGACCACTGACACACAAAGGGAATAATATTATCTTGTTACAATGGCATCTGAAATTCGGTGGGATATACAGTGGGGAAAATAATTATTTGACCCCCTGCAGATTTTGGAAATTTGCCCACTTATAAAGAAATTAAGGGTCTATAAATGTTATCATAGGTGTATTTTAAATGATAGAGACAGAATATCAACCAAAAATCCAGAAAAACACATACATACATTTTATAAATCGAATTGCTGTTCAGTGAGTAAGAAGTCATTGATCCCCTACCAACCAACAATAATTCTGGCTCCCACAGACTGGCTACAGTATGCACTCATGTGGTACACAGATAAGTCCTGTCAATTTAAGAAGGTGATCCTAACGACAACTTGTTATGTGTATAAAAGACACCTGCCCATAATCTTTCTTCATACCCTCACCATCATGGGCAAGAGCAAAGAGCTGTCAAAGGATGTCAGGGATAAAATTGTAGACCTGCACAATGCTGGAATGGGCTACAAGACCATCAGCAAGAAGCTTGATGAAAAGGAGACAACGGTTTGGAGCGATTATTCACAAATGGAAGAAATAACGAATAACGTTATCAATTGCCCTCGGTCTGGAGCTCAATGCAAGATTTTGCCTCATGGGGTAAGCATGATCATGAGAAAAGTGAGGGATCAGCCCAGAGCTACACAGGAGGAACTTATTAATGATCTCAAGGCAGTTGGCACCACAGTCACCAAACTAACCATTGGTAACACAATATGCCACCATGGATTGAAATCCTTCACCTTCAGCGCCCGCACCTCCTCAAGGTACATGTAGAGGCTCTTCTAAAGTTTGCCACAGGCCCATCTAAAGTTTGCCAATGAACATCTAAATGCTTCAGAGAAGGATTGGGAGCAAGTGCTGTGGTCAGATGAGACCAAAATTGAGCTCTTAAGAATTAACTCAACTCGCCGTGTTTGGAGGAAGAAAAATGCTGACTATAATCCTAAGGACACCATCCCTACAGTCAAGCAGGAAGGTGGAAACTTTGTTTTGGGGCTGTTTCTTTGCTAAAGATACAAGGTGACTTTGCCACATTGAGGGGCCAATGAATGGGGTCATGTATTGTAAAATGTTGGATGACAACCTTCTTCCCTCAGCCAGAACACTGAAGATGGGTCTTCCAGCAGGACAATGACCCAAACCAATACCGCCAAGGCAACAAAGGAGTGGCTCAAAAAATAAACAAATTAAGGTCATGAAGTGGCCTAGCCAGCCTTTAGACCTTAATCCTACAGAAAATTTGCGGAGGGAGCTGAAACTTTGAGTTGCCAGGCGACAGCCAAGAAACCTTAAGGATTTAGAGATCTGTAGAAGAGTGGAACAAAATCCCTCCTGAGATGTGTGCAAACTCAGTCACTAACTACAAGAAACATCTTACCTCTGTGCTTGCCAACAAGGGTTTCTCCGCCAAGTACTAATTAATGTTTTGTTTGGGGATCAAATACTTCTTTTACTCAGTGAATTGCAACTCAATTTATAACATTTGTATCGTGTTTTTCTGGATTTTTGGTCAATATTCTGTCTCTATCATTTAAAATACACCTATGATAAAAATTATAGACCCTTCATTTGTAAGTGGGCAAACTTACAAAATCTGCAAGGGATTAAATCATTATTTTCCCCACAGTATTAGGCAGCAAGTAAACATGACCAGTCAGGGTGCCCATGCTGACAAATGCCTACAATGGGCACATAAGCATCAACTGTACCATGGGGCACTGGAAGAAGGTGCCCTGGTCTGATGAATTACATTTTGTTTTACATCATGTGGATTGCTGTGGGAGTGTGCATTGCTTACCTGGGGAAGAGATGGCATCAGGATGCAGTATGCGAAGAAGACAAGCTTGCCAAGGCAGTGTGATGCTTTGGGTAATGTTGGATGTTAGTTTGAAACATACCACCTACCTAAACATTGTTAATGACCAAGTACACCCCTTCATGGAATTGGTAATCCCTGATGGCAGTGGCCTCTTTCAGCAGGATAATGCTCCCTGCCACCCTGCAAAAATGTCTTAAGAATGGTTTGAGAAACCCAACGAGTTTGAAGTGTTGACTTGGCCTCCATCCACCTCGCAACCTACAGAACTTGAAGTGGAAGTAAAGGCAAAACCTAACTAATTCTAACCCTAATCTATCTAGCCCTGTAAAGAAAAAAATTGTGATACGTGCCTGTTCTGAAGCCGGTCCTCCGCGGTGCCCTCTGTGCGCAGGAGAAAGCCCACAACGGGTGGGAAGTGACGTCACCTGTAGTCTTACTATGAGGCTTTTGTTGTCGGCTGCCTCTTCTACACAATGAAGCCGCCGCTGACCGCTTAGCCTGGGACCAGACCAGAGCAGCTGCAGAACAGATACAATGGGTATAGAAAAGAACCATCCCCCTTTTTAAAATATTTACATTTTGTTGCTTTGCAGCCTGAAATGAAGACAGATGCAGTTTTCAATTTATCTGACTGTAATTATACTGTAACAGCCAAGTGTAAGCTATAACCCCAACATGTCAGGAAAAAAAAAGACTCACTGAGTTGGAAGAAGGATCACCCCTTCTAAAAATGACTTGTAAACTCAATCAGGTGTAACTACTCACCTTCTCAATGGCATACAAACCATTTGACTTTCAACTGTGATCAGCTATGGCCATTTCGATTAGCTCAGCATGAAAAGAGCTTTCCTGGAGCATTTCAGTCCCTGGGAGTGCACCAAAAAAACTCATCAATTATTGGTAGCAAGGGACTGTCACCGGGATTTCTTGGATAAAGTTGTGGACAGGCACAAGTCAGGAGATGGATAAAAAGGCCTAGAAGCACAGTGAAGTCTATTATTAAGAAGGGGAAGGTATTTGGTACAACACAGACCTTTCCTGGATCAGGACCTTACTCCAAACTGGATGAAAGAGCCAGGAGGCCTATGGCAACTCTGAATCAGTTGCAGGAACTTATGACAAAGAATGGTAATTGTGTGCATGTAACAACATCACAAATTCTCCACAAATGTAGCTTGCATGGGGGGGGGGGGGGGTTGCAAAAAAAAAAAAAGCCACTTCTCAAGAAAAGCCACATGCAGTCACCACTGAACTTTGCCAAAACTCACCTTGAAGATTCTGAAGCCACATGGAAAAAGTTGTTGAGGCCAAATAATTAAATTTTAGTCTCATCTGACCATAACATCAAATGATATATCTGGCGGAAATCCAATACAGCTCACCATCCAAATAACACGATTCCCACTGTAAAGCATAGAGGTGGTAATATCCTGTTATGGAGGGGTTTCTCTGCAGCAGGGACTGAAGCATTTGTCAGGATAGAAGGAAAAATGGATGGGGTAAATAACATTGAATTCTTAAGGGAAAATGTGCTGCCCTCTGCTAGAAAGTGGTCAATGGGAAGAAGGTTTACCTTTCAACATGACAATGACCCAAAGTACACAGCAACAATGACCACACAGTGGTTGAAGGAGAAAAGGGCAAATGTCCTTGCATGGCCTAGTCAGAGCTCAGACTTAAACCCCATTAAAAATCTATGGAATGACTTGAAGACTGCAGTCCACAAACGGTCACCATAAAATTTACCTGAATTTGAGCCGTTCTGCAAATGAGTGGGCAAACATTTCAAGTTCTAGATGTGCAAAGTTAGAAGGCACATATCCCAACAGACTAAAAGCTGGAAATAAAGTAAAATGTGGTTCAACAAAATATTGAGACAAGGGGGTGATCCTTTTTCCCCAACTCTGGTTTTGAATTTTTTTTTTTTTTAAAAGGTTTCCTAACACGTTGGTGTTCTATCTTTCAATTGGATGTTAAAAGTTGCACTGAATGAACACAGCCGGATAAAACAAAAACTGTGACAGTCTTCATTTATTTTCATACATCACGGGACACAGCCATAAATCATAACATATGGGTTATTTAGCCACCTACAGAAAGGATTCCCCCCTATATAACCCCTCCCACACAGGAAGTACCTCATTTTTTTACCAGTGTCTAAAGGTGATGGTCACAGTGAAGTGTCTTCAAAGAAGAAGAAAGAAGATAATGCTATATACCCCGATCAAAGATCACTGAATCTAAGGGGTTAGCTATCCGATCCATCTAAAAAAAAGTCACTAGACTAAAAAGATGGTACCTGAGCCTCGGGAAGCAGATACGAGGTTTTGCCTGTAATGTTGTCCTTTTTAGGCTCTGGACCCTAGGATCCGGACCCTTGGTAATATCAAACCCCAAAGGCGTGCAGGGGGCTCTACAGGTCCAAGTCCGTGGCCCCTCTAAAACAAGGGGACCCAGTCCTTGGAAGGTCAGCAAGACAAAGCTGACAAGACAAAGATTGGATTCCTGTTTCAAACAGAATCCTGCAGCAGGACTGGTAAGTGCAATTTAAAATATTTACACATACAGCAAATGTACAGTGGGTACGGAAAGTATTCAGACCCCCTTAAATTTTTCACTCTTTGTTACATTACAGCCATTTGCTAAAATCATTTAGGTTCATTCTTCTTCCTCATGAATGTACACATAGCACCCCATACTGACAGAAAAACACAGAATTGTTTACATTATTGCAGATTTATTAAAAAAGAAAAACTGAAATATCACATGGTCCTTAGTATTCAGACCCTTTGCTCAGTATTTAGTAGAAGCCCCCTTTTGATCTAATACAGCCAGGAGTCTTTTTCGGAAAGATGCAACAAGTCTTTCACACCTGGATTTGGGGATCCTCTGCCATTCCTCCTTGCAGATCCTCTCCAGTTCTGTCAGGTTGGATGGTAAACGTTGGTGGACAGCCATTTTTAGGTCTCTCCAGAGATGCTCAATTGGGTTTAAGTCAGGGCTCTGGCTGGGCCATTCAAGAACAGTCACGGAGTTGTTGTGAAGCCACTCCTTCGTTATTTTAGCTGTGTGCTTAGGGTCATTGTCTTGTTGGAAGGTAAACCTTCGGCCCAGTCTGAGGTCCAGAGCACTCTGGAGAAGGTTTTTGTCCAGGATATCCCTGTACTTGGCCGCATTCATCTTTCCCTCGATTGCAACCAGTCGTCCTGTCCCTGCAGCTGAAAAACACCCCCACAGCATGATGCTGCCACCACCATGCTTCACTGTTGGGACTGTATTGGACAGGTGATGAGCAGTGCCTGGTTTTCTCCACACATACCGCTTAGAATTAAGGCCAAAAAGTTCTATTTTGGTCTCATCAGACCAGAGAATCTTATTTCTCACCATCTTGGAGTCCTTCAGGTTTTTTTTTTTAGCAAACTCCATGCGGGTTTTCATGTGTCTTACACTGAGGAGAGGCTTCTGTCGGGCCACTCTGCCATAAAGCCCCGACTGGTGGAGGGCTGCAGTGATGGTTGACTTTCTACAACTTTCTCCCATCTCCTGACAGCATCTCTGGAGCTCAGCCACAGTGATCTTTGGGTTCTTCTTTACCTCTTTCACCAAGGCTCTTCTCCCCCGATAGCTCAGTTTTGCCGGACGGCCAGTTCTAGGAAGGGTTCTGGTCGTCCCAAACGTCTTCCATTTGAGGATTATGGAGGCCACTGTGCTCTTAGGAACCTTAAGTGCAGCAGAAATCTTTTTGTAACCTTGTCCAGATCTGTGCCTTGCCACAATTCTGTCTCTGAGCTCTTCAGGCAGTTCCTTTGACCTCATGATTCTCATTTGCTCTGACATGCATTGTGATCTGGAAGGTCTTATATAGACAGGTGTGTGGCTTTCCTAATCAAGTCCAATCAGTATAATCAAACACAGCTGGACTCAAATGAAGGTGTAGAACCATCTCAAGGATGATCAGAAGAAATGGAAAGCACCTGAGTTAAATATATGAGTGTCACAGCAAAGGGTCTGAATACTTAGGACCATGTGATATTTCAGTTTTTCTTTTTTAATAAATCTGCAACAATGTCAACAATTCTGTGTTTTTCTGTCAGTATGGGGTGCTATGTGTACATTCATGAGGAAGAAGAATGAACCTAAATTATTTTAGCAAATGGCTGCAATATAACAAAGAGTGAAAAATTTAAGGGGGTCTGAATACTTTCCGTACCCACTGTAAATATTTTATGCACTGTTCCTTTTAAAAGATAACCGAGACCAAGTGCCATGTGGGTCTCTGCATGAGACTATGGATATTTAGTTATGCAAGATACATCTTGTTAAAAGCTCTGGCTTTTCCTCCGGGATTAAATGTGCCAATTGTGTTAATCTGAGTTTGGGGGATTGATGCAGATTGTTTAAGCATTATTTCTTTGCTTATTTGTTTGACACACTGTTTTCACCCTGGGCTGATCACCTGAAAGGTATCAGCTGTGATAAAATTCAGCCTAAGCTGCTCTCACCCCATGTTGTTGTTTTCGCCTTAGCATGAAAGCGCCCGCGTGTTTCTCTCCTCCCTCGATAGCGTGTCAGCGGCGAAGGCCCATTTGCGCACGCGTGCGAATCTTTGCCTTTTTAAAATGGGAGTGTTTGGATGCGATTGGTGTGCATGTGGGCGCCACGTAGCACGCCGCGCATGCGCAAGACAGCATAAATGGGCATCATTTAAAAGTAGCTGTTTACAATGCGCTAGCCTCTATCAGAGGCTGAAGGGGACACAGAGCAGCAGCAGCTGGGTTGCATGAGTCACTGTGGGTGTATGTTACTGGCACAAACAGGTCCTCTGTCTTTAATCAGGATAATCAGTGCTGTGTGTAATAAGCTGTATAAGCTTGGCACAAGCCTTGAGTACACTGAAGTTAGTACCTCAAGTTTGTCTTGCATTAAAGCAATGTCTGCCCGAAAGAGGGCTGGGGGGACACAGTCGGAAGAGGCACTGTGATGCCGTCAGGCCTTGAAGGACCTAGCCGTGCTTCCTCTGTGTCTGCTCCCCCTGAAGAGCCAGAGGCGACTAGCCAATCTGAGCCATTACGGTTGTCGGGCATATTAGTTAATTCAGGTGCTTCTGCCGCAACATACGTCACTAAGGACGATTTGGCTTCAGTATTAGCCAGCCTTGGTAAGATTGCAGGCATGATTTCAGCATCACAAGGAGGTAGGAAATGTGATAGATCCCCCTCACCTGAGCCACCCACTGAATCAGTTCAGGATTGGGCAGAGGGTGTGGAAGAAGTAGCTGATGACCCTATGGAAGGTCAAGCTGTAGTGTCCACTTCTGGGGAGTCAGTGTCACAGGAGTCTTTATCAGCCTCTCAAACTGAGATTGTTAGTTCAGTCTCTTACTGAAATGGTCCGGTCTGGATACAAATTTCCTCCCTTGGAGACGGCTGAAGTCTTTTTCCTCTCTAGGCTCATTGAGCCCTCCTCATAGTCCTCTGACTTTTCCCATACATCCACTCTTGGAGCAGGTAATGTATAATGATTGGGATCATCCTGATAAGTTTTTTGTTCCTCCTAAAATGTTTTCTCTATGGTATCCTATGGAGGAAAAGTTTGCTAAGAAATTGAATATACCCACTATGGATGCTGCCATTTCTTCGGTTAACAAGAGTTTAACCTGCCCTGTGGATAATGCCCAGGTTTTTAAAGATCCAAGCCGCTAAAAAGTTGGAATCTTTATTGAAAGCCTCCTTTGCTGTTGCAGGATCTGCGATACAACCAGCAGTAGCAGCCATAGGAATTTGTCAGTCTTTAAAAGACCGTGTGAAGTGAGTGTCCAAGACAGTTCCTTCTCAAGGAGAGTCTGTGGAAGATCTGTCAAATCTGCCTCGCACTTTGTTTTGCAGTTGATGCTCTTACGGACTCCATAAGGCAAATTTCACGGTTTGCTCTGATAGTGTAAATGCTCAGAATCCTATGGTTAAAGAGCTGGTCTGCGGAATTACTATGTAAAAAGTGGCTGGCTGGATCCTTTTCAGGTAGAACGCCTTTTTGGTGACGATTTGGATAAGTATATCCAAAAGATCTCAGAGGGGAAGAGTACATTGCTACCTGTAAAAAGGAAGAGCAAGCGTCCCTCTTTTAAGATCCCCAGCACTCCTACTACCAGTGCTTCCAGTTCCAGGCAGTGGCGACAGCCTCAGCCATCCGGGTCTGGAATCAAGCCTTCAGGGCAGGAACAGAAAAAGCCCTGGGTTCAGAGATCAACAAAGTCTTCCTCTAAGCCTACTCTGTGAAGGTGCGTCCCTTTTCACTTGGGTGGGGGGAAGACTGCTTCGGTTCTCGAAGGTTTGGGTGGAAACAATCCAAGACAACTGGGTTATCTCCACCATCTCACAGGGGCACAAACTGGAATTTCAGGTATTCCCCGCCTCCATAGTTTGTAAAGTCAAGTATACTGACAGATCTCCTAAAAAGATCTCTCTTTCTAGCGTTGGACCAGCTGAGGGCCCAAAGAGTGATAACTGAGGTTCCAGAGAACGAAAGGTTCAGGGGTTTTTACTCAAACCTGTTCATAATCCCCAAACCAAACGGGGATGTGAGACCTATTCTGGATCTCAAAGCTCTAAACCAGTTTCTGAACCTTTTGTATTTTCCGTATAGAGTCAATTCATTCAGTCATGGCCTCCCTACAGGGGAAGGAATTTCTAGCATCCATAGACATCAAGGATGCATATCTTCACGTGCCTATATTACAGGCTCATCAAGGGTTTCTACTCTTTGCAGTGAAACGTAATTTTCAGTTTTGTGGTCCTACACTTCGGGTTAGCTACGTCTCCAAGAGTGTTCACAAAGATCCTCGCGTCAGTATTGGCTGTTCTAAGGTCCAGAGGGATATCTGTAATAGGATATCTGGATGATCTACTACTTATAGATCGATCGGCTTTGGTTCTAAGCCGAAATGTCCTCCAGACAGTACAGTTCCTAGAATGTCTGGGTTGGATTCTGAACTTGACTACAGCCGGTCCAGCGTCTGGAATATCTGGGTTGCCTTGTAGGGACAGTACAGGCAAAGGTATTCTTGCCAACAGGAAACTTCAGACCTAAAAGGTCTGGTTCCGTCCGTAGTAAGGCTGAGATATCCTTCTGTTCGTATTTGCATGAAGTTATTGGTAAAAATGGTGTCCGCATTCGAGGCAATTCCCTATGCTCAATTCCATGCCAGGCCCTTGCAGAACAACATTCTGTCTACATGGACTGGAAAGGTTCAGTCTCTGGACTGGTCCATGTCTCTGGTACCAAGAGTACGTCAGAGTCTGAGTTGGTGACCAGAAATCTGGAGAAGGGGAAATCCTTTCTTCCAGTAACCTGGAAGATGGTGACTACAGATGCCAGTCTCTCCGGCTGGGGAGCGGTTCTGGAGGAAGCCACTGTCCAGGGGAAATGGTCTTGGGTAGAGCAAGGTCTCCCCATCAACATTCTGGAAATCAGAGTAGTCAGTCGGGCTTTGAAATACTGGAAGCCCAGACTTTGGGGTCACCCTGTCAGGGTGCAATCCGACAATGCAACGGCTGTGGCTTATATCAACCATCAAGGTAGCACGAAGAGTCAGTCAGCCCAGAAAGAGGTGGATATCATCCTGTCCTGGGCAGAGAAGTTTGTGCTATGCCTGACAGCAGTTTTTCTTCCAGGAATAGAGAACTGGCAGGCAGATTTTCTGAGCCGTCAACAGATGTTTCTGGGGGATTGGTCCTTACATCCTGAGTTTTTTTTTTTTTTTTTTTATTTCAATCAATCTGCCTACACTGGGGGGGTCCCAGATCTGTTGGCTTCCAGGTTCAACAACCAGTTGAAGAGATTTGTGTCCAGGACCAGGGATCCACAATCAGAGTTTATGCTTTAGTGACTCCTTGGAAGGAGTATTCCCTGATTTAGGCATTTCCTCTTGTGCAGCTGATACCACGTATGTTGCGCAGGATCCAGCTAGAGGGGAAACCAGTAATCCTGGTAGCCCCGGCATGGCCGAGGAGGGTGTGGTATGCACAAATCCAAAGGTTGGCAGTGACAAGGTCTTGGGCCCCTCCACTGTGTCCGCACCTACTCTCTCAAGGTCTGATATTCCACCCTGCTTTACAGTCTCTAAATTTGACGGCTTGGCTATTGAAGCCTTAATCTTGAATGAGCGGGGTGTATCTGGCCCTGCAGTTTATACCCTGATAAATGCTAGGAAACCAGTCTATAGAAGCATTTTTTTACAGGGTCTGGAAATCCTACATTACCTGGTGTGAAGCCAGAAAATGGCATCCCCGCAAATATATCATCGGGAGAATTTTAGCTTTCCTTCAAGCAGGGGTAGACATGAAATTAGCCTTGAGCACTATTAAGGGGAAAATTTCAGCCTCATTAGTTTTCTTCCAAGAACCGATCGCTTTCCATTCGCTGGTTCAGATCTTTGTCCAGAGAATGTTACTTTTGCTTCCACCTGTGAAGCCACCATCCTGTCCTTGGGATTTACATTTGGTGCTGGCAGTTTTACAAAAACAGCCTTTTGAGCCCATGGGGCAGGTTCCCCTGGTTTTTCTGACCAGGAAACTGGTCTTTTTGATTGCAATAACTTTGGCTAGACGGGCGTCAGAACTAGCAGCTCTTTCTTCCATTCGTGATTTTTCATCAGGAGAGGGTGATTCTACGTCCACACCCAAGTTTTTTGCCCAAGGTGGTGTCCGCCTTTCATTTGAATGCAGGACTCAGAGGAGTAAAAGTTATTGCATTCCCTTGAGGTAATGCGTGCACTTAAGATTTACTTGGAAAGATCGGCTCAGATTCATGAGACCGATCTCTTGTTTGTGCTGCCAGAAAGGCCCAGGAAAGGGTTGGCAGCATCTAAGTCTACCATTTCTCTTTTGGATTCCCCAGGTTATTACCCAGGTGTAGGATTTAGAAGGGAAGGTTCCACCTTTTCCTGTAAAGGCACATTCTACCAGAGGAATAGGTGCCTCTTGGGCACTTCGCCATCAAGCCTCTATGGCTCAGATTTGCAAGGCTGTGACCTGGTCGTTAGTGCATACATTCACTCCTTTCTATCTAGTGGATGTTGGGACCCAGGAGGAATTTGCATTTGCTGCAGTGTACTGCTGGCAGCGGTGTAGTCCTTTTTGTAGTCTGATGGCAGTATTTTTGGTGTCTTCCCCCCCCCCCCCCTTCGATGCATTGCTGTGGGACATCCCATATGTTATGATTTATGACTATGTCCTGTGAGGTACGAAAAGAAAAATGGATTTTTAATACATACTTACCTGTAGAATCCATTTCTTGAAGTACATCACAGGACACAGAGGTCCCTCCCCTCTGTCATGGGGCATTTATTACTTGCTACAAAACTGTTGAACTTCCTGTCTGGGAGGGGTTATATAGGGGGACACCCTTTCTGATTGGTTGCCAGTGTCCTTCACCTGTAGGTGGCTATATAACCCATATGTTATGATTTATGGCTCTGTGTCCCGTGATGTACTTCAAGAAATGGATTTTACAGGTAAGTATCTAATAAAAAAACAACTTTTTAGGCTGCAAAGCAACAAAATGTTGGGGGGTGATTCTTTTTCTTTATAGGGCTAGAAAGATTAGGTTCAGAAGTTGGATAAGAGTAGGTTTGTAGTTAGGTTTTGCCTTTACTTCCACTTTAAAAAATCTTCTACTGATGGGTTGTTGCCAGATACCACAGCAGGGCTCAGGCTCACGGCTATTTTAGTGGCAAAAGGGAGACCCACTCAATATTAGGTGGGTGCTCATAAAATTATTACTGATCGGTGCTTTGAGTCATAGGCATTATTTTGAACATTCAGAAATTCCCACTTTACCACAAGTTTTAGTGTCTTTATCCCCTCAAAAATGACCCAGTAAAAATCACTGTGTTCTTAGTAATACAAAACCTACTATAAATCTAGCTTGTATAATTTAGGCCATCACTGTATATTGGGCAAATGTTTAACACATGACGTTCACACCTACATGAGCTTGTTGGACATCCTGTTCTAAAACCATGGTTAATATGGAATTGGACCCCTCTTTTCAGCTATAACAAGCTTTTCACAACATTTTGGGGTTTGTGTAAATATCTGCTGAGCCAAAAGAGCATTTGTGAGGTCGGGTACTGATGTTGAACAAGATTTCCCTTGGAGTTTGTGTTCTAATTCAACCCAGAGGTGTGTAGTGGGGGGGGGGGGGGGGTAGGTCAGGGTTCCTCGCAGACCACCGATTCAGTTTTAAAATACAAATGAAAAGCAAAACATTTGTGTATACATATTAAAAACGTTATAAATCATCTTTTTTCTACCCATTTTAGAAGTGATTAAATTCCCTCTGTGCTCGGCTGCATAAGAGCTGGGTGAGAAGAAACAGCAGCACACTGGTCTTTCCAGTAAATGGATGTGAGGGGGGGGGGGTGTCAGAACAGATACCTAACCATGCTGTGCTCTCATGTCTATTGTGATCAGTTTTTATTAGGGAAGTAGAGGGACTGATAGGAACACCAGGGATTTCACACAAAGGAAGCAATACAAAGAGCAGGACATATTTTCAAAAAAGTATATGGTACAGCAGGCACATGTCCGGAATATACAATAAGAGATGAATGGTCTTATGGGAAGACCAAATACAGCGCTTGCTAATAGATAACTAGTGGATAGCGTTATCCATACCAATCTCTATGGTAAGTGTATAGTGTCAATCAAATATTGTGTAATAAATATATCAAAATAAAATTAATAAATAAGTATGGTATGATACTACATATTGGTCGTTTACCCCGGAGCCTAAAGGAGCCATTAGCAGCCCATAGGACCACTAAGGGGCAAACCTATTGAGCCCAGGGGGCTTTTAAGCGCGAATGGTTCTAATGGCATATAGGACCCACTAGATCCGGTAAGTGATCCAATCTACTTACTCACACTGGCAAGAAATCGATCATACGCCCAATCACGCCTGAGCACTTGCACCTTCGAATTTTGTGTCTTTGTCTTTATATATTTATTTTTATACTCACCAGTCACATATGCACGATTTGGCACCTATTTAATTACTTACTGGGAGGTTTTGATGATTTATATGTATACTTATTTATTTATTATTATTTATTTATTTATTATTTATTTATTAATTTTATTTTGATATATTTATTACACAATATTTGATTGACACTATACACTTACCATGGAGATTGGTATGGTTAACGCTATCCACTAGTTATCTATAAGCAAGCGCTGTATTTGGTCTTCCCATAAGACCATTCATCTCTTAGCATACCTTTATTGTACAGCAGCTGCTTATTCATCCATCTACATTTAATTTTAGGCACATAGGTTATTAGTACCTTATTTTCCACTCTAGTCCCTTGGCGCGAGGAATATACTCTGTATATTTTTACAATGTTGGGTTTACAGTGTATGTATAAGCTAAACCTTTTTTTTTTTCTTTCTCCTCTACGGTATTTAGGGTCACAGAAATTCATGAACCTTTGGGTTATTCTGCTGCTTACAGTTGATTGGATGCTGGCAAACAAAACTGTAGCACAGCCCTGAATAACCCATTATACTACTTGTATGCCTCAGTTTTCTACTCCTGTCTAAAGTGGATGCATTCATTTTGTCTAAAGTGGATGCATTAATTTCTTCAGCTCTGCTGCTGTAAAGACTGACCTTATTATTGTGCTATCACTTTTTTTTCCAGTCAAGAATTGTAGATATCTGACATGGTTGTCCTCCTCAACCTGGCTTTTGGAGTTCTGCTTCCAGACTTTAATGGCAGGCAAATGTTCTCAGCCGGCAGTGCCTGGACCCAGAAGAGTGGCCCTATAGGTTCAACAATTGGGAAGGTTTGCATCCAGGTACAGGGATCCCCTGATGAAAGCACTGGATAATGCTATGGTGGTTTTATGGGATAAATACATATTGATCTTCCCATATTTTCCCCTGATATGTTTTCGCTGTCTGGTCCACAGAGTCATGATAGAGGGAATTCCAGTGCTCCTATTTGCTCCAGACTAGCCCAGGTGAATGTGGGCAGACATCTGAAAAGACACTTCTTCATCGGCACTGCCAAGTCAGCAAGATTTTCTGTCCCAAGGGCCAATTTGCCATCCTGCTTCTTGGTCATTGGCTTTAATAGCATAGCTGTTGAAGGGAAAGGAGCATCTTGAGTCTGTGATTCCTATGGTGCTTAACCACTTGCCGACCGCCGCACGACTATTTACGGCGGCGGTCAGCCCCTCACAGGCAAAACTACGTAGGGCTATGCCGCTAGCCTGTGAGGCTCTGGGGAGCGAGCGAGCACGCTCCGCCAGAGGCGCGCTCCCGCTCGGTCCGGACCCCCCGTGCGTGGGGTCCGCTGGGCACTCGCGATCGTCCATTAAACCGGGAGAAAGGCAGGCGGCTAGCGTAAACACAGCCGCCTGTCATTCTCCCCTGTGTAAGAATGGAGATCACACGGTTCTGCTATGTTGGACCATTGATCTCTGTTCTTACACCAGTAGCCACATCCAATCACAGTTAGAATCACGCCCCTAGGGACACACTTAACCCCTCCCTCTCAAAGTTAACCCCTTCACTGCCAGTGTCATTTTTACAGTAACAGTGCATATGTATAGCACTGATTACTGCAGTAATGTCACTGGTAACCCCAAAAGTGTCAAAAATGTCAGTCAAGGGTCCGATCTGTCCGCCGCAATGTCGCAGTCCCGCAAAAAAATCGCAGATCGCCGCCATTACTCGTTAAAAAAAATGATAAAAATCTTTCCCTTAGTTAGTAAACACAATAACTTTTGCGCAAACCAATCAAAATACGCTTTTGCAATATTTTTTTTTTTTTTTTTTTTTTTTTTTTACCAAACACATGTAGCATAAAACAAATTGGCCTAAAATGTTAGGGGGGGAATTTCATATAAAAAAATGTGAAAAATATTGTTATTTTTGCAAAATTGACGCTCTTTATTTGTTTATAGCGCATGATCAAAAAATTGCACACAGGGGATCAAATACCACCAAAAGAAAGCTCTGTTTGTGGGAAAAAAAGGACGTCACATTCGTTTAGGTACAGCGTCACACGACCGCGCAATTGTCCGTTAAAGTCACGCAGTGCCGAATCGCAAAATAGGCCCTGGTCAGGAAGGGGGTAAAATCTTCCGGGGCTTAAGTGGTTATAACCAGGCAGTCTTTTCTGCGAGGTCGGTCATCAGACATAGAAAGGATACTTCACTTGGTGTGTCTCAGGGCTTCGGCTGCAAGAGCTTTTCTCCTTGCATCTGGGTCTGAACCTCTCGGCACTATCAAGGGTCCTGTTTCAGCCCCTTTACATTCTGTTACAGAGACCATTGGCCTCTACTCTTTTTACATATCCTTGTACAGGGGTCTCCTACCCAACTCTCCCCTGTCCATTCACCAGTGACTCCATGGGATCTGCACCTGGTACTCTGCGCTTCAGAAACTGCAATTTGAACCTTTTAGAGAAATGAATTTGTCTATTCTCATCCATAAGGATGTTTGCTTTGTAGCCATCATCTCTGCAAGTGTCTGAGCTGGCTACTTTACCCTGCAAAGAACTCTGTGCTCTTCCATAAAGACAATATGGTGTGAAGGCTGAAGCCCAGGTCTACCCTGAAACTATAGGGTAATTTTCACCTTTCATCTGAACTGGGACATTATTCTTCTACCCTTTATTCAGCTATGAAAATTTACCTCCATTGTTTGAATGTGATTCAGTCTGTGGGAGTCTCTCAGGCACTGCTTTCACAAGGTCTGATTCCCTTTTATGTCATTGTGGATGAACCTTGTAAGCGTGCCTCATTCCATCATTTCTAGGTGGCCCAGACAGACCACGATTCAAGCTTATGGTCGCGAGGATTGGATACCACCTTTTCCTGTCCAGGTGCCCTCAACTAGATGTGTGAGCGCTTCTTGGGCTTTTCAAGCAACTGTCTCCAAGATTTGTAAAGTTATCTGGTCTAGTGTTTACACGTTCTCTATGTTCTATTGGGTGGTCAGAAAATGTGGGATGCAATTTGCCCAGCCCATTACATGTGAGTGTAGATAATATGCCCACTAAGCTGTATTCCCCTCCCACCAGGGTTTTTGTTCTGCCTGACTAGCCCCCCACCTCTGACTAGATGGTGGTTTCAGCGCCAGCTTTGGACGCAAGGTCCATTTGCTCTATGAGCTGCAGGCAGTCCCAGTTCTTTGTTATCTTGGGCATATTAGTGATTGTTTGCTGTGTTGGCCACACTTCAGTTGGGCTGCTTTTGGATGTCTTGAAGGTTAAATACTTTTTTTGTACCTCAATAAAAAGGAAATGTTATATTTTTTTACTTTTTGAAAAATCTTTTCTTGAATCCCATTTAGGAACAAAGGTCCCACGCATATGTGTATTTCTTGATCATGTTC
The DNA here is from genome assembly GCF_965119305.1 of Pelophylax lessonae. NCBI lineage: Eukaryota > Metazoa > Chordata > Amphibia > Anura > Ranidae > Pelophylax > Pelophylax lessonae. Next base: position 34,966,038 of record NC_138772.1, read on the forward strand.
TACTTTACTACAAAACGGAGGCATGCTGGTACTATGAAAGTTTTTGAGTTTGACAATGCCCAATTCCCTTCGTAGGTAGCGGTATATCCTGAAGGTTAAGAACTGCTTATGTCCCGGACTCCCAAGAGACAGATTTTATGATAAGTGCACAAATTCTATTAAATTGAATTGAGTACCAATTGGAAAATTCACTTCCTGTCCTGGAGACACATCCGAAAGGGAAAGGAAAGCTCCCGCAGTAAGGGAAATTTTCATTTTTAAATAGATCTCACTAGAACACGAGTCTTGCAAATTTTTCCCCTCCTTCGTCCTGATAACTGTAAAATGTTAAGCGGAGTTCCACCCTAAAATTAAACTTACCTCCATCTTCATGCCCGGGGTCACCTGAAAAACAAATGGATAATCGCAATTTTTTTTTTTACTTAACTTGTTTAGAAGAAAATATACTTACCTTACTTCCTCTTCCTTCCTCGGCGGCCATGGCGATTCGTCACTTCCTGGCTTGCAATGATTACTGGGAGCTGAACGTCATCGCTCCCAGGAATCAATGCGCCTGCAGCGGCCCCGACGTCAGTTCCGGTGCAGGCGCCGTCATACCTTGCTAAACAGCTTCTGGGCATGCCCAGAAGCTGTGCAGGGATGACGCTGCGGCACCGGAAGTGACGGCGGGGCCGGTGCAGTGCATCGTGGGACCGAAGAAGACGGAAGAGGACACAGAAGAGGATCGCGCTTGCTTCAAGCTGCCCACACCTGAGATGGCAGCGCTGGACAATACATTTTCAAGGTAAGTATTTCTTCTAAAAGGTAAGTGCAACCCGGGACAGATCAGAGGCTATCCATTGTGGAATGTACTAGCCCTGACTGTCCCGGGGGTATTTTTATTAAAAAAAGCTTTTCCAGGGTGGAACTCCGCTTTAAGTTTTCTCTCGATTTTTGTCTTTGTAATAATGGTCACCAATACAAATAGAGGTATAAATCTCCCCATCATGCACACAGGTAGTCAACATTTTTAGCCTATGGTCTAATTCTTCCCAACTTTATCCACAGGTAAATAAAAATATTGTCTTTCTATACGCTTAAATAGTTTGGATGGTGTCCATATTATTTTGACAATATGGTGTACCTTATATCGGCATAGCCTATGCTGTATTTTAAAAATCATTTCCAGGCTAGTAGAGCCAAACAGTTGATGCCATCCAAGAAGGTCCTCTTAATGAATGTTTTAAGTGCAAATAAAGCCAACTATTTTTATTTATTTATTATTGAATAGGAAATGGTTTAGACCTATGTCAGTTTTTTTTTTTTTTTGTGTTTCATTGGAGAGAAGTCTCCTAAATCTGCCCCAAAAACTAAACCGGATCTAGGGAAAAATCTCCAAAATAGGAGGAAGTACCTTCTTATGCAGTTGTCACGACAAAAGGTGTTCCCCATTGACAATGCCCCCTATGTAAACAGGAAAAGTAGGGTGGATCCTAGGGAAGGAGGTGAGGGTCAAAAAATGTAAACCTGACAGGTTGTAATCCCTTCTCACTCTAAAGCTAATATGGATAAATATTAAGCACAGCGCTAAATGTGATAAATGAACCAAACACATTCACGAAAAACATAATGAAATCACAGAAACATAATAACATTGAAAGTCCCATGGAGTGTTGTATGAAACACATGCGGTGAACAAAATTAAGTGAAAATATTAAATAGAAAAATAAAATCCCATATAAGATGATATATAGAAACATAGAAAGTCCAAAAAAGTGAAGGATTGATCCAGCTCAGGAAAAAGATGGTAAAGCAAATATTCAGATCCCGTCACCAGATGGAACAAATAAAATGGGCGCTCACCAGATGGTATGGACTTATAATGTCGTATGACATACAGGTCAAAAAGGCTTCACAGATAAGCTCCCAGATTCCTCCTTAAAATGACCTTGGATGTTATTCCGGGCTCACAATGAGTGGAGAGGAGGAAGAGTGAATTCCTCATTTACCATATCACTTACAGTTGTATTCAAAATTATTCAACCCCCACTGAAATTGATTGTTTTGGCCAGTTTGACATTGATTTTGATCATTCAGTCATCCTGCTTACAATTAAATCAAAGAGGCACGTGTAGGTCAGACAAATATAACATAACATTTATAATGAAATAAACACAAATGTCTTTTCTGTGCTCACATCATTATCAGTTTTATTCAACCCCCAAGTGACATTCAATCTTAGTACTTAGTACAACATCCTTTTACAGTTATAACAGCTTTTAAACGTGAAGCATAGCTTGACACAAGTGTCTTGCAGCGATCTACGGTTATCTTTGTCCATTCGTCATGGGTAAAAGCCTCCAGTTCAGTCGCATTCTTAGGCTTGTGCACTGCAACTGCTTTCTTTAAGTCCCACCAGAGGTTCTCAATCGGATTTAAGTCTGGTGACTGTGATGGCCACTCCAAAATGTTCCAGCCTTTAATCTGCAACCATGCTCTAGTGGACTTGGAGGTATGCTTGGGATTATTGTCCAGTTGAAAGGTCCAACGTCTCCCAAGCCTCAGGTTTGTGACGGACTGCATCACATTGTCATCCAATATCTCCTGGTACTGAAGAGAATTCATGGTACCTTGCACACGCTGAAGCTTCCCTGTACCTGCAGAAGCAAAACAGCTCCAAAGCATGATTGACCCCCCGCCATGCTTCACAGTAGGCAAGGTGTTCTTTTCTTCATAGGCCTTGTTCTTCCTCCTCCAAACATAGCGTTGATCCATGGGCCCAAACAGTTCTAATTTTGTTTCATCTGTCCACAGGAACACTATCCCAAAACTTCTGTGGTTTGTCCACATGACTTTTGGCATACTGCAGTCGACTCTTCTTATTCTTTGGAGACAGCAAGGGGGTGCGCCTGGGAGTTCTGGCATGGAGGCCTTCATTTCGCAGTGTGCGCCATATTGTCTGAGCAGAAATTTCAGTACCCACATCTGACAAATCTTTTCTCAGTTCCTCAGCAGTCACACGGGGACTTTTCACCACTCTACGCTTCAGGTAGCGCACAGCAGTCGAAGTCAGCATCTTCTTTCTGCCACGACCAGGTAGCGTTTCAACAGTGCCCTTTGCATTGAATTTGCGAATGATGCTTCCTATGGTGTCTCTTGGTATGTTTAACATCTTTGCAATCTTCTTATAGCCATTGCCCTTCCTGTGAAGAGTAATCACCTCTTCTCTTGTCTTCCTGGACCATTCTCTTGACTTCACCATGTTTGTAACCACACCAGTAAATGTCTAGAAGGAGCTGAGTATCACAGTCATTTTAAAGCTGCCTAATTGGTGCTTATTAGGCTTTATTGCTGCTCCCTGACATCCACAGGTGTTTTCAATACCTGATTGAAAACACTTCAATGAACCTCTGTTCTTCAGAGTGGTAGTCTTTAAGGGGTTGAATAATTGTGTCAATGAAGAATTCACAAAAGAAACATTTACTACTGTATTACAAAACCAATTGATGTCATTTTAGTTGCATATGGTTCTTTAAGAAGTCCTTGTAGGATTTCATTCTGAATACAATTACAAATGTACACTAAATTCCCTAAAACCCTTTACAGCATTGGGGGGTTGAATAATTTTTAATACAACTGTATAATAGCAGGAGCCGTGAATATCTTCTGTCCTCTCGTTAATAGACTCAAAAATTCACCAAGGGTTTATATTGGTCTAGGAGGGACTCAAATTTGTGTGTCTCCTCTTGTGTCCAGGTATATTGAGTAAAAGTGCCAATCAGGGTAGCGGAAAACCAGCCTCCTCGGGAGACGTACTTTACATAGTAACAGTGCATATCATTTAGCACTGATTACTGTAATAATGTCACTGGTCCCCAAAAAGTGTCAATTAGTGTCAGATTTGTCCGCCGCAATATCACAGTCCCGCTAAAAATCGCTGATCGCCACCATTACTAATAACAAAAATAAAAAGTCCAAAAATCGACCCCATAGTTTGAGAATGCTATAACTTTTGCGCAAACCAATTAATATGCGATTTTTTTAAATTTTTTTTAACAAAAATATGTAGCAGAATACAACTTGGCCTAAACTGATAAAAAAATTTGATTTATAAAGTTTTTTTATTGGGAATGTTTTATAGCAGAAAGTAAAAAATATTGTGTTTTCTTTTTCCAAATTATCGCTTTTTTTTTATTTATAGCACAAACTCTAAAAACTGCAGAGGGGATCAAATGCCACCAAAAGAAAGCTCTATTTGTGGGGGGGAAAAAGGACATCAATTGTATTTGGGTACCGCGTCACACGACCGCGCAATTGTTAAAGTAACGCAGTGCCGAATTGCAAAAAATGGCCTGGTCATTAAGGGGGTAAAACCTCCTGGAGCTGAAGTGGTTAATGTGCATAGTCCGGGAACAGAAGCACTTTAACAACCTTTACAATACAAAGTGGTCCAGTTAAAAAGCGGTGGTATGGCCTTTTCACAGCTATATCGTTTTTTTTGTTGTGTGGGGTTTTTTTTTTTGTTAACAATGGAAATCTTTGTTTCTACTGCCACTCAACCGCCCCCCTGATCAAAATGAGAAGACAACCACCGCTTAGGTGAGCAGTCCGGTGCTGTGGGTGCTGGCCCCCAGCTCACCACCGCTGCAACAGTAGAAATGAAGGATAAATCGGCCCACCTGAAGAATGAAATACAGGGCTGTACACATTGCCGCAGCCAATGATGCTTTGAGGTACGGCAATAACATGTCTGGCAGCACTGTCAGTAAAAGTCCCCCATTGAAGTCAATGAGATTGCAACTGTGTGCCCAACAAAGCTATGCCTCCTGAATGCCTGTAAACCAGTTGTCGATCGTAGTCTGAAAAGTGATCCATCAGGGATCACTTTTCAGAGCCGTCAAAAATCCCACCCCACGTGAGCTAAGCCAATAATGTGAAAAGGAGCAAAGCCTGGTCACATGATGTGTCCATCAACACTGTGTTTACCAGCTGATAACAATATCCACTTTTAAAAAGACCCACAGTACAGTTTTACAAGATACTATAGTTTTGTTAATGGACATCCGCAACAACCTTCTAAAAATGAAGCTGCACTGCCACCTTGTGTTCAAAAATCATAATGACTTTTGGAAGCCAAACTGCAAGAGAAGAGAGAGAAGGGTGAATTTGATTGCAAAGTGTTATGTGGTAAGGAAAAGCCATCGTATTTATCCCTATTCAACACTGGAATTGTTGCACCCTTCTGAAGGTATGTACCTTCTTCTCTTCTGTAGATACTGAGAGACGCTATGCCATTACAAGCAGGGCAGCCATCAGAAATTCTGGGGACCCTCACACAGCTTTAGGCCTGGGCCCCTCCAGGCCTGACCCCCAACATTCCGCAGGGCCTGCCCTCTAGCCGTCCCACCGAATCCTTCAGTGAACCCACTTTTATTTTAACACTCTTACAACTTAATAAATGAAAATGAATCCAATCCAGCAAAGAGACATCCCCATATGTTTAGCAAAAAGACATCCCAATCCAGCAAAGTTACAGTCTCCTATATATTTAGCAAAGAGACATCCCAATTCAGTAAATAGACGGTCTCAAATATTCAGCAAAGAGACATCCTAATCTAACAAAGAAAGGCCTCATTTATTCAGCAAATAGACATCCCAATCAAACAAAGAAACGGCCTCCTATACTCAGCAAAGAGCGCAATCCAGCAAAGAGAAGGCCTAATTTATTCAGCAAATAGACATCCCATTCTAACAAAGAGATGGCTTCATATACTCAGCAAAGAGACATTCCAATTCAGTAAAGAGATCGCCTCAAATATTCAGTAAAGAGACATCCCAATCTAACAAAGAGACAACCTCATATACTTAGCAAAGAGACAGCGCAATCCAGCAAAGAGACATCCCAATTCAGTAAAGAGATGGCCTCAAATATTCAGCAAAGAGACATCCCAATCTAACAAAGAGACGGCCTCCTAGACTCAGCAAAGAGACAGTGCAATCCAGCAAAGAGACATCCCTTTGGCTGCATCAGCTTACTCTGCGGCTGCCCTGCTTTAGCAATTGCTATTTACTACAGCAGCCACAACTTGGTCTCGTTGGTTGTGGTCTGGGCAGCTGGGCCCCTCAGAACGTCCAGGCCCCCTACATGTGTATGGGCTGTCCCCCCCCCCCCTCCCTGACAGGGGCCCTAATTACAAGTACTGATAATGTCAAAAAGATGTGTGGACCTACTACAGTCAAACAATCAAAAAGTAGCCAACGGTTAGTGTGAGAACTTGCCTCTTTTATCCTACACCCTCCCCCACCCCACCCCTTCACTACGATGGCCTAACTTGCTAGTCAACAGGAATGCACTGGAAGTAGGAAAGGTCAGGTAAGAAGCGCCCTCCTGGAATTGAGGCAGCAAGTAGAGATCCTGCCATCGCATGTAGGCCCCTTTAGGCAACCTCAATGTTTTAATCATGACAAGCTTACTTCTCTGACAGGGGAGGAAGGGGTGAAGTTTGGTTACCCATTACCCCAAAATACTCTAAAATCTTACAATTAAAAAAAGTTAATGTCAAAAAGATGGGTGGACCTACTACAGTCAAACAATCAGTCCCAGTGTTGTAATAAAACATTGCTCTTCCAGCTCCTTGCAAGACAGAAAGCAGACTGTGTAAATATCCCATTCTCAATAAAATAAAAACTAGAGGTAATAGGACTACTTTTTGCATGCAACAGGCAGAAAGTTTGGCGTTTTCAGTCCTGTATATATAAATAAAATTTGCAGAGCTCTTTGTCCTATTAAAATTTTATGTACGTTCGTTCTGTGTGAATAGGGGGGAAATCAAATGCTAGGTTATTTTCTCTCCAGGCTAATTCATTCATTAAAAAGACTGCTTTATGGCCACTAGATGGAGCTAATCATCATAGTAAATAAGTATTTCCTAATACCATCAGTTCCATCTAGTGGCAACAATGCAGTATTTTCCTGTTATAAACGAACATTCAACCCTGAGAGAAAATAACCTAGTAACATTTGATTTTTGCCCCATTCACACAAAGCAAATGTACTTTTTTACAGGATGAATATCTCTGATATAAACACACTCTAAATGATGCCCTTTATTGGGTTTCAGGATGCCTTACAATTTTTTTTTAGGCTTTATACAAATAGTATGATTGATAACTCTACTACTTCCGTGCAAATGGGGGAGGATTTTGTTTGTTGCAAATTTTATGTTTCCTTACAAGTCTATGGGTCTGCAAAACCATCTTGAAGCAAGTCAAATGCAGGTCTTGAGGAGGTCACTGCAGGTCAAATGCATCTGTCAATGATTTTTGGATGATGATGCTGTACTCCAATAAAATTGATGTCCTTTTTTTCCCCATATAAATAGATCCCCATAAATTATATTAAAGATCCCCATATTAATAATCCCCATAAATAGAGCTTTCTTTCGGTGGTATTTGATCACCTCTGCAATTTTTTTTTTTTGCACTATAAACAAAAATAAGAGCAACAATTCTGAAAAAAAAAAATATATTTTTCACATTCTGCGATATAACATTCCCAAAAAAAAAACAGAAATGTAAAAATCAAAAGTTTTTAACATTTTAGGCCAATTTGTTTTCTGCTACATATTTTTAGTAAAAAAAATTGCAATAAGCGTATTTTGATTGGTTTGCGCAAAAGTTATTGCGTCTACAAACTATGTGAAAGATTTATGTCATTTTTATTGTTTTTTTTTTTTTTTTTGTTTTTACTAGTAATGGCGGCGATCTGCGATTTTTTTTTTTTTTTTTTTTTTTTTTTTTTTTTTGCGGGACTGCGACATTGCGGTGGACAGATCGGACCCCTAACTGACATTTTTGACACTTTTGGGGGGACCAGTGACATTACTACAGTAATCAGTGCTATAAATATGCACTGTTAGGGCTCTTTCACACGGGTGGTCCGATCAGATCCGCCTGTCAGTTTTTTAGGCGGATCTGATCGGATCCTCCATGCAGCTCTATGGGGCAGCGGATGTCAGCGGAGACACCTCCGCTGACACCCGCTGCCATCCGTATCCGATCCTGTCCGTGAAATCTGGACGGATGGAAACCCTATTTTTCCATCCGTTCAGTAATCGGATCGGAATGGATGAGAGCAGACAGGCGGTCCGCTCTCATCCGATCCTCCATAGAGGGCAGCAGGGGCTGAGACACCTCCCTCTCCGCTCTGCAAGCTGAGACGGAGCTGTCATCCGCCGGCTCAGCTGGGATGGCGGATCGATCCCCGCTGGGCAACACGGATCCGCCTACGGAGGCGGACCGTGTGAAAGAGCCTTTACTGTAATAATGACACTGGCAGGGAAGGGGTTAACACTGTGGGTGATCAAGGGGTTAAATGTAAGCCTAGGGGAGTGATTCTAACTGTGGAGGGGGGGGGGGGGCATGGCTTGTGAAATGATCACAGAGACTTGCAATCTTATATAGAAAGATCACAGGCGCTCTGTGATCATTCCAGGGAGAAGAATGTTCAGCTGTATTTACAACAGCTGACCGTCCTCTCTCAGCGGGGAGCGATCGCGGGTGTCAGGAGGCAATCGGAGCCGCCTGCCCCGTGCATCAGAGTCCCCGCTGCCGAGTGGGGGGCGGGAGCGCGCCACCGGCGGTGCGCTTGCCCCCTAGCTGCAGACGTACGACCGACGTATACCTACGTCGGCTTACACAGGAGGGGCTGCCTGCCACAGTACAACTGCGGCGGGCGGTCCTTAAGTGGTTAAAAAAAATTTCCTTTTTTCTTATTATTTTTTATTTTTCCTTTTCATTTTTTTTTCTTTATTAGTTTTTTCCCCTATTACAATCCCTTGCACACTTGTATAAAGTACTCAAAACCCATACTTGAGTAAAAGTACAAGTGCTCTATCAAAAAGTGACTTGAGTAGAAGTACTAAAGAATTCAACATTTTTTGTACTTAAGTATTGCAAGTAGTTTTTTTATTTAATTTTGCTACTCAAGTACTGAAAGTAAAAGTACAAGTACTGTGTTATGTAGTTATTAAAGAAAGAAGTCAAAAGTTTGAACATCATATTGTTTTATATTTCAAATGATTAACCTAAAGGACAATCACAATTCCTTTGGCTGTAACTTTTTGTAAACAAAAACAGATAAAGTATGTCCCTCCCTTCCCCCTTTAAAGCATCCCTCCTTCTCTTCCCTGCATGCTTTTTCTTCTCCACAGCTTGTTGGTGTGCAAAATCATATATAAACCAATGTGATATACAACAATATATTCCAATAATGAAATAAAGGAAGAGTGTATGAAATCAAAGTCAATAATAAGTCCATATATATAATGCCATAATACAATATATATGTGACAAAACAAGATGAATATATTTTCAAAGGTGCAGGAATCAAACAGGTGCTATTCCAAATAATAGGTGCTGACTCCTCCCACCACCTTGTGGATTTCCCCCTTACCCGGCGGATGAAGGTAAGTGCAAAATAATATCCAAATAGACTCTTCCAGTGAAACAAAACTGCAAAACCTGTGCTCTCAACTTCCAGTGAAAAAAGCAAAATCAGCCTCTTACCAGAAAAGAGGTCTATGTACGCTTGTGACTCTCCTTGGTTGGGGGAGGTTCTCTTTCCCCATAACAGCAGATATGTAGACCATTTTATTTATACATACAGTAGCATTTATTTTAGTATGCGCTGATTTACACATGACAGTATACACATTTTTTTGAACTTCATGAAACCTGCCATCTACTGTTCTGGCAGTGGTAATTTTTATAATAGTAACGAGTAACTATGCAGCACAAAAAAAAAAATATCGGAGTAGAAGTATTGAAATCTTTGAAAAAATGTAGTGAAGTAAAAGTGGAAGTAGGAGAAAAAAATTCTACTCTAGGAAAGTACAGAATCCGCCTTTCCGTACTTAAGTACAGTAGTGAAGTAGTTCTACTTAGTTACTATACATCTCTGATCCCTTGTAATAGAAATAAGGATAACGGGTCCTCTTTATGAGGAGATCTGGGGTCAATAAGATCCCAAATCTCTCCTCTACCTTAAAAAGCAGAAGATCCAAAAAAAAAAAAAAAAAAAAGATCTTTTGCTTACTTCCGCCCTAGACAGCTCTGGTCCTCCAAGATCATAAAGATGATTAAAGATGATCTGGTCTCTGGTAACCTCTATGGCCAGCTGCACGAACCGTCCGGTCGTTTCCTGGGCACGCTGATAAAAAAGGGTAAGCCCAAGAAAAACCGATGGGATGGGGGGGGGGGGGGACGCTGGGATGTCAGAAACAGCCTTGATCAATCCTTGCTGTATGCTCTAGATCCGATGTCCCTTCCACAAACTCCACTCAGTATAATGGCCACATGCAAGGTAAAATGACTACAATAGTGAAGTACTGTAAAACTCAACTTTATTGTAAAAGAGAATTGCACTCACATATGTAGGAAAAGATAAGGCTTCCATATAACAATCAACAGCGGTCAGGCAGGAATCCTCACACGAATAGCCTCCCGGGTTGACTCCACGCCAACCCCGATACTTCCGGGCGGGTCCTCTACCGTACCACGTGGTGTCGGATGCGTCGTCTGGTCACGCCAGATAAAAAAAACCCTGGTAAACCACTTGCAAGCCACAAGGTATATATATATGTATTGTGGTTGACACTCCTAGTGCAGCAATCCTAAAGTTGTACAAGGGATGTCCTTTTCAGCACAATAGAGTAATATGTAATTTATTAAAACTCCAAGTACAGTAAACATAAAGAGATACTAGGGATGCCTTTTTCAATACAATAAGGTAATTAGTAATTACCCATTAAAAATTCTAATGCAATAAACCTAAAGAGATACTAGGGATGCCTTATGCCACACACAAATCACCTCAGTTTGATGGCAGGCTTTCTGCAGATATCTGGTGAAGGCAGTGAGTGAGTGCGGGTGATAAAGATTTTAGGATATGCTGTCTACAAACTGAATGTCAATTCAAGAAGATTAAATTGTCTTTGGTAGATATTGAAAATCAAATGTAATGTGTTTGTAGCACCCTACAAGGTAGGTGCTAGGTAAAGTATAGTGGGCCTTGGCTGCCTAACAGCAGGGCCATGATTTTCAGCTGGGCTGTTATGTCTCCCAGCTTTTGAGACTGGGGAGTCTCCCCACTGTGCTCCATGAGAGGGTTCTCATTGGGCAGTGGAGGAAACCCAATCAGTGGCGCATTCAGGCTTGTATCTACCCCAGAAGGCAGATTCTGCTGCACAGGATTCTGGGAGTGGGCATAAGTTTGAGGGGAGCACATGACGCAGCGTCTTTGGCAGGAAGCAGAGTCCCAGGAAAGAGATTACGGCTGTCTCTCCTCCTGTCAGAAGGATCGGGTGTCTTGGGCGGCTTGCCTGAGAGAGCTGAGCTGAGCTTCAGAGAGGATCCGGTATGCCGAGGACCAGCTGAGTTGAGGGGGTCCAGTTTCAGGAAAACATTCCAAGTTCGAGAGTACTGTAAACTGCCCCTGGGGGTCTGCCTAGCTGAGAGGGGACCGCTCCGGTGAAGGTCCAAGGGATCCAGGAGCTAACTAGCGGTATAGGGGGTGCCTAGTGAGAGGACCTTGAAGTGTCAAAGGGGTGCCTAGTGAGAGGACCCCTGAATGTGTAAAGGGGGCGCCAGCGGTTGTGCCCTGAAGAGTTAAGTGTGCAGTGTAAAGAATTAGGGGTTGCAGCAGTCTCCGCAGTTACAAGGAGCTACCTCAGTCAGTGAATCGCTGGAGGGAGTTGTTCACAGGACTTGAGCTAAACTCAGTGTCAAGAGTCAAGTCTTACTACAGTCCAGGATCTTTTGAGTTAACCAGAGGGTTAAAAGCGAAGTTCTAGCACAGTCCAGCAAGACGGCATTTTTCAAGCGCCAGCAAGCGTTGGTCGGCATTCAGCTGGCGTCAAGACAGCGTTAACAGGCATTTTTTCTGCAAAGTGTCCCAGTCGTACCTAGTTGAGCCAGAGGAGTATCCTACTCATTCCCTTCTCCAATCCCTATGATCAAAAAACAAAACAAAGATGCCGGAATGGTCATTGTCTCCAATCTCACACTTGGGTATTCAGCTTAAATGGGCTGAAGGTGTTACCGATAACAATGGCAGACCCACATCAGGCCCAATGCCTGAAAAACCTGCTACATGTTTAAAAGAAAATAAAATTGGACGTGTTTCAGCATCACTTCTTGAACTTCCCTTTATCAGCAGATCGCTGTCAGGTTTGGCTTTATGGCTAGCAAATCAAAACTCCTGATGTCAGATTTGGGATATTTCTGCCTATGTGTTTGTGTAAGGATCCCTGACATGTATTGCTTCTCATGATACATCTGCAATAAAGCAAATGTTATTAGACTATTTCCTGTGCTGGATGAATGTTTTTCATTGATTTAAAAATGGAAAATACTGTATTCGGACACTAGGTGGCGTTAAGTCCCATAAGAATTTCTAGTGATACTTATCGCCTTCTAATGGCCAAATGCAGTATTTTTCCAATTTTAAATCAATTAAAAACATTCACCCAGCACAAGAAATGCCTAATATATTCATTTTATTTGCCCAATATTTTATTTGCCCAAATGTACATGCACTTTCATTGGACAAACTACTATGCAAACTTTTTATAAATACACCCCAAAATGTAAGTGAATGTATTTGATTCACCCGGTGATCCTAAATAGAAGTTAATTGTAAATAATGGCCAGGTTATATGGGCATTTATAGCTAACCCTATAGGTAATAATTACAGTGCCGTAGTTACACTGCGATATGCGATCTGATCTGGGGGTGTCGTTAACTTTGAATTGACACCCCCAGCGTATCGCATATGGCAGTGTGAACTGCCTGTGCTGCGGATGCGATGCGGGAACACGCAGTATATTCGCAGCGTTCCCTCATCGCATAAATGTGAACCGGGACTAAGTTCATCTTTTCATTTATGCATGGCCTCCACTCCCCAGATGTACCTGCAGTTTATATATTTGTATATACTTTCTTTTATTATTAAAGCTGAAATCCAGGTATGTATGTATTCATGCATAGTTACAATTGGATGTTACCAATGTAGGTATAAATTACACTCACCGACCACTTTATTAGGTACCCCTGTTAAATTGCTTGGTAACACAAATTGCTAATTAGCCAATCACATGGCAGCAACTCAATGCATTTAATCATCTAGACGTAGTGAAGATAACTTGGTGAAGTTCAAACTGAACATCAGAATGGGGAAGAAAGGGGATTAATGTGACTTTGAAAGTGGCATGGTTGTTGGTGCCAGACAGGCTGGTCTGAATATTTCAAAAACTGCTGATCTACTGGGATTTTCACACACAACCATCTCTCGGGTTTACATAGAATGGCCCGAAAAAGAGAAAATATCCAGTGAGCGGCAGTTGTGTGGAGGAAAGTGCCTTGTGGAGGTCAGAGTAGAATGGACAGACTGGTTCCAGATGATATAAAGGCAACAGTAACTCAAATAACCACTTGATACAACCAAGGTATGCAGAATACCATCTCTGAATGCACAACACATCTAACCGTGAAGCAGATGGGCTACAGCAGCAGAACACCACATCGGGTGCCACTCCTGTCAGCTAAGAACAGGAAACTGAGGCTACAATTCGCACAGGCTCACCAAAATCGGACAGTATAAGATTGGAAAAACGTTGTCTGGTCTGATGAGTCTAGGTTTCAGCTGCGACATTTGGATGGTAGGGTCAGAATTTGGCGTAAACAACATGGATGCACCTTTCAGATGTGATGGAACCGGAGATTCGCATCATGGATATTTTCTTGGCACACTTTGAGCCCCTCAGTACCAAAGGATCATCGTTTAAACGCCAGGGCCTACCTGAGTATTGTTGCTGACCATGTCCATCCCTTTTATGACTACAGTGTCCCCATCTTCTGATGGCTCCTTCCAGCAGGATAATGCACCATGTCACAAAGCTCCAATCATCTCACCACTGGTTTCTTCACCATGACAATGAGGTCACTGTACTCCAATGGCCTCAACACTCACCAGGTCTCAATCCAACTTCTCTTAGGTACCCCTCTTGTGAGGGATTTCCCATTTCTTTCTATTTTTGTATATGTCCTAGTTGTAGAAGTACCCGGTCCTACTGGACAGTGCGGTAATTGCATTACTAGATCCACCATTCCCCTAATTATCTGTGTTGAATGGAAAGAGGATCCCATGAGTTTTTTTATGTTTAGTTTCTCAATACTAGGGATGATCGAACTTTTGAAAAGTTTGGTTCGGCCAGAACACCCGAACTTCCCGAAAGTTCGGGTCCGGATTCCAGAACCCCATTGAAATCAATGGGACCTGAACTTCGGTAATCAAAAAACACCATTTTGAAGCCCACAAAACCCAATAAATGCCCCTAAAAAGGGCATAGGGTTCTGGATCATGCCCCAGGGACTATGAATCAGGCAAAAAAAAGTTCTTAAAAATTGTCGTTTTTGATAGAGAGCCAATTATTGAAAAAATTATTGAAAAAAAAAAAGATTTCTTTGGATTTAGTGTCTGGGGGGTCTAAAAAGTGTATCTGTGAAGTTTCAGCTCTGTAGCATGTCCAGAACCAGAAAAAAAAGTTAATTTTTCTTAGAATTTTTAGTAGCGCAGGGATGGGGTTTCCGCTCCTTTCACACCTGGGCGTTTTTGTTGCAGGCGTTTATTGGCCATTTTTTGGGCGTCTTTGGAGGCAGGCATGACATCTTAACTTCTGTATAGGGGTATATATACACACACATATAGGTGTGAAAGGAGTGGAAACCCCATCCCTGCGCTACTGAAATTATGTCAGTAGCGCAGGGATGGGGTTCCGCTCCTTTCACACCTATATGTGTGTGTGTGTATATATACCCCTATACAGAAGTTCAGATGTCATGCCTGCCTCCAAACACGTCCACAAAAAAGCCCAATAAACGCCTGAAACAACAACGCCCAGGTGTGAAAGGAGCGGAACCCCATCCCTGCGCTACTAAAAATTCTAAGAAAAATTATCTTTTTTTTTCTGGCGGTCACCCTGACATGGATGAGTTCGGTCATCCTGGCATAGCAGTCAGAGTCAGTTCACCCTAAACTACATTACGGTCACCCTGACACCTAACACTTTCCCTACAGAAACTAGATTATTGAATCTAACTATAGTGGTATATAGTACCCTAACTACACTGCATATCCCTTTCCTCACACTAATAATTGCTAAATGACACTGGAGCAGCAGGAGTAACAGAACTGCTTCCACTCTATTCCACAGCCCCTGTATTACAGTGCTAGAGATTTGGCGGGGCTATGTTATATACTGGGGGGCGTATTCACTACTGATTGGCCTCTGGACCCCCTAGTCACTCCAATCACATTCCTAGCAGACTACTGCCCCCTCAATTGGCTTTTACTGACGTTTCTGGTCCAATCACGGGCTTTTAAAGCCCAGTTCCTGTCCCATTGCATTTTGGGTGGTTCTGGTTGCCGAATTCCGAACTTTTACTGCAAAAAGTTCGGAATTCGGCCGAATTTCGAACAGCCGATGTTCGGGTCGAACCGATGGTCGACCCAAACCGTTCGCTCATCCCTACTCAATACAATAGGGCACCTCTGGAACGTGGTGGAGCTGAAGATTGGCATCATGGATGTGCAGCCAACAAATCTGGAGCAACCTCATGATGCTATCATGTAACTATGGACCAAAATCTCTGAGGGATGTTTCCAACACCTTGTAGAATCTATGCCACGAAGAATGAAGGCAGTTCTGAAGGCAAAAGGGGGTCCAACATGGTACTAACAAGGTGTACCTAATAAAGTGGCCGATGAGGGTAAATACACACCTGAACTCATCAAACCTTCCTTTGTTTTTGATGATGCCTTATAGAGGTTATTTCCTTCAAAATAATCACCCTGCACTCTGGTGATCTTTGATCTCTCCCTTGTTTTTCCGGTAGATCTCCACCTCTCCAGGGTTGCCTATCCCTGCTTTAAATGTTACAAGATAACCAGTATGTATCTTTCAACCTTCGAGCTCCAGCGAGTCCTGGACGGTTCCCGGGAAACAATAGCCCCATACAATTTGAAGGTATTATTTTTCACTGGGACCAGCCCAGCCCCGTCCATCCCGGCTTCATACACTAGGCTCTTTTAGAGCTTTTCTTTATTTTACTGACATGCGATCCGCGGAGAGGGAAAGGGGGTGGCTCTGATCGGCCATGAGAACAGAACAAGTAACAAAGTTTCCCAGTTCCACCTGTTTTCGGTTTTCCAGGGAACTATTTCCCTGTTGCCGTGGTGACACAAAGTGCAGGTCACCTGTTCAACGTTCGACTATAAAACCCTTATCTCAGCGGGGATAAAGCAGCCAGGACGTAGCCTCAGACTCTTCCCAGGGTAAGTCATTCCTTTATTTTCTCCCCTTTTATCTGTAATGTAGCTTATATTTAGGGTATAATGGGGTAACTCCACCCAAAACTAATTTTTTGTAACTTTTTGGGTGACTTCTTACATTTCCCAGAGAATCCAGTTGAGATCCTGATCACATCTCCCTGCTCCACCAAATGTGTGGAGGCACAGAAATCTGACCAATGGAATCTGTAGGTAGTCAGAGGGAGATACAATTGGCCAGTGTCCATGTAAATTGAAATGCCACCGTTGGGTGGAGTTGACCTGACAAATATGATAACTTCGGGCAGGGAAAAATTTGGCTGTATAAATAGTCATTTAGAACTTGCCTCCGTAATCTGTGCTTCTACAAGTTTATTGAACCCTTCTATAACCCTTCTATAAATGTCCAAAGGGTAAAACCAGCCTGTGATGGTTGTATTGATTTTTACAGTCGACTTTTAGCATTCAAGTAAATGGTTAAAGCTGAGTCTACACCCCCCCCCCTTCCTCCACGAAAAAATTAAAATTCAGCAGCTACAAATACTGTACACATACTGTAGCTGCTGACTTTTAATATTAGGACACTTACCTGTCCAGGGATCCCGCAATGTCAGCACCGCAGTTGATTTTTGGATCAGCTCTCGGGTGCTGCCGTTTGTGGTAAGTGAAGCCGGCAGGAGGGGCGGCTGCCCTGGGCACTGTGGTATCATGTGAGGTGAGGGGGCACCACAAAGAGGTTGGAGGAAGGGGATTTGTGTTGGGAGGGGTCATTTGGGGTGGGGGGGGGGGGTAGCAGGGAATAAGAATTGTTCTAGCAGGGGAAATTTCATGAGGTGTGGTAGGAGTGGTGATTTGAGGGTATTTATGTTAGGAGGGGGGATGGGGGAAGAAGATTTGTGATAGGAGCGGAAATTTGGGGGGGAGGTTGAGGTAGAAAAGGTAATATGGCAGGGGGTTACTAGGAGGGGATATTTTTTGGGTTGGGGGATTCGTGCTAGTAGTGATGATCGGGGGGGATTTGTGCTAGGAGGAGAAATTTTTTTTTTGGGGGGGGGGGGGTTGGGAAGAATTTGTGCTGGGGGTGGATTTGGAGTGGGGGATTTGTGCCAGGGGGGGATTAGTACAAGTAGAGATGATCGGGGGGGGGGGATTTGTGCTAGAAGGAGAAATTTGGGGGGGGGGGGATTTTTACTAGCAGGGATGATTGGGGATATTTGTGCTAGGAGGGAAAATTTGGGGGGGGGGGGGTTTATTGGGAAGAATTTGTGCTGCGGGTGGATTTGGAGCGGGGGATTTGTGCCAGGAGGAGAAATTTTGGGGAGGGGATTTGTGCTAGCAAGGATGATCGGGGGGATTTGTGCTAGGAGGAGAAATTTGGGGGGGGATTTGTGCTAGCAGGGATGATTGGGGATATTTGTGCTAGGAGGGAAAATTTGGGACGGGGGGTTGGGAATAATTTGTGCTGGGGGTGGATTTGGAGTGGGGGGAGATGATTTGTGCTGAGAGGGGAAATTTGAGGGGTAGAGGATTTGTACTAGGAGGGTGGATTTTTTTTCAGGGAGGGTGGATTCGTGCTCGGGGCATATGGGGAAAGAGAGGATTTGGGGAGGTTGGAGGGTCAAAGATTTGTGCTGGGAGGGTGGATTTGTACTGGGAGAGGGGGATTTTATGATTAGGGGGTAAGCATGCAGATTAGTGCTTAATATTTTTTTTTTTTTGGGGGGGGGGGGGAATTTTTGCTGATACATAATGCTTATACATCTTGAAAGGGGCACAATTTGAGATGTTCGCCCTGGGCTCTAGATGACCTTGTCCCAGCACTGGCCGGCAGTAAAGCCTTTTGACTTCACAGCAAATCCCCTTCTGTGCATGCGCGAAGATCGCTGTGCTTTCTAACTGGCCCGGCGGTGGAGGAAGGAGGAGGGGGGGGGCAAACTTCCAAGGAATCTCACTGCGGCGGGGTCTAACGTAAATTGGGATGGGTACCTGTCAAATACAGATACCTGTTCCCCATTCCCCCCTGAAAGGTGCCAAATGTGGCATCGGAGGGGGTAGGTGAATCCCACCTGTAGGGGATTCACCCAGACAGTCCGGGTTTTGAATCATGTGTCTGGGTTTCGGGTGGACTGAGACCTGGACACATTATTCAGACTGGGCTTTGGCTCCCCAAGTAACCAAGATAGTTACACAGAAATCTGTTGCCATCCGGGAGTTTCGGGCGGCTGTCTGGGGGCAGATTCAGCATCACTGGGGGGCAGGGTGATGATGTCAGCAAGAGCAATTTGGCCACACCCACTGTTCGCTGTGGCACGCTATGAGCACCGCATTACTACTCTCCTTGGGACACCCAAAGGTGTCCTAGGCCACTATAGTGTTCGGGTTTGGCTTGAAGAAAAGGTGGCAACCACAGGAGGGGGGGAAGAAAGCCGATAAGCGGAGCTTCCACTTTAACTCCAAAAGTGCTGCCCCACCTCTGCCGGAGCTTTGGTGGTTCCCAGGCTCTCCCTTTCCTCCAGGAGTCGATGCCCATGGTAGACTAGTGTAAAATGTATAGCTTTAGGAGTTCAGGGACCATTCATTCCCCAAACCCTTCTGTGACTAATGAACCTGCAAGTGATTTGTATTGCATTACTTTTGGATTCAGTGATGTCATTCCTCAGCTACTATATCCAAAGAAGCAGCTAACCGAGTATCATCTGAGCTTGATTAGCTGCAGGGTAGAAATTGTCTAACAGACTCCTGATATCTCCATAAAGAGAACCTAAAACCTGCCCGATGCTATCACATAGGGGACTTCTGATGGCAATAATAATGAACCTGGAAGTGATATGTATTGCATTACTTCTGGGTTCAGAGCTGTCATTCCTCAGATACTGTAGCCAGAGAAGCAGCTAATCAAGCATTATCTGTGCCTGATTAGCTGGAGGGGAAACTTTGGGGGTCTAATAGGCTTCTGATGTCTATATAAAGAGGACATAAAACCTGCCCAATGCTATCACATAGGGGACTTCACATAGCAATAATAATGCACCTGGAAGTGATGTGTATTGCATTACTTCTGGGTTCAGAGCTGTCATTCCTGGGATACTATATCCAGAGAAGCAGCTAATCAAGCATTATCTGAGCTTGATTAGCTGCAGGGGAGAAATTGTCTAACAGACTCCTGATGTCTCCATAAAGGGAACCTAAATCCTGCCCGATGCTATCACATAGGGGACTTACGATGGCAAAATAAAATGCACCTGGAAGTTATGTGTATTATATTACTTTCGGGTTTCAAGCTGTCATTCCTTGGCTACTGTAGCCGGGGAAGCAGCTAATCAAGCATTATCTGAGTTTAGCTGCAGTGGAGAAATTGTCTAACAGACTCCTGATGTCTCCATAAAGAGAACCTAAAACCTGCCCAATGCTATCACATAGGGGACTTCTCATGGCCATAATAATGCACCTGGAAGGGATATGTATTGCATTACTTCTGGGTTCAGAGCTGTCATTCCTCGGATACTGTAGCCGGGGAAGCAGCTAATCAAGCATTATCTGTTCTTGATTAGCTGCAGAGGAGACATTGGGGGTCTATTAGACTCCTGATGTGTCCATAAAGAGGACCTGGCACCTTCCCGGTGCTATCACTTAGAGGACTTATGATGGCAATAAAGTTTAAATGAAGAAAAAACATTTTTAAAAATAAAATAGTGAAGATTAAAAGCACTCCTGTATTCACTCCAATGCAAAGGAGCATGTAGGGCGTGCACATGTACTGTTCAACAGAGGGAAAAAAACCTAAAAACAGAAAACGAATGCAGCCGCCACTAATAATTGGTAAGCTGCAATATAGTACATTTTTGGGTTTAAAACCACTTTAACTTTTCTAAAAGTCTTTGGCTGGTCACATAATGCCTTGAGGCCCTCTTCACCTCTTCTCCAGGGCCAGACAATTCTCAACGATCCAGGGAGCGGTTCTAACATGCCATCATTGCTTTTCTCTACAACATCACACAATGGATGCAGGGAGTCGGGAGCTGTGGTGACTCGGTGTCATGGGGAGGTCCCATGATGCTCTGCACTCGTCTTCATTCTTCTGGGTTAATAGATGCTGGGAACTCAACCTGGAAGAATGAGGACATAAAGGGGAGAAAAATCGCTTCAGGGGACAACTTTTTTTTATTTTTTTATTTTTTTTTAATATGCACTAACATACCCATCTATATCCTTTCTGTCGAAACAGTACTGTCACCTGCTGACTTGGCACCATTCACAGGCAGCTTAACTCGTCAATAAAACACAGACGTTGAGTCCAACTCAATTTTACTTCATCCATTTGCAGTATGGATGATGTGTTCCAGTCTTTTGACGAGTAAGAAGGCAATGACTTTCCTAAGAAATCAAAGTCCATCAAATGGTGACAAAATGATTTGAAGTGTTGTGAAATACAGGTGCTTGAGATAATCCAAAGAAAATGATATTAAGGTGATATAGGATCCCAACACCGGCTGCCAATCCTGCTTACCAAATGTGTGTATCTCTTAAGCATTAATTCAATGCAATGGCATGCAAAGTTCACCCTGGTGTGACCACACAATTGAGCCTCTTACCAGATGTCTCTGTTAACATGCGCTTCTGAGATATTTCCACTAGTTAAATTGGATCGTGGTATTGGTGTCCTCCTGAGTTGACCCCAGACTACCGGACTGATCACTCTTCGGATGATAAACCTCAATTGGTGGCTCCAGTGGATGACATGTAATAAAGGCAAATGGACCACCCGTAGTGCATTATCCTTGGTTTATTGATAAACATAAGGGAAGCGTACTTACAGGAGTCAGATCTTGAATATCGCATGCATACACGGAGCCTCTAGGTATCCCTTGTCCGGCTGCAGCACGGACACCTCGGATGACGTAGGTGGCGGCGCGACACGCCTCCTCTCCAACGCGTTTCCTCTGAAAAGACTTCTGCTGGGATAGGAGGGAGCCGGTGTTGGGATCCTATATCACCTTAATATCACTTTTCTTTGGATTATCTCAAGCACCTGTATTTCACAACACTTCAAATCATTTTGTCACCATTTGATGGACTTTGATTTTGTTTGGAACTATATATAATTATACATAATTTGTCAATTGGTTATTACACATGTTTGCTATTATGTATATATTTTGATATTTGGTCATTTCACCATATACACCAATTTTCGTATGAAGAGTCAATACAACAGTTTTGTTGAATATTGAATTTTTGTTTAGCGCACCAACCATTGTTCACATACCAATTTGCTAGGCACAGTTCCTTGGTTGCAGCTTTACACGTTATTAATTATCAGCGCACTTCCACCCAATTTTTAATGACTTTCCTAAGGCCTGTCTCTAGGAAGTACTAACTGGCTGAGAGAACATGGAAGAAACACGGAGGGTGTAGCTAGCTAGCGTCAGCTTAGTGTTGTCATCCCACAACGGGAAGTGCTGTTACTGGCAGGATGAAGGAAGAGTGATGGACAGGGTGATTTTGATCCCATAGAAGGAAAGTCCCTCCAAACATGAATTGGCATTGCTGGAAGATTGATCAAAGTAGTGGAAACTACAGCTCACAATTTCTAAATGCAAAATCATGCATTTAAGGAAAAAGAATCCTCTGAAAGGGAACAATATTAGCCATAACCACAGAGGAAAAGGATTTGGGGCTACCCATGTGGCCCAGTAGGGGAGAACATTAAAGCGGAGTTCCACCCTATTTTTGAAGTTTACACCATCAATACAATTAAAACATCCTTTAAAAGGATTTTTTGTTTCACTTACCTTATTTTTTCTGAAAACGAACTTACCTTCCTTCTACTTCCTCCTTATGCGGCTGCGGCCCCCGATGTCACTTCCTCCTTTGCATTGACTCCTGGGAGATGACCGTCATCAATCCCAGGAGTCAATGCGCCTGCACCGGTGTCCCTCTTCACTTCCGGTGCATGCGCGTCCTTCTCTGCTGAATGAATTGGAACAGCTTCTGGGCATGCGCGGAAGCAGCTGCGGGATGACGCGCCTTCCCCCGGAAGTGATGAGCATGGCCTTCTGGGACTCTGACATCCAGGAAGAGGGACGGGATGAGGGACGCTCTGGCTTCAGCTGCCCACACCGCAGATGGCATCGCTGGACAAGAAATTTTCAAGGTAAGTATTTCTTCTTACAGGTAAGCTAAACAGGGGACAGTTCAGAGGCTATCATTGCTTAAATACACTAGCCCTGACTGTCCTAGGGGTATGTTTTGTTAAAAGAAATTTTTTAGGGGGGGAACTCCGCTTTAATAGAATTCTAAAATGTATAACTAGAAGCATCACCAGCAGGAGGAAGGAGGTCCTGATTCCTCTATATAGATCTTTATATCACTAGAGGGGTCACCAACAGCAGGAAGGAGGTCCTGATACCTCCATATAGATCTAGATCCCAACAGGAGGAAGGAGGTCCTGATACCTCTATATAGATCTTTATATCACTAGAGGGATAACCAGCAGGAGGAAGGAGGTCCTGATTCCCCTATATAAATCTTTATATCACTAGAGGGATCCCAACAGGAGGAAAGGAGGTCCTGATACCTCTATATAGATCTTTATATCACTAGAGGGATCCCAAAAGGAGGAAGGAGGTCCTGATACCTCTATATAGATCTTTATATCACTAGAGGGATCCCAACAGGAGGAAAGGAGGTCCTGATACCTCTATATAGATCTTTATATCACTAGAGGGATCACCAGCAGGAGGAAGGAGGTCATGATTCCTCTATATAGATCTTTATATCACTAGAGGGACCACCAGCATGAGGAAGGAGGTCCTGATTCCTCTATATATGTAGCACCCTCCTAGGTAGGTGCTAGGTAAAAGCATCTTATGCTCCTTCTGCTTATCAGGAGAGCCTGATCTGTTAGGTTGCCTGTTGCATCTCTCCAGGTGTTATTCACTGGGTCTGAGGGAGTGTCCCCACTGCACCCAATGAGGGAGCTTGTTCGGACAGTGGAGGAAACTCAGCCAGTGACACATTGGCTTTTGTGGAAGTCCCAGTGGGAGGGCATTCTTGCAATTTATCCTGGGATTGCTGATAAAAGCTGAGGGGACATGTGACAGGGCATCTTTGGCGGGAAGCAGAGTCCCAGGAGGAGGCTGACGGCTGTCTCTCTCCTCCTGTTGCATGAGGAAGATAGTCATAGGCGGTCGGCCTAGTGAACCAGGTGTGGAGCTGAGCTGCAGAGGATCCAGTGGAGCAACTGGCAGAGTCTTCCGGGAAAAACAGTGTCCGTGAGTACCAGGAGACTTGCCAAAGGGTCTGCCCAGGAAGGGGGACCACTCCAGAGAAGTCAGAGGATCAAGTGGGTCAGCTCACACAGAGTGTTAGAGTAAAGGGGGTGCCGTGTAGAACCCTGAAGAATAGGGACAAAGAGGGTGCCAAGTAGGGCCCTGAAGAGTGATCTATAGTATAGTTACAGTTCATCTAATTCTTCTTCACTGCAGTGTCAAGGTGAAGCAGCGGCCTTGCCGCACTCAGCTATTTTCAGAAGTCCCAGCAATTGTTTATCGTTCATTCAGTTGGAGTATCCCACTCATCCCTTCCAAGCACTTTGAATATGCTATATTGTCGAGTTGTTTCTATGGGTAACCAGGGGAATCCACAACATGCAGCTCCCATTGGAGTAGTGCTACATTTGGGGGCTCGTCCGGGATGTCGCCCTAGGTTACCGGCCCGCTTGCTAATGGCAACGTCCGAAGAAAATCTTCAAAAAAGTAATTTTTGCTCCAGAGACTGTGTTCTAATGCTCAATACAAGTGTGAGGCCTGCTCTACAGGAGATAGGGAGAGCGGGATGAAGAGAAAATTGCACAATGATGCTATAAATTTTAATGGTACCGTACCAAAAGTCCTACAAATAAAGTTTAAAATATGAATAAAGCTTTTATTGTGGCAATAGCTGTGCCAGGGCCTGGCTCTGACATTCGGGTCACAGCTCACCGGCTCTCCAGGCCTTTTGATTTAGGGAGATCTATTTTAAAGTATATGTAACACCAATTGTCATGTCACGTTTGTCTTTTTTACTATTGCCACAATAAAAGCTTTATTCATATTTTAAACTTTATTTGTATGACTTTTGGTACGGTACCATTAAAATCCCCACAGCCTTCTCCCTTTTCTTCTATATTTTTCTCTTTCTTTCTTTGCTTTCTTTGGCTTTCTTTTTCTTTTTTCTTTTTTCCTTTATTCTATTTCTTCTCGTGGCTTTCATAGCTTCTGCTTTTAACTCCTTTCTTTTGGACGGTACAGTCCTATATGATTATGCCATTTCCTATTGGGATGTAGGTACCCTGAATATTTACTTCCAACGCAATCAACCTCTTTGAAAAAGGAAATGTGGGTGGAGACGTGGCTCGCACACAGCCAATCAGGAGTGAGAAAGGAAGTCTATAAACTACTTCCGCCTTTGGGTGTGGCTGAGAGGGAGACACGTGTGCAGAGGAGCAAGATGGAGAGTGCCGGAGCAAGTCGGAGCGCATCAGCGATCGATCCACATGTTGGTGGAGAACCTGCTGGGCAGACCGGAGAGCCGAAGACATCCACCCTGTGGGATACAGGGGTGCGGATGTTGCCCGACGGAAGACTGGTGTTATGCAGCGGAGGAGGCGTGGAACATTTGGGCCTGGTATGTACCCAGTGTTTGAATGTGACGATGTGGGTGCAGGCGTGGAGCCAGTGATGGCATTGCGGCCATCTGCTGCTGCGGGCGGAGAGAAGTGAAGGTTGGCCCAAGAAGTTGTGTGTGTCGTGGGAGACCGGAGTCACTCGGGCCCTGTCGGCTTTGGAATCGGGGCCTCTCCAGGATGGTGGGAGAGGAGTGCTGAGAGTAATGATGCAGCTGGAGGCCATGCAACCTGTCGGTGGTCCAGTATGCTCATGGAAGGAGACCCGAATGTCAGAGCCAGGATGCATGCAGGTAGTGAGGGCCGGGGAGTGGCCACCTGGTGCATTGAAAGCTGCAGCAGCAGAGACAAAGTCTGCTCCCATTAAACTTGAGGAGAAAAGATGGCCAGCAGTGACCAGGGCAACTAAAGTGAGTGTAAGCAGTGAGGAAGAAGTCGGGGTCATCAATGTGGGGTCTCCTAGTTTCCAGAATCAGTTTTGGTCCTTAGAAGAAGGAATCGATGTCTGGAGATCTGAAGATGAAACTGAGTGGGACTGGGGATCTGAGGAGCGGAGCAGTCCACCTTGTCCTGATGTGCTAGAGACACCAGATGAAGAGACTATGGACTCTGTGGTGCGGGGAGAGCGTGCCAAGAGTCTGGGGTTCTGTGAGGCCTATGCCATTCGGGTCCCAGATTTAACCCCACCCAAGAACTTTGCCTGGACTCGGGACCAAAATGAGACCTATGACTCTTTGATCAGGCGGGTAGAGACGCCATTTTATCCAGCTGGGAGAGGGAAGCGGAAAACCCTTCCCAGGTTCTCAAGCATTCAGCGGTGGCTGCAGAAGGAAGTTGCTATAGAATACGGGTATGATTACCCTTATACTCCACGGGAGGTCATGTTAGAGATCGAGGCAAAAAGAGAGTCCTGGTGTGACGAAGCCATATGGGACTTCCTGTTTTGTCCCAAAGCCATACCGAAATTCCTCCAGGGCGGATCTCTGGAAGAACTTTTTGTCGGTCAAGACCCAGTGGAACCATGGGCGGTCCATCTACCTGGACCGAGTAGAGGTCCGCCGCCCAGACGGATCGGGCCAGGCCTGGTCAATCTGCGACAAGGATGAAAATGGTAAGTTAGTAAGGATTCCCCATCCCGACTTTTACTTTTGAAGAGAACTTTCAAAACTTAAATATGGCTGGCTAGCCTGTTCCGAACTGAACCAAGCGGGAAAAAAAAACTTTCTTCAAGTTCAGATGCTTTTGGGGCATATGTCCCCATTCCACTACCCCTTCCCCTTCTATCTTTGCAGAAGGAATTGGGAAGACTAAAAGGCGCTAACAAGCCAATGGACTCAAATTTAGAGGGTTAACCCTCTCAGGAGAACTTTTGAAAGGGATCTTTCGAGTTGAATTTTCATAGATCTTTTGGGCCATCGGGCCGGAGTCACGGATTACAAAAAAGAAGAATTTCTAACTCTAAGTTCCAGATGGACTACTTGGGCCAATGGGCCAGACCTGGAACTTTAAGGACGGCTGCTTAGGAAGAAGTGGGCAGCATACCAAGAGTTTGGTGGGGGATACCCTGGTGTCATCAGGGGCCCCTGAAGAGACTCTTTTCTCCTCCATGGGACTGTTGGGATGCTCAGGCTCCAGCAACCGACCTCCTGTGAAAAGAACCAAAGTGGATTATTGTAGATAGTCAGTGACAGGGCTCAGGACCACCTTGGAGGAGTGGACTGATGGTCGGGTCAAGACTACAGGAAGAGTTGACAAATATTTAGTCAGGGTTGTAGGATGAGAAGGTCGTCCCTGTGGGGAGGGTCTTCTAATCACTTTGAAGTTCAGATAGTGATTGTGCCACTGTATACTTATGAAGTGCCTAACCTTTTTCTTCTCTTTTCAGGTGGTACCAACTTTAGTGATAGCCAGTCAGGGTGTCATATCTACTCACCAGAGCAGGCTTTGCTTGGTGGGGGGTGCATTGCTATAAATGCACCTAAATTGTACAATATTGTGTGTGTGTGTGTGTGTGTGTGTGTGTATATATATATATATATATATATATATATATATATATAAAGTCGGGCTGAATTATTAAAAATCACCCTAATGACCAGTGACAGAAAATGCTACATGTATGGTTGGTAAACATATATCAATAGTGCAATAATAAAGGAGCTTGTATATTGAAAGCAGCAAGTCCAGAAAGTCCCTGTGTATATATAAATATAGTCCTTGAATAGATATAAATCGGGGAGAAGACCACTGGCTGTACAAACTTCTTACCAGAATATATATCATCAAATGCCCAATTCAAACGGTGTATTCCTTTCACAGCAGGACCAATTGGGATACTCCTTTGGACCAGGAAAATCAGCTCACTCGGCCAAAAATCATGAAAAATAAAATGACAGATCCCATAGCATAATACTGTATATAAATGGTAAATATGCGCCCGTGTGCAATTCCTCTAGGAAGGTGCTGACAAAGAAACCTCCACCAAATCTAGGCTGGTGCCAGGAGAATTTTCAGGCAAAAAAGGGGGGGAGAAAAGTAAAAGGAGAGTTGTAGGCCTTCTCCCATAAGTACAACCTGCTTACCAGATTTGTAAAGATTCATGCAAGTGATATCATAGGTGACCGACAGGATAACAGTCTGGTGAACACACTTGAAAGCACCACCACCGACACCACTACCGCTTACCAGAAGCATATAAAATTGAGCCCAAAATCAGTCATCCGATTCCAAAGTTGGTCTGATGCCAGGTAGCTCCAAAAGATTGACCTCAAAAGGTCCAATTATGTTATGTGGAAACAACAAAGGAATGCCCCATAGTGTAAAACCATCAAAACATTTATTAGGATATAAAGAGAGCAACTTACACAAGTAAAAGAATCAAGAGCGTCTGTGTTAATGAGCCGCCGGCTGGCCGAATCCTCCGCCCGTCCTCAACTCGTAGTGGTGACGTCAGCACGCCACGACCCACGACCGACGTACGTTTCGTCCAATCAGACGTTTTCAAGGTATATATATATATATATATATATATATATATATATATATATATATATATATATATATATATATATATATATATATATTTTTTTTATATATATTTTCACTTAAATTGATTGTACATTCGTTCATTCCCTTTTCCCCCTTTCCATGTTTGTGGTATACTCCACTGGGTCTGAGGGAGTGTCCCCACTGCATCCAATGAGGGAGCTTGTTGGACAGTGGAGGAAACCCAGCCAGTGACACATTGGCTTTTGTGGGAGTCCCAGTGGGAGGGCATTCTTTCAATGCATCCTGGGATTGCTGATAAAAGCTGAGGGGACATGTGACAGGGCGTCTTTGGCAGGAAGCAAAGTCCCAGGAGGAGGCTGACGGCTGTCTCTCCTCCTGTTGCATGAGGAAGGTGGTCATAAGCGGTCGGCCTAGTGAACCAGGTGTGGAGCTGAGCTGCAGAGGATCCAGTGAAGCTGACAGGGGAGTGGCTGGCAGTGTCTTCCGGGAAAAAACGTTTCCGTGAGTACCAGGAGACTTGCCAAAGGGTCTGCCCAGAAAGGGGGACCACTCCAGAGAAGTCAGAGGATCAAGGGGGTCAGCGCACACAGTGTTACAGTAAAGGGGGTGCCGTGTAGAGCCCTGAAGAGTAGGAACAAAGGGGGGACAAAGAGTGATCTACAGTATAGTACAGTTCATCTAATTCTTCTTCACTGCAGTGTCAAGGTGAAGCAGCGGCCTTGCCTCACTCAGCTATTTTCAGAAGTCCCAGCAATTGTGCATAGTTAATTCAGTTGGAGTATCTCACTCATTCCTTCTCCTATCCAAGTTCTCAAAATAAAACAAAAACCAAAACCCCTAGACTGTTTTCTGACTGAGCCAAGCACTTTGAATATGCTATTTTGTCGAGTTGTTGCTATGGGTAACCCAGGGGAATCCACAACCAGAAGCTCCCATGGGAGTAGTGCTACATATAGATCTTTATATCATTAGAAGCATCACCAGCAGGAGGAAGGAGGCCCTGATTCCTCTATATAGATCTTTATATCACTAGAGGGGTCACCAGCAGGAGGAAGGAGGTCCTGATTCCTCTATATAGATATTTATATCACTAGAGGGATCATCAGCAGGAGGAAGGAGGTCCTGATTCCTCTATATAGATCTTTAGATCACTAGAGGGATCAGTAACAGGAGGAAGGAGGTCTTGATTCCCCTATAAAGATCCTATAAAGATCTTTAGTGAGTGTGTCCAGCTCCAGAGACCTTACCTACAAAAAGATATTAAGATGTCCAGAGACGGGAAACAAAAAATAATGAAAAATCTGGCTGATAAAACATGTCAGGAGAAACCTAACACGTTCAGTCTGGAGGAAAAAAGGGAAATGGGGGAACATGACTGAAACCTTTAAATACATGAGGGAGGTGTGTGAATAAGCTTCAGAAGGGCAAAAAGATTAAGAACACGGGGACTTGAGCTCAACCTAGAAGAAAAGTTAAAAAACGAATGTAGCACTGCCCCCTTGAGGGCTGCTGGTTTTTCACACTTTTAGATTCCCCTGAGTTACCCGTAGCAACTGCATGTAGAATCTTAACACTTTTCTTTCTTGGCTCAGTCAATGAACAGTCTAGGGCAGGGGTTAGCAGACTTTTCAAACAAAGGGCCAGCTTATTGTCCTTCACACTTTAGGAGGGCCAGATTGTGGCCAGCGGGGGCAGAAAATGTTGCAGGCCCGGCATCAGTGAGAATAAATATGGCCTCATGGTAGGTGGCCAATAGGAGGAGTAGTGCCTCTATTAGTAGGAGGAATAGTATTCCATCATTGGTATCGGTGGAGGAAATAATACCCTAATGTTGGTTTTAGTGGGAGAAATAGTGCCTCATATCAGTTTGAGGCATAATGCCCCAAGGGCCAGATAAAGGCTAGCAAAGGGCCACATCTGCCCATGGACCACAGTTTGAAGACCCCTGGTCTAGGGGTTGTTGTTTTTGATATTGGGATGGGAGAAGGGATGAGTGGGATACTCCAACACTTGAACTATTTACAATGCTGAGGACTTCTATCTGAGAATGCAGCCAGGCCGCAGCTTCATCCTGCCACTAGATGAATTTGAGATGATGTTCCTTTTAGAACTTATCTTCAGGGCACACACCTAGAACCCCCTTTTTTAGCCACCAGCTGACACCCGTCCACTGACTATTCTACTCTGGAGTGGCCCCCTTCCTGGTCAGGCCCTCAGGCACGACCCTCTGTACTCGCGATACTGCTTTCTAGGTTCTCCAGTGCCTCCACTCCTTCAGTCAGCTCTCCGGGACCTCTGGGTTCAGCTCCACACTTCTGGCTCACCAGGCCAGGCCAACTGCCTGTGACCATACACCAACCACTGCAGAAGAGGAGGCAGCCGAAACCCTCCTTCCGGGATTCTGCTCACCAGCCAAAGACCTTGAGCACATGTGCTCCTGGCATTTTATACTACACCCCACAATGCACCGAGACAACCAATCTGTGCCAATCCCTGGGGCTGTATCAAAGCCTGTGTACTCATTGGCCAGGTTTCCTCCACAACCCAATGTGCCTCCCCATTGGATCAGTGGGGACACTCTCTCAGACCAAATTAATCACACACTGAGCACATTGAACAGACTTAACTTACAGATCCTACTCCCTGTTAAGCAGAGAGAATCTAGAATTTACCTGCATAGTTGCCAACATTTGAAAAAAAATTTCCAGGGACACTTTGCAGCTCAGCGATCAATTACTTACCACACCCACTTCCCTGAAGCTCCGCCCACTCCACATAATTAACCTCTGCCTACTTATCAGATTATAGGGTCTACTCAATAAAGAGAGAATTATAGGAAATTAAAAAGGGAATTTTAAACTTAAGCCCAAAGTAGCATAGTTGGAATAATTCTCCCATTCAGCTGCACTACTTCTGCCTAAAGTTTAAAATTCTCATCACAATTCCCTGCAATTCTAAAGTGTCAAATGTGTTCAGGTGTGACCATACAAAAAATGTAATATGTAAATATAAATAAAGTGTAAATAAGTACATCGAGTGAGTGCAAAGTGTAAATAAGTACATTGCTGGGACAATATAAATTACCCGGGACAGGCTCCTATTTGCTGGGACTGTCCCTGCAAAAACGGGACAGTTAGCAAGTATGTACCTGCTGCTCCTCTGATAGGCAGACAGAGCCAGAAACTATACTCACTCTCTAGCACCTACCTAGGAGGGTGCGGCACTAACCTTAGAAATTATTATTTTATCAAGAGAGTAGTTGATGCTTGGAGAAAACTTCCAGCTGAGGCAGTCAGTCCACGGTAAGTGGATTTAAACATACTTGGGATAAACCTAGATCTATACTTGAACAAAAAGGTTCATATATTTAAAAAAAAAAAAAAAAAAAAAAGGTCAGACTCTGTTGACCGGTTAGTCTTTCTCCTGTCATTCATTTTTCAGTATCTAAATAAAGGACAGTTGGACATGACTTTGCTGCTGGACTTTGCTCTGTCTAGATAGAGGATGCATTACATGATCAGCTTATGCTGTGTATTAATTGCAGATAGAAGTAAAACTAAAGGCAAAACTTTTTTTTAGCTTTGGAAAGAATGGAGAGGGATCAGAGTCTTTGCCGGTTTTTTATTGTTGCCTGTGCCCCCGTTTTACCTTTAGTTCTACTTTAAGATCCATAAAATATTCTTTGTTTCGTGAGAAAAAGGGAGTGCCGGTATGTGAGGCTCGGCATGGTGAAGGCCATTTATGATGCTGGGCTGGGGATAAGTAGAAAACAAAACGGAGTTTACCAAATAGCACAACTACCACACCTGGTGAAGGGACGTGATCCAGAAACACGTAAGTGGAGGTCCTCCCAGCAGGGCTGCTAATAGAAATAACGGGGCCCCATTCAGCCTACCTGGAAGGGCCCCCCCCCCCCCCCCCGAATTTATCAAGACAATATTTTCACTAAAAATACACTAAAATCATTATTAGCAGACACAAACCTAACAGGGAACCTGTGTGAATCAGCCCTTTTTAATTATTTTTTAAAATTTTTTTTTTTTAATATAACTCTTTTTTTTTTAAATGTAAAAAATGTTTACAATTATTTTTTTTACAATGTTTAAAAAATATTTTACAGGACAGGGAAGCCAGCAGCGCTGCGGGGGTGGGCCTCGCAGTGAAAGAGGGGCACACGGGAAGGGGGGGGGGGGTCAGAAGCAGGCAGAACAGGGAGGGGGATCGGTGTCCTAGAAGCAATTTGATGCCCTGTGTCTGTGTCTCTCCCTTCAGCAGCTGAAAGCTGGCAGGAGGGGGAGAAACTAGCTTTCAGCTGCTGCAGAGAGCCGCACAGGGCTTCCCTCTGTAATTGCCCCTCCTCTCGACCGCACTGATTCCCCATGCTGTTGGGGCCCCCTTGTGTGCCTGGGCCCCTAAAGGAGGACTGGTGCCCCCCCATCAGTCGCTCTGCCTCCCAGGATACAATCTCTGTCTTTTTTTTTCTGTCACTGTTTCGGGGCAAGTTGCACCTTTTTCAATGGTCTGACTTCCTGTCCATGCCACAAATTTACACCTTTGCTTTCATCTCTTGTTCTGCTGACTACTTAGTGAATCCAGCAACTGCAGACATGACCTGGCTTTCTTGGGAGGGCTTCCTTCTGGTTATATCCTGATCAAGCCTTCAGTTTGTAATTGTACCATTTTTCTCCATTAACACCTTCCCACCTAACACACGCACATATGCAGTCTGAGTCTAGGTTCATACCTATGCGTTTTTTAGTGCGTTTTGCAGTTTGCATAAACACACTACAGTTCATTTAACATGGTTTTAGTGACATAGTCAGTGAGGTTGAAAAAAGACATCAGTCCATCCAGTTCAACCTATGATGTGTGTGTGTGTGTTTGATGTTAACCGTACATTGTATACCCCTGTATGTTGTGGTCTTTAAGGTGCCCATCTAATAATCTTTTGAAACTATCGATGCTCCCTTCTGATACCACTGCTTGTGGAAGAGAATTCCACATCCCCACTGCTCTGACAGTAAAGAGCCCCTTATGTATTTTAAGGTTAAACCGCCTTTCCTCTAGTTTTAGTGAGTGGCCACGTGTCTTATTGTATTCCCTTTCTCTGAAAAGTTTGTTCCTTATGCTAGGGTTGCCAGTACAGTATTTGTACATTGATATCATATCCCCCCTTAATCGTCTCTTCTCCAGAGAGAATAAGTTCAATGCTTGTAGTCTTTCCTCATAGCTGATGTCCTCCATTCCCCTACCGTATATACTCGAGTATAAGCCGACCCGAGTATAAGCCGAGGCCCCTACTTTTACCACAAAAAGATGGGAAAAATCATTGACTCGAGTATAAGCCTAGGGTGAGAATGCAGGGCGGCGGGCATGGTACAGGAGAATGCAGGGTACTGGCATGGTGCAGGAGAATGCAGGGTACTGGCATGGTGCAGGAGAATGCAGGGTACTGGCATGGTGCAGGATAATGCAGGGTACTGGCATGGTGCAGGAGAATGCAGGGTACTGGCATGGTGCAGGATAATGCAGGGTACTGGCATGGTACAGGAGAATGCAGGGTACTGGCATGGTACAGGAGAATGCAGGGTACTGGCATGGTGCAGGAGAATGCAGGGTACTGGCATGGTGCAGGAGAATGCAGGGTACTGGCATGGTGCAGGAGAATGCAGGGTACTGGCATGGTACAGGAGAATGCAGGGTACTGGCATGGTGCAGGAGAATGCAGGGTACTGGCATGGTACAGGAGAATGCAGGGTACTGGCATGGTACAAGAGGATCCGGGGTTGTGGGCATACTACAGAAGATGCAGTGCTGTGGGCATGGTACAGGTGGACCATGCCCGCAGCACTGCATCCCTTGTAGTGTGCCCGCAGCCCTGCATAATGGTAAGGTAGTGAAGCTGTTTCACTTACCTGTTCCAGAGGCGCCTTCATTTTAAAAATGGCGCCGCCCGGCGCCGACACGTCATTGTGCACGCCCCGCCACCGCTCGTATAATTTCTGCTATTCCCGGCCTCTCCCGAGCGGCGGCGGCGTGTGCGCAGTGACATGTATGCGACGGGCGGTGCCATTTTTAAAGCTTAAGCCCGTCGAGCGGCCAGGGACTTTTTTTTTTCCCTTGACTCGAGTATAAGCCGAGGGGGACGTTTTCTGATACCACTGCTTGTGGAAGAGAATTCCACATCCCCACTGCTCTGACAGTAAAGAGCCCCTTATGTATTTTAAGGTTAAACCGCCTTTCCTCTAGTTTTAGTGAGTGGCCACGTGTCTTATTGTATTCCCTTTCTCTGAATAGTTTGTTCCTTATGCTAGGGTTGCCAGTACAGTATTTGTACATTGATATCATATCCCCCCTTAATCGTCTCTTCTCCAGAGAGAATAAGTTCAATGCTTGTAGTCTTTCCTCATAGCTGATGTCCTCCATTCCCCTACCGTATATACTCGAGTATAAGCCAACCCGAGTATAAGCCGAGGCCCCTACTTTTACCACAAAAAGATGGGAAAAATCATTGACTCGAGTATAAGCCTAGGGTGAGAATGCAGGGCGGCGGGCATGGTACAGGAGAATGCAGGGTACTGGCATGGTACAGGAGAATGCAGGGTACTGGCATGGTGCAGGAGAATGCAGGGTACTGGCATGGTACAGGAGAATGCAGGGTACTGGCATGGTGCAGGAGAATGCAGGGTACTGGCATGGTACAGGAGAATGCAGGGTACTGGCATTGTGCAGGATAATGCAGGGTACTGGCATGGTACAGGAGAATGCAGGGTACTGGCATGGTATAGGAGAATGCAGGGTACTGGCATGGTGCAGGATAATGCAGGGTACTGGCATGGTACAGGAGAATGCAGGGTACTGGCATGGTGCAGGAGAATGCAGGGTACTGGCATGGTGCAGGAGAATGCAGGGTACTGGCATGGTGCAGGAGAATGCAGGGTACTGGCATGGTGCAGGAGAATGCAGGGTACTGGCATGGTACAGGAGAATGCAGGGTACTGGCATGGTACAAGAGGATCCGGGGTTGTGGGCATACTACAGAAGATGCAGTGCTGTGGGCATGGTACAGGTGGACCATGCCCGCAGCACTGCATCCCTTGTAGTGTGCCCGCAGCCCTGCATAATGGTAAGGTAGTGAAGCTGTTTCACTTACCTGTTCCAGAGGCGCCTTCATTTTAAAAATGGCGCCGCCCGGCGCCGACACGTCATTGTGCACGCCCCGCTACCGCTCGTATAATTTCTGCTATTCCCGGCCTCTCCCGAGCGGCGGCGGCGTGTGCACAGTGACATGTATGCGACGGGCGGTGCCATTTTTAAAGCTTAAGCCCGTCGAGCGGCCAGGGACTTTTTTTTTTCCCTTGACTCGAGTATAAGCCGAGGGGGACGTTTTCAGCACAAAAAAATGTGCTGAAATCTTGGCTTATACTCGAGTATATACGGTAATTATTTTTGTTGCCCTTCACTGGACTCTCTCCAGTTCCAGCACATCCTTCCTGAGGACCGGTGCCCAGAACTGGACAGCATACTCCAGATGTGGCCGGACCAGAGTCTTGTAGATTGGGAGAATAATCTCTTTATTTCTGGAGTGAATCCCTTTTTTTATACATGCCAGTATTCTGTTGGCTTTGCTGGCAGCGGCTTGGCATTACATGCCACTGCCAAGCCTGTTATCCACTAGGACCCCCAGGTCCTTTTCCATCATAGATTCAACCAGAGGTTTCCCCCCTATTGAGTAACTTGCTTTTGTGTTTCTGACGCCCAAGTGCATTACTTTACATTTTTCAACATTAAATCTCATCTGCCATGTAGTTGCCCACCCCATTATTTTGTTCAGGTCCGCTTAGAAGGTTTTCACATCCTGCATAGAAGATATTGGCATGCTTAGTTTAGTATCATCCGCAAATACCGAGATTGTACTCGATATCCCCTCCTCCAGATCATTTATGAATAAATTAAACAGGTGTGGTCCCAGGACAGAACCTTGAGGGACCCCACTTTCCACACCCGCCCAATCTGAGTACTCCCCATTTATCACCACCCTCTGTACTCTCCCCTGGAGCCAGTTCTCTATCCAGGTACTCACCCTATGGTCCATACCAACGTACCTTAGTTTGAACAGTAAGCGTTTGTGGGGAACTGTCTCAAATGCATTTGCAAAGTCCAGATACACCACATCCACAGGCTTACCTTTATCTAGGTGGCAGCTCACTTCTTCATAGAAGGGTAAAAGATTGGTCTGGCAAGAACGATTTTTCATAAATCCATGCTGATTACTACTAATAATACCGTTTTCATTACTAAAGTCTTGTATGTGGTCTCTTAACTTCCCCTCCAAAATCTTGCAGACTACTGATGTTAGGCTGACCGGCCTATAGTTACCCGGGATATATCTCGGCCCTTTTTTAAATATTGGTACCACGTTGGCTTTTTTCCAATCAGCTGGCACCATACCCGTCTGTAAACTATCCTTAAAGAGTCATGAATAATAGTCTGGCAATCACCTGGCTGAGCTCTTTAAGAACCCTCGGGTGCAAGCCATCCGGTCCCGGGGATTTATTTTTGTTAAGTTTCTCTAGTTTAGTTCTAAGTCTATCTTCAAAAAAAGCAAAACGCGCAGTATTGTTTCTAGGTTGTACGACGGGTATAAACAACAACTTACATACACATATGTGGTATTTCTGATATCGTTGGGAGCAGGAGAATTTATTTTGGGTTGTTTTTTTGTGGTAGGTTATGATAGTAACAAGAAATATATACGGTAGCTAAATTGTAAAGAAAAAGAAACATTTTTTTTAAACTATTACTGGGAAATTTCAGTCAAAATAAAATTGATTTAAATGCCACCCCTTCCCATCTATGCCACTTTGAAAATCAGAGACTTTGAAAAGGTGCCTGTACTACTTTGATGCAACTTTGATCCAAAGAGTGTAAAGTTGGATCAAGGCTGAAATCAAAGTTGCCCTCTAAATCGCACAACTTAAGAGTTGCACTAGTGGAAACCTAGCCACTAGGATAGAGTGTTACTTTGGAGTGCGAGTTTGATGTGACTTTGAGTGCAGCTTTGATCCAACTTTAAATTATCTGGATCAAAGACGCATCAAAGTAGTGCAGGTACCTTTTCAAGGTTGCTGATTTTCAAAGTTGCATAGATGGGAACAGATGCCATTGTGTGTTCAAAGTCGCATGACAAGTCACACTAGTGACTTGTCCAGCTTCCTCCTCCTATGGTAGTCTTCATTCAAAGCCCAGCACAGCTATACTGTTTATGTGCCCCTCCCCCAGCACAGCTATACTGTATATGTGCCCCTCCCCATCACAGCTATACTGTATATGTGCCCCTACCGCCAGCACAGCTATACTGTATATGTGCCCCTCCCCCCAGCACAGCTATACTGTATATGTGCCCCTCCCCCCAGCACAGCTATACTGTATATGTGCCCCTCCCCATCACAGCTATACTGTATATGTGCCCCTCCCCCAGCACAGCTATACTGTATATGTGCCCCTACCCCCAGCACAGCTATACTGTATATGTGCCCCTCCCCGCAGCACAGCTATACTGTATATGTGCCCCTCCCCCCATCACAGCTATACTGTATATGTGCCCCTACCGCCAGCACAGCTATACTGTATATGTGCCCCTCCCCCCAGCACAGCTATACTGTATATGTGCCCCTCCCCATCACAGCTATACTGTATATGTGCCCCTCCCCCAGCACAGCTATACTGTATATGTGCCCCTACCCCCAGCACAGCTATACTGTATATGTGCCCCTCCCCGCAGCACAGCTATACTGTATATGTGCCCCTCCCCCCAGCACAGCTATACTGTATATGTGCCCCTCCCCATCACAGCTATACTGTATATGTGCCCCTACCGCCAGCACAGCTATACTGTATATGTGCCTCTCCCCCCAGCACAGCTATACTGTATATGTGCCCCTCCCCATCACAGCTATACTGTATATGTGCCCCTCCCCATCACAGCTATACTGTATATGTGCCCCTCCCCATCACAGCTATACTGTATATGTGCCCCTACCGCCAGCACAGCTATACTGTATATGTGCCCCTCCCCATCACAGCTATACTGTATATGTGCCCCTACCGCCAGCACAGCTATACTGTATATGTGCCCCTCCCCATCACAGCTATACTGTATATGTGCCCCTCCCCATCACAGCTATACTGTATATGTGCCCCTACCGCCAGCACAGCTATACTGTATATGTGCCCCTCCCCATCACAGCTATACTGTATATGTGCCCCTCCCCCAGCACAGCTATACTGTATATGTGCCCCTCCCCATCACAGCTATACTGTATATGTGCCCCTCCCCCAGCACAGCTATACTGTATATGTGCCCCTCCCCCAGCACAGCTATACTGTATATGTGCCCCTCCCCATCACAGCTATACTGTATATGTGCCCCTCCCCCAGCACAGCTATACTGTATATGTGCCCCTCCCCCAGCACAGCTATACTGTATATGTGCCCCTCCCCAGCACAACTAAACTGTATATTCCCCCCCCCCCTTTCCTCCTGTGTGAATGATTTCTTCATTTTCTCATGTATTAGGATGTACAATGCATCCCTACTGATGGAAGAACAGTGGGCGGGGACCTATGATCAGCTCCTCCCATCCTGTATACGCCCACTGGCTACACAGGAACAGTGCCCCTCCCTGGAAGTGACGTCACTGGCTTTCAGTAACCACACCCACTTGCTGCTCTTGGACTCAGCAGGAAGAGAAATTTAAGTCATGTGACCGCACTGAATACTGCAAAATAAAGGGAGAAAAACTGGGAAGTTTTCATTTTGACACCTAAGGCTGAACTCCGCTCACATTAATGATTGCAGGGGAGAAATTAAAGTATTAGGCTGGACTTCCACCCCTAGTTTCTCTCAGCTAGAAAACCCTGATTAGTCACCTTGTATTAGATACCGCATTTTGCCCACTAGATGAAACTGCTGATCATAGGAAGTTGTAGTATTAAAGAAAATGGAGAAATCCTGTACAGCCTGGGCGAATGTCGGTGGCATTCATGTAAAAAGTATTTTTTTAAATTGCTCCCTAATTGCACATTGCTTATTTTTTGATAAACATAAAAGGACTACAGATGTCGCACCCTCCCAGATAGGCTGCTAGGTTTGGGTAGGCAAATTTATTTCTTTGGCTCTTCTGTGATCAGCAGTGCAGCATATAATTGCTTGAGATTGCTCTGCACTCTGCAGTCTGCAAGTTTGATTGCTTCCCACTGTTTTCTGAAATTTTCCAGAACATAGTGGGTGGGAGAGTGAAATAAGCAGCCTGAATATTAATGCAGCTCCGGCCAATCCCTGGGGAGGTGTACCCAGATGGTGGTTGACGAGTGCATAAATAGTTTGGAGTCCCAGAGAGCAGGGTCCTTTTCCAGGGAGAGACGTTTCCAGCTAGGAGGACTTATAGAGTGTTAATGAATAAATTGGGTGCCAGTTACTTTTTAGAAAAGACTTGAATCATTTATTTACTGAACAGCAGTAAATGGAAAGGAGTGGCAATAACAAGGCAGGACACCCCAAACGCATACGTTTTCCAAACTCAAGCTAACATCTACTCCTCCTGAAATGCTTTCTGTGTTCAGGCTATGCAGCCTTTAGCAGTATGGGTATCTTGATCTCATTGGGTTCCAAGGTTCCAGTGGTGTCTAAGCAGCAGATCCCAAGGCAGTAGAAGTTTCCTGTGTTAACTTTTGTCTAGTGAAGGACAGTCACAGGTGCTTCCACAAGGCTGAAGTACTACTTTTTAAAGTTTTGTTTGGGGTTTTTGTTGGCCAGCAACTTGCAGTAGCCTCTTAGAAGGCTTACTCCTAAAACAACCTCCAAGGCCTAAGCCCAGAAACAAAAGCCCAAGGAACCAAGACATTCTGGAAAGACTGTTATTTACACCATATTACCAAAAGTATTGGGACACCTGCCTTTACACACACATGAACTTTAATGGCATCCCTTAGTCCAAAGGGCTCAATATTGAGTTGTCCCACCCTTCGCAGCTATAACAGCTTCAATTCTTCTAGGAAGGCTGTCCACAAGGTTTAGGAGCGTTTCTATGGGAAGCTTTGACCATTTTTCCAGAAGTGCATTTGTGATCAGTGAGTTTGGGGTGAATCTAAAAGGTTGATGCCAACCACATCCCAGAGGAAGGAGCTGTGAAAGCCCCAAAATGCATCGGGTAGAGGATGTCAATCCTATTTTGCCTATTAATATTGATGTAATATGTATATGCATTCCATGTTCAACCATGTCCACATACAGTGCCTTGCAAAAGTATTCGACCCCCTTGAACTTTGTGACCTTTTGCCACATTTCAGGCTTCAAACATAAAGATATAAAACTGTAATTTTTTGTGAAGAATCAACAAGTGGGACACAATCATGAAGTGGAACGAAATTTCCATTCTTGTTGTACAGAGATATATATATATATATATATATATATATATATATATATATATATATATATATACAGTATATATACATATACATAAAAATAATACTATAATATACTCGTTTTATTTATATATATATATATATACACACACACAGTAGTATTGGTGTTTTTATGCTAATTTAAATCTTTAAATAAAACTGATTTTTATTCACATTATTTAGTACTTTAGAATTTTGTTCCTGGTTTATCTACTAGGGATATGGCACATTTAGGGAGGTACCTTACTGACTTTCTCTAACCAACCTGAACTTGGGTTATAATGATGCTTTGATATTTAATTTTTTTTTTTTATTCTCCACAGGGCAGCTCACACCACAAACAGGAGACACAATGTTTCTGTCGTCATTGGCCGTATTGTTCATCATAGTCACCTTCTCCTCCAACCTTGCCATGGCGGTGAAGAGGGAGAACCGACTGCAGACACTTTCCAGAGGTCGTATAGCTGATGTTAGATGCTGACCATTTTATGCGTGTCATGGATACCAATGGGGATGAGCAGGGAGCAAAGGGTGGGCAGGAGGGGCGGCTGCCCTGGGCACTGTGGTTTCATGTGAGGTGGGGGGGGGGGGGAATTTGAGTAGGGAGGGTCTATTTGGAGGGGTGGCATGGGGTATGAATTGCTAGGAGTGGTGGTTTAGGAGGATCTGTTATGGGAGGGGGTGGATGGGAGAAGAGGATTTGTGCTAGAAAAAGTGGTATGGTGAAGTGGAGGAGGAGAATTGTGCTAGGAGGGTAAATTGTTTGTGGGGGGGAGAGGATGTGTACTCGGAGAGGACATTTGAGGGGTAGAGGTAAATTGTGGGGGGCAGAGGATGTGTACTCAGAGAGGAAATTTGAGGGGTAGAAGATTAGTGCTAGGAGGGGTGACTTTTTTGGGGGGAGGAGCATTTGTGTTGGAGGGATTGGGAGCAAAGATTTGTGCTGGGAGAGGGTTTTTTTTTTAGCAGGGGGGCAGGTTTGTACTAGGGGAATTTATGCATCGGGGGTAAGCATGCAGATTAGTGCTCAATTTTTTTTGGGGGGAGGGGAATGTGTACTCGGAGAGGAAATCTGAGAAGTGAAGGATTTGTGCTAGGAGGGGTGACTTTTTTGGGGAGGGGCATTTATGTTAGAGGGATTTGGGTAGGTAATGACTTGTGCTGGGAGGGGGGATTTCAGCAGGGGGGCGGTTTTGTACTGGGGGAATTTATGCTTAGGGGGTAAGCATGCAGATTAGTGCTCAATTTTTTTTTGGGGGGGGGGGGTAGAGGATGTGTACTCAGAGAGGAAATTTGAAGAGTGAAGGATTTGTGCTAGGAGGGGTGACTTTTTTGGGGAGGGGCATTTATGTAAGAGGGATTGGGGGGGGGGGTAAAGACTTGTGCTGGGAGGGGGGATTTCAGCAGAGGGGCGTATTTGTACTGGGGGAATTTATGCTTAGGGTTGAGCATGCAGATTAGTGCTTAATTTTTTGGGGGGATTTTTGCGGACAAATAATGCCCATACATCCTGGGGGGTGGGGGGGGGGGGGGTCAGTTTGGCATGTTTGCCCTGGGCTCTAAAGAACCTTGTCCCGGCACTGGCAGGGAGATTTGTGATTGATTTTACGCCAAGTTTGACAATTGCACTGTACATTTTCTCATATCTGTGTATGACAAATTACATTAAAGTGGTTGTAAACCTCAGACTGTCTGAATGGACACATGGTGCTGCAGCTTGACTCGGGTGCCCCCATAGCAAGCTGCTTGCTGTGGGGGCAATCAACAGGAGGGAGGGGCCAGGAGCAGCAACAAGGGACCTGAAAAGAGGAGGATACGGGCTGCTCTGTGCAAAACCAACTGCACAGAGGATGACATGTTTGTTATTTAAAAAAAAAAACAAGACTTTTACAATCACTTTAAGGCTCGGTTCACACTTGTGCGATGCGGGAAAGCTGCGAATATGCAGCCTGTTCCCTCATCGCAAAAGCACATCTGGCAGTTCACACGTCCATATGCAATACGCAGGGGGTGTCAATTAAATGTTAACGACACCCCCAGTTGCGATCGCATATCGCAGTGCGATCTGCAAGTTCGCACAGAATCGGATCGCACAAGTGTGAACCACTGTGTGATCCGATTCTGATGCGGCTCAAAAAAAGCCTCATGTGCGAGTTTGCTGCGGATGCGCTGTGAATTCAGCCATACAAAGTGTATGGCTGAACTCGCATCCGCACAGGAGATCGCATGTAATGAAGGAGCAGTGCGCTCCGAATTACATGCGATCTCGCAAACCGCACATATGTGAACCGGCACTAAAGCGGAGTTCCAGCTGTTTTTGTGTTTATTAAACATCAGCAGCTTCAAAAAACGTACCTGCACCACGATCTAGAGATGCGGCCGGTGGGAGCCTCAGTTCTCTCCCTCAGCTCTCCCCGGCGCCTGCATCACTAGTGTGGGCACCCAGCTATGATAGCTTTCAGTCTTCACAGCCAGGTGCGCACTGCGCATGCGTGAGTCACGCTGCGCGTCGTGAATGACCGGGCAATCTTCTGGGACCTGCGACGTGTCCCAGAAGATTGCAGAGGGGGAGGGGGAGATGAGAACTTCCACCCAAATCTAGGTACCCGCTCACCCCCCCCCCCCCAAAAACAAACACGACACGTCAAATGTGGCATGTTAGGTGGTCAGGAGTCCTTAAAGCAGAAGTTCCACTTTTGGGTGGAACTCTGCTATAAGTAGTGGATGAGTATGGGTTATTATTGGAGAATAAGGATATTGTTTAGTGTCACATTAGGGGAAATAAGAATGTCTGCTACATTATTCATCCCTGTTGGTGTTCATAAGAATATATGCATATTTGATTTTGTATATTATATTAGGAAAATTATATTGGTCGTATTATAGTCAATGTTATACCTGTTGAAAAAAATTCTACTACAGAGCATTCTTTGGATGTCTGGTGTGCTTTCTCTATATACTGTTTTTCCCATAGAGCAGTGCTTCTCAACCACCAGGTTTCCACAGTGCCTCCCAGCTCTGATAGTGTTCCCAACCCACCATAGTGGCCTACAGTGTTCCAAGACCCCCCGAGAGCCTTTAGCCTCCACAGTGCCTTCCAACCTTCTATAGTGGCCTACAGTGCCCTCAGGCCCCTTTAGATCCCTCAGCATCTACAGTGCCCTCCAACCTTCTATAGTAGACTGTATTCATCCCTGTTGGCGTTCAAAAGAATATATGCATAATTTATTTAGTATATCATATTAGGAAAATTGTATTGGTCGTATTATAGTCAATGTTATACCTGTTGAATTAAATTCTACTGCAGAGCATTCTTTGGATGTCTGGTGCGCTTTCTCTATAATCTGTATTTCCTATAGAGCAGTGCTTCTTAACCACCAGGTAATGGCCCTCCCTCTACTGGGCCTCCAATCAGCTGAAGATCCCCTAACTTTCCACAGTGCCTCCCAGCTCTAATAGTGTTCCCAACCTACCATAGTGGCCTACAGTGTTCCAAGACCCCCTGAGAGTCTTTAGCCTCCACAGTGCCCTCCAACTTTCTATAGTGGCCTACAGTGCCCCAGTGCCCCCTGGCCCCCTGAGGGCCCTCAGCCTCCACAGTGCCCTCTAACCTTCCATTTTGACCCACAGTACATCTAGATCCTTGTGAGCCCTCAGACCAAACACAGTTCACTAAACAATGTAAACTCAATATTATAACAGTTTAGGCCTCATGCACACTGGTTGTTGTAAATACTGCAATGAAGCTCTCTATGATCAAATGGCTCTATACCTAATAACCTGCAATCAGCAATAAACAAAGGCATATAGCAACTGGA
Source organism: Pelophylax lessonae (assembly GCF_965119305.1). Classification (NCBI taxonomy): domain Eukaryota; kingdom Metazoa; phylum Chordata; class Amphibia; order Anura; family Ranidae; genus Pelophylax; species Pelophylax lessonae. The sequence continues at coordinate 35,010,364 of NC_138772.1, forward strand.
ATCAATATTTCAATCGGGTCCCTGCAAACGGTATATACTAATGGTTAGAGTGCACTCTGTATGACTTACTATGCTAGAACTCAGACCTTCCTAGACAGGTACCTGTTACTCTGGAAAAGTTCTCATAGAGCAGCTATGGGGGGGTCATTTGCCCTACTTATTCAGCCTGCTAGAGTTGGGGCTCAGTCTTTATGGTGGTGCACATAAGTAAAGTCCCAGTAAAGTCTGCATGCAGTTAGGGAATTGCCATATATTTAGCAGCCTTTCTCTGTTCCCAGTCTCTGCTAGTAGCAATAGATTCATGACAGCAATGCCTTCTCACCAGTTCCAACAACACAGCAGTAGAGGTCCCTCTAGTCAGATGTCAGCTCACTTCTGGGTTTCCTGGGGTGACTCTGGTCCTCAGCACAGCACATACTGTATCCTCGCAATTGCTCAGTCTCTCAGCGCTCAGGTCAAAGCCCTGTATTCCCTGGTTTCACCCACACAACAGAGGTTTTCCAGTGGCTCAGACTCCCTCTCCATGTCCTCTGTTCCCCTGGTGTATAAATACACATAAGACTGCTTCCTCTCTTATAATGCCCAGGAAAACTCCTGTGTTCTCCTCCTCTTCCTGCAGGGTATCCTGGGTAGTTAAGCTCAGTGCCCTATTTACTTGCACTGTGCTGCGCTGCTTGAGGACAAGCAGAGACTCTGCTCAAGCAGAGTACCCTGCATGGTTTTATCATCCGCTCTTGATGCTGTGCTGCCCACGGGCTCTAGAATGGGGGGGGGGATTAGGGGGGTTACACACAGCCAGCAGCACAGCCAGACACTGCTGGGGGGGGGGGGGGATCTCAAACACACAGCCCACTCAATCCTCTTTGCAGTGTTGGGGTAGTGAAGGAAGAGAAGCGGGCATAGGAATGCACTTGCCGCTCATCCAGCTGGCAGGCTGCACCTGGCTATAGTGGTCTACAGTGCTCCCAGGTCCCTTGAGAGCCCTTAGCCTTCACAGTGCCTCCCAACCTTCCATAGTGGCCTACAGTGCTCCCATGTTCTCTGAGAGCTTTCGGTCTTCCCCAGCCTTCTATAGTGACCTAGAGTACTCCCAGGCCCCCTGAGAGCCCTCAGCTTCCACAGTGCCCCCCCCCAATCTTCCATAGTGGCCTACCGTGCTCCCATGTTTCCTGAGAGCCCTCTGCCTCTACAGTGCCCCCCCCCAACTTTCCATAGTGGCTTACAGTGCTCCCATGTTCCCTATGAGCCTTCAACCTCCCCCAACCTTGAGACCTAGAGTACTCGAATGCCCCCTGAGAGCCTTCCGCCTCCACAGTGCCCCTAATCTTACACTATGTTGCCCATACTTTTTTTTGTGTGAGCATAAACTTTATTCTTTATTGTTGGGGCATGAAAGAGTTTGGAGGAATTTACTGGGCCCTGGTCTCCAAAAAGTTTGAGAACCCCTGCTCTAGATGATACATTTAAACCTTCTAACAATGACACCCAGCTGCTACACTTTCTTTATAAAGATAATACATTCCTACAGTTCAACAAATAGTTCTGATATTATTGTGAAAAGATCATATAGGTCAATGAATCAACATGGTTTCTTCCAGGATGGGGAGATGACATCACATGGGTCCAGACATACGAAGAGGGATTGTATAATGCAAAAAAGAGGTAAGGGGATTTACAGTATCTCATGACTTGTAGACGCTTAAAGGGTCAGTCCACTGAAAACATGGAGTCTTGGAGGTCTTTTATAAACATTCATTGGATGAATATCAAACACATCTGTGCATTTTGCACTCATTGAAGTTGTATTCTCTTGAGTAGAGTAATCCCTATAATCATAGCTCCATCTAGTGGCCAAAATGCAGTATACATTCTCAGGTATTTCAGAAAATGATCCCACATTTTGGCCACTAGATGGTGCTGATGATGATAGGGATTCATCTATTGGAGCAATTAAAGCAGAACTCCACCCAAAAGGGGAAGTTTGGCTTTAAGGACTCATCCCCACTCCTCTTGCACAATTGTCACTTTTGAAGAGCGGGGAAGGGGGGGACAGGTACCCAATTATGACAGTTACCTGCTTCCCACTTCCATTCCAAGCGCTGTGGTGCTCAACACTGGGAGTTCCCCTTCCTCCCTCCCCCTGCAGATTGGTGGCTGGAACTCCGCTTTAAGGCTCCTTTCACAGATGGTAGTCCATCAGCGGACTCCATTTTTCTCAGCGGGGGGATCGATCCGCCGATCCCCCGCTGAGTAGGCGGATGGCAACTCTGTCTCAGCGCTGTGTGCGGAGACAGAGCCGTCGAGTCCCCGCTGTTCTCTATGGGGGGAATTGGATGAGAACGGACCGCCTGTCCTTTCTCATGCGATCCCATCCGCCAGACGGATGGAAAATAGGGTTTCCATCCATCCGGATTTGACGGGTCGGATGTCAGCGGACATGTCTCCGCTGACATCCGATGCCCCATAGAGATTCATGGAGCATCCGTTCAGATCTGCCTGAAAAATGGACAGGCGGATCTGAATGGTCCGCTTGTGTGAAAGGGGCCTAAAGCAAAAATTTGTGCAGCATGCATGAAAATTTGTAACATTTGTCTAACGAATGTTTTATAAATAGACCCCTATGTCTTCCTGTTGCATTCACTCTGTTAAAATAAACCTGCACTTTGCCTGTGTCTAGGCAAAAGTAAAGGTGATTGTTATTTTTCCCATGTCTGTTAAATTTGGTTCCTTAAGAACGATAAAAAATTACATATGCAGCTATTTTTTTCCTGTAACATTGTTTTATCACATTTGATTATTTGTTATGATATTATTTGTTTATATAAGATTTATTCATTTATTGTCATTTTACCTTGTATTTTTTAATTGTAATATTGTTCAATATTCACTAGATGGCGCTGTTCCTGATAAGGTTTTATTGTTAGATTTTAATTTGATTTAATCCTTTTTTTTAATTTTTCTTTCCTTTTTATGTATTGTTTCATATAATTTTTGAATATGATTATTTATGTCAAATATGCACTCGCATATGACGCATATGTATGTTGTTCCTGTCCAAGGGCAGACTGGCAACTTTTGGCCCAGGGGGCAAGTACAAACCAAAGGCCCATGGTGCAGCGACTCGGCCCCCCCCCACTCTCCCTCTTCCTGTCCTCCTCCTGACCCCCATTCCAGGCTGAAGCCCTGCTCTGGATACTCTCTACTTACTGGCTGAATCTGGTCCAAGGTCCCTTGAGAGCCCTGGCCAGTAGGGGGCGGTTGGGGGGAGCTGGGGGAGAAGAATCTCCAGTGGGGCATGGAACTGGCCTCTGCTCAGACACAGTTTACACCATCGATGCTAAGGGGGAGGCTTGTGCTCTTTCCTTGCCTTCACCCTGCACTCAGTAGGTCAGCGGTGGGAACTTTTTACTTCTATTCCCAGGAATCATTTAGGCCTGTCTGTGGCAGAAGCAGTGCAGCCTTTTTACGGGGCATCAGAGCAGCCCAGGGGGCAATTTCCCTCCTGCCCCCTGGCCCAGTCCTCCCCTGTTCCTGTCACATTTTTAGCATGAATTGGAGGATTTTTTGACCCATTTCCTCCATTTCGAACGCATACGAGCAGTGGCGGCTGGTGAAGTTTTAAGATAGTGGAGCGCCAGACCCCGCCCGTACATTTTGACCCCTCCCACTTCTCAGAAGCCCCACCCCTTATATACTCCACCCATTTTGTCCCCTGTTTTTCGCTGGCGTGAACAAATTCTCCCAATATATCACATATTATGGGGTCTCTCAGTACTAGTATATCCCATAATAGAGAGTAGGGGCCCTATTATGAAATATACTGTGAGAGACACCCTAAGGCCGGGATGTCAAACTCAGTTTAATCGCGGGCCGCATCAGCATTATGATTGCCCTGAAAAGGGCCCGGTTGTACCTGATGTCCAGAGCATTCCCTACCCTTACATAAGACATCAAGAGCCTCCCCACCATCAGAAGCTGAGTCCCCCACCCTCCCTTACATCACAGTGCACCCCCATTACCTTGTGCTGCTGCTGGGAAGAAGCTGGAGGCAATTCTGGATAGCAGAAAGTACAGGATCTGGAGGAGGAACAGAGGAGGGCTGGAGCCCTTCTGCAGCTGCAGGGGAGGTGTGAGGGCCACATGAAATGGCCTGGAGGGCCGGATTCGGCCCGCGGGCCTTGTGTTTGACACATGTGCCCTAAGGGATATACTGAGAGACCCCCTATTATGGGATACACTGACTGAGAATGACCCCCCACATATGGGATAGATACTGAGAGACCCCTATTATGGGATATACTGAGAGAACCCATGTAATAAAATAGAGGGTCTCTCAGTATATCCCATAATAGGGGTCTCTCAGTATCTATCCCATATGTGGGGGGTCATTCTCAGTCAGTGTATCCCATAATAGGGGGTCTCTCAGTATATATCCCAATAATAGGGGGTTAGGGGCCTGGCCATAAATTAAGATTTTGATGCTGTCACTGTACACATACTACAGTAATACACATTTTACAGTTTTGTGATCGCAAGAAGAAAATGTAGATCTGAATGTCAGCATTAATAACGAAAAAACCTTAACAAACAATAAGTTCAGATCATATCTCCATTCCCATGCCTATGGATGTACAGTCCAAGCAGAATGGTACCAATTCAGAAACACCATGAAAATGTAATCTACAGAGAGGTCTGCCATCGTTCCTGTTTACTTGTAATACAGTTTGGGGAACAGGAGAAGTTTATTTGGCTTCCATAGGGATTCAATCTGTTCAGCAAACGATACACAAGTTTTTTCACATATTGAGGCAATGTATTGTACATAATAGTAGATGACGTGATTAAAGTTGTTAATGCCAAACAGAATATATATATATATATATATATATATATATATATATATATATATATAATATATATATATATATAGTATCCTGTGCAAACTCCTGAAAAGTGTGAAGAAACTCACTATCAGTTTCAATTAGGATCAAGTATCAAGTACTTTGTAAAGGACATAAAATACATAGTAATGTGCTATAATAGTGATAGCATAATAATGATAACCAAAACTGTAGCATACCCACTTCTGAAAGCAGTATGCACAAAAACATGTCTGCATTACTCAATGCAGTCTATAAAACCAATAAATCGTGAACATTCATGAATTTAAAAGAGCAGTTCAGGGCAGTGGATTGTTGCATGAAGCTAACATTTTTTGCAGTTTTAAGTTTACAGAGGCGAGCAATATTGAATGTCTGCCAATGGGTTCTGGGGTACCTATGTACTGTACGATTATCTATATCACTTGTTCCTTACATTTGCATAGATCAATTTAATAAATTACTAAATTGATCTATGCAAATGTAAGGAACAATGATATCGTTGTATTACTAATTGCTATAATTATTATTAATAGTAATAGTTAGCATAGTTAGTCACCTGAACTCTTCTTCTTTTTCTGTTACAATTCTGCTGTGGCCTGGGGTCAGTCAGTGCAGTGGCAGCTTCGAGCGAAGGCAGCCAGAGACACCACCATGAAAGCCGGAAGTGACGCAATTCCGTTTACCGTCCAATCACAATATAACTCGGCCAGCTGACATCCACTGGCAGTGACTGTGGGAGTGTTCGGGGCGCATTGCTCTGCGCCCCGAGGAGGTTCTGAAGGCAGCCAATAAGCTCTCTCAGCTGCAACATGACACGTCACTAAACAATTTGCTCCCTATACACACCTGTGTGTCCGGTGCCCCGCACACACTTAAAGGCAATTATTTTTTTTTAACTAGTGGTTGGGGGGCAGCGCCCCTGTGCCCCCTATTGACGGGCCGCCACTGCATATGAGATATGATTGAGTAGCACATTTCCGCTTCTTTCAGCTGAAGCGCATCATGAAGTGCAAGCTAGGAGGTTTTTCCACCAGTTCCAGTCATTTCCGGTTTTTGCAGTATTTAGGGCGTGCTTGCGATGGGTTGACAAGCCTCCAATGACGTCTATTGATGACGAAACTGGTAAGGCGTGAACAACACGCACACTACGCCGCAGCCATCATTGTTTACAGATAGATAGGTTTTTATCCGTTCATATACATGTGAGTCAGAGGCGTAACTAGAACCTTCAGGGCCCCAGTGCAAGAAACCATGAAGGGCCCCCCCTGGACCCCTGGCCAGGGCCCTTCCCTTCAAGCCTGGGGCTCTTCCCACTGATCCTGGGGCCCTTTACTCTCGTTGCAGGGCCCTTTATTACGGTCCCACAGCGGGACCCTTTCACAAGTTCTGCAGTGGGCCCCCTTCCCGCCATCTTGGGGCCTTCCCACGGTGGTGGAATGCCAGGGCCCAGTCGCAAGTGTGACCTTTGCGATCCTGGAAGTTTACCCACTGGTGTCAGTAGTTTTTATTTTATGGTATTTTAATTGTATTATTTTTAATCCTTTTTATTTTTTTACAATGTCACTTACTATGACTCTGTCCATTCAGAACCTTTCTGGTTCTTTATTGTGACACATCCCCTGCAGCAGCCAGCAGTAGAGGGAAGGGAGAACAGTGGGGGGTGGGGGGGGGGACCAGGGAAGCACACAGGGGCCCAGAGACAGCAGAACACAAGTGAACTGGATAGGAGGAGTGGCGGGGGCAGCATACAGAGGAACCAAGTTGCAAGTAGTTGCAAAGAGAGCTGCAGGATCTGTAGGCTCTCTGATGCGATTGTTGAGATGGGAGGGAGGGGGCAGAGACAAGCCTCTCCACAGCTTCATGGAGACACGCAGGATCTGGTGGAGGAGTTCTCTCCTGCTCTCTGCTGCCGATTGCAGAGACAAGGTGGGGGTGGAGATGAGGGGGGTGCTGCAGCTGCAGGAGAGGTGCGAGGGCCACATGAAATTGCCTGGTGGGCTGGATTCGGCCCCCAGGGACTTGTGTTTGACACATGTGCCTTATACATTGGTAATTTGTGGACATTTCCACTAGATGGCAGCAACCAATCTTTGACCTTTTTCCAACCAAGTGCTCTCTGGTTTTATTAAAAGGATAACTCCTCTTTTGTGGAAAAAAATTGAAAAAAAAATATGGGATATAGTTCCAAGGGTAACTACGGCACTGCTTGAAGTAAATGCCCAGGTGCCCACCCACAATGAAATCTATGTAAATCCAAAACTGGTTTGGAGGCACTCACAGGTCTTGCAGAGGATGAAGATGAAAGCAGTTATTTTATGTCAGTGTTTCAATGAAGCTCAGCCTATCTTTCTCAAGACATTTTGAGAAAGATGGACTGTTTTTCATCTTCCTCCTCTGCAAGACCGTGAGTGCCTCCAAACCAGTTTTGGATTTATAATACCTCAATCGCTACACAATATTGTAATTTCATGTTAATAAAAATGACCTTTGCTTTTCAGTCTGCAGCCGCTGTAATTTTCTGTAAAATACAATGCAATACGGCAACCTGGAGGCATTCTGTACCCCACTGGTATACAGAATGCCTTCAAAAATATATTTTCCCGCTTTTGTGATTGGCTCACTGTTTTTCCTAAAAGTCTGCTCTGAGATACTAGTCAAATTTTTAGCAATAGGAATTTCAGTTTAGGTGAGAAACTCCCCAAGGGTTACATACTTCTAATGAGATGCAGACACTACCTTTTCTTATCAGAACACTGAAAGTGCTCCAGGTGATTATAATGAGACAGACCCTACTATTTAGAATCAGCCTGCACAGGGCATGGTGAAACAAACATCCATTTCTTCAGAAATAGCAGAAACAGCTAGTTTCTGCTGTAGATGTCCGCATGTAGATTAGGGGGCCGGATGCATGGATGGGGGGGAGGCGCCCCTGAGTCCCCAATGCACCAGCTGCCACTGCTCAAATTAAACTTGCTGTATTTTGTTATGTAAATATCTAGTAAGCACTTTCTGATTGAGTCTTTTAAAAACAAATACTGAATTATGGCCACTAGATGGCGCTTAAGATCTTACTGCATAGATATATAACATAGAATACGTCAACTGTCCTTCAAACTGCGTGGATGCGTGTCACGTTTGTTCAGCAAGCTTTTTATTAATAGACCCCTTTAAGTTTATTCAATAAGGTGGGGAAAGCAGCAGTTGTGATGTGCAGTAACCAATAGCAGCAGGTGTGAACAAATGATAACCACTCCAACGCCGGGCCGATTCTAACACATATGTGTAAAAATCTATATTTTTGTGCTAGAGAATTTTTTAGAACCCCCGAACATTATATATATATATATATATATATATATATATATATATATATATATATATATATATATATATATATATATATATATATTTTTTTTTTTTTTTTTTTTTAAAGGCCCTATAGAATAAAATGGTGGGTGTTCCAATTTTTTATGCCCCACTGTATTTACGCAGCAGTTTTTCAAATGCCATTTTTTGGGGAAAAATACACTTTAGTGTTATTTTAATGCACACAAACACAATATTATACCCAATACACAATTTTTTATAATGATGTTTGTGTTTTTAATGTATGTTAATATGACTGTATTGGATTAATACAATTCTTTTGTATTTTTATATATACCCTGTGGTCTGCGGTTTCTCTCTTTAAAGTCCCTTGGGCCAATTTCCTTTTGTTCTTTTGTTTACAATATAATACCCACTTGCTTGGTAAAATATTAAAGATGATGTTACACCAAGTAAATAGATACCTAACCTTAAAATTGTGCACGCTCCTGGAACAGCACCAAACTATGGAATTTAAACATTCCATAGGTGACCCTTTATAAGCTATTACAGGTTATCAGTTTAGAGCTACACAGGAGGTCTGGTGCTAGAAATATTTCTCTCGCAATAATCTTCACGGCGATCCTCCATGTGTGGTGCAAAAACCGTTTACATATGCGTGTGTAACCTACGTATGTGTTTGCCTTTGCGTGCAAACACGGGGGAGGGGGGGGGGAGGGGGAGGGTGTCATTTCAAAAATTTTGACAAAAGTGACAAAAAAGTGTGTCTATGGGAATGTTTGACCATTCTTCTAGAAGTGCATTTGTGAGGTCAGGCACTGATATTGGTCGAGAAGGCCTGGCTCGCAGTCTCAGCTCGAATTCATCCCCCAATGTTCTATCAGGTTGAGGTCAGGACTCTGTGCAGGCCGGTCAAGTTCCTGCACCCCAAACTCGCTCATCCATGTCTTTATGGACCTTGCTTTGTTCACTGGTCCAAATCATTTGGTGGAGGGGGTATTATGGTGCGGGGGTTGTTTTTCATGTGTTGGCAGTGCTGTATCTTGGCCTAGGCTGACAAGGCCTAGGGCAGCACTTTGGAGGGGGGCAGCAAAAAAGCTGCACATTGCATGAAAAAAACAGCCTCCTCCCGGCTCCCACACGAAAAGGGTCCCTGCCAGCTTGCGCTACACTTTTTGTTTAGTGCCAGTATTATGGGGCGAATCAGGCCAGAGGGCAAGGTCAGGGAGGCAAATCAGTCTGGCACCCCCATAAAGCAGTCACACTGCTACCTGCCGGTATGATAGGCTGCACTAATGGGCACTGATAGGCTCCACTGGTGGCCACTGATGGGGCTGTACTGATAGCCACTGATGAGGCCACACTGATATGCTGCACTGATGGGCAGTAATGAGGCGGCACTGATGGACACTGATGAGGCTGAACTTATGGGAACTGATAAGGCTATGCTGATGGGCACAGATAGACTGTGGTTGTGGTCTGTGGTATACAGATGATAGGGCGGGTCATAAACAGGGAGAGGTGTGGCCTTTAAAGGAAGGGGTGTGGCCTTTACAGGAAGGGGTGCGTCATATTTAAATTAGGTGGTGCACAAACTTAGTCAGGCCTAGGGCAGCACAAAACCTAAATACACCACTGGGTGTTGGGATTGGCCCCTTAGTTCCAGTGAAGGGAACTCTTAAGGTGTCAGCATACCAAGACATTTTGGACAATTTCATGCTCCCAACTTTGTGGGAACAGTTTGGGTACGGCCCCTTCCTGTTCCAACATGACTGCACACCAGTGCACAAAGCAAGGTCCATAAAGACATGGATGAGCGAGTTTGGGGTGGAGGAACTTGACTGTCCTGCACAGTCAACCCAATAGGACACCTTTGAGATGAATTAGAGCACAGACTGTGAGCCAGGCCTTCTCGTCCAAAATAATTTCCTGATCTCACAAATGGGCTTCTAGAAGAATGATCAAACATTCCCATAGACACACTCCTAAACCTTGTGGACAGCCTTCCCAGAAGAGTTGAAGCTGTTATAGCTGCAAAGGGTGGGCCAACTCAATATTGAACCCTACGGACTAAGACTGGGATGCCATTAAAGTTCATGTGCGTGTAAAGGCAGGCGTCCCAATACTTTTGGTAACATTGTTTGTATATATATATATATATATATATATATATATTTTCAGTAAACTATTTTCTAAGGTTAGTTCTGAACTTTCCTCCTGCTATTTGGAGGTTATGTACTCTTGTTCTTGGCTTCATATTGAAAATACTGCCCTCTTGAACCTTATTCACACCCTTCACGTATTTAAAGGTTTCACTCATGTCCACCCTTGGACAAGCTTGGGAGGTATATTTAAGAGTGTTGCAATGTTGAGGATCTGTAGTAGTGCATGGTAAACCTTTCCCTCCTTCCTGGTACATTAGACGCTGGGTGCAGTGCTGGGACAAGGTCATCCGGTGCCCAGGCTAAAGATGGCAAACTGCTGTCATTGAGGTTCCGAAGAATAGAGGCGCTAAAGCTTTTACTGTGCACCCCCCTCCACATATTAAAGGAGTTGTAAAGTCAGGAAGGTTTTTCTTTATCTTAATGCATTCTTTGAATTAAGATAAAAAGCCTTCTGTGTGCAGCAGCCTCCCCACCACCCCCTAATACTTACATGAGGTCCTTCTGTCCATTGATGTCCACAAGTCCCACTCCCTCCTGATTGACTGGGACACAGCCACGGCGCTATTGGCTCCCGTGGCTGCCAATCAGGAGAGAGAGGAGGCGAATGGACACACGGAGCTGCAGCTCGGCTCAGGTGCCCCGCATAGCAAGCTGCTTGCTGTGGGGGGCACTCAACAGCAGGGAGGGGCCAGGAGAAGGAACGAGGGACCCGAGAAGAGGAGGATCCGGGATGCTCTGTGCACAGAGGAGGTAAGTATAACATGTTTGTTATTTAAAAAAATAAATAATAGAGACTTTACAATTACTTTAATGCTGCACCCAGGGCATCTGCCCTCTTTTGCCCACCCCTTATCCTGGCCCTGATTGGGTGAAACATCCGAAAATAAAGTAATTCTGATGAAAAATCTGAAAAGGAATGTATCAGTCAATCCCTGTGTAACACGTCTCATTACACACAGGGAAGTTATCCTTGTCACAACGACATCCTCATATTTCACAGGTCAGCTCGCCCCTGCAAACTCCTACAAGGAACTTCATACTATTTGTGTCTGACCTTCTATATACTCTTATCACCGAGGAAATCTCCAAATCTAAAACCTACTCAGCACATTGTGATTGGCTGCCTACAGGAAGATCTTACTTGGAATAAGTGGTTGGAATGTATTTTTAAAATAGTCTTCAGCACAATTTTTTTTTCTCTCTTTGATTTATATGTCATGTGGGCAAAATCAATGTTATAAAACTATTTCCTGCATCTTCTTCTCCCTGTCCTGTGGTTTTATGGGATCTGCCCTGTGCTACGCTATGGAGTCTCCGTATTAAAAAAAAAAAAAATTGCCTTACGAATGTCTTCACCACTTGCTGACCGCCGCAAGTACATTTACTGCGGCAGTCTGGCGCTCCTTGGCAAACCGACGTAGTACTACGTCGCTCGCCCAGGAGCCTGTAGGGGGCGAGTGCGCGCCGACAGAGGCGCGCTCCCGCCCCCGCTCGTTCCCTGGCATCCCCGCGCGAGTGACCGGCGGCTCCGATGTCTGCCGGTCACTCGCGATCTCCAGGTGGAGAGGGAGTAAGGCAGACGGCTGATGTAAACAAAGCCACCTGTCATTCTCCCTGATGTAACTACAGAGATCATACGATCCTGCTATGTAGGATTGTATGTCTCTGTGGTTACATCACAAGCCACGCCCCCCCACAGTTAGAATCACGCCCCTAGGGATACATTTAACCCACTGATCACCAATAAAGTTAACCCCTTCCCTGCCAGTGTCATTTTTACAGTAACAGTGCATATGTATAGCACTGATTACTGTAGTAATGTCACTGGTACTCCCAAAAGTGTCAAAAATGTCAGTCAGAGGTCCGATCTGTCCGCCGCAATGTCGCAGTCCCGCAAAAAAAAAATCGCAGATCGCCGCCATTACTCGTTAAAAAAAAAAAAAAAAAAACAATAAAAATGACAAAAATCTTTCCCGTAGTTATTAAACGCAATAACTTTTTCGCAAACCAATCAAAATACGCTTATTTTGCGATTTTTTTACCAAAAATATGTAGCAGAAAACAAATTGGCCTAAAATGTTAAAACATTTTGATTTTTACCTTTTTTTTTTTTTTGAGAATTTCATATAAAAAAATGTGAAAAATATTGTTATTTTTTCAAAATTGATAATCATAGGAGATATGCATATTACAAACAATACGGCAATTAGGGAATAAAAATCACACGCACATAGACGGAACTGGACCTATGTCTTTTTTTTTAACCGCTTGCCGACCACCCGCCGCACTTATACTACGGCAGGTCAGCTCTGTCCCACAAAATGACGTCGCTTCGCAGGGCCGGTAGTGGGAGGCGCGCGCGCGCGATGATTGTATACAGGGGGAGCCAATCAGCGGGTCCGGCGGCTGCGATGTTCGTCGGGAACCCGCGATCGCTCACCATGGAGGCAGAACGGCGGTCTGCCATTTTAAACATGGCACACCGCTGTTTTGTCAGCAATGAACACAGGGATCCTGTGTTCCTCTTATTTAGGAATACAGGTCTCTGTGTTCATTCAGTAAGCCCATCCCCCACACAGTTAGAAAACACCCCCTAGGGACACATTTAACCCTTTGATCGCCTCTGGTGTTAACCCCTTCCCTGCCAGTGTCATTATTACGGTAAGAGTGCATATTTATAGCACTGATTACTGTAGTAATGTCACTGGTCCCCCCAAAAGTGTCAAAAATATCAGTTAAGGCCCGTACACACGTACCGATCGTCGGCATACAAACGTCGGCGGACGAAAGATCTGCCGATTGTACGCGTGTTAGTATGGTGCCTCCGACAGCTGTCTGCGCACAATCCGCGGACAAAAGTCTTTCTTGCAAACATGAAAATTTTTGTCTGCGGACACCAGAACGGACGATTGTTCGCCTGTCAGTACAGAATTCGGCCGACAGACCGCAGATTTGCAAGACTGGGCATGCTCAGAAAATTAAAAACACAGGGAAAGTTAACCATTACATGACATCACTTCTGCAGTCAGCTGAAGTCTGCAGACAAAATTCTTGTGCTGTCCTTGTGCTGTCTTTGCACTTTTCAACAGACACCGACATCCCGGGGAGAAAAGACGAACATTTGTATGCCGACGATCGGTACGTGTGTACGGGGCTTTAGGGATCCGATCTGTCTGCCGCAATATCGCAGTCCCGCTAAAAATCACAGATCGCCGCCAATACTAGTAAAAAATATAAATAAATAAAAATGACATAAACCTTTCCCTTAGTTTGCAGACGCGATAACTTTTGCGCAAACCAATCAATACACACTTATTGTGATTATTTTTTTTACCAAAAATATGTAGCAGAATATATATTGGCCTAAATTGATGAAAAAATTTGATTTTTAAATTTTTTTTTCATTTCCAATAATTTTTATTGAGTTTTTGCTTTCAAATCAAATCAAACATGAACAAATGAAACAGAATGAGTCAAACAGTACAACAATACAATTCACAAGAAAGAATATGAAGCACATGGAGCTCATGAGAGGAAAATCAGGTAAAGGAGTACGCATCAAAATCAGTTTCAGAGGATTAACCATGAAAACCATACCCCTCCCATAGTTTGCCACAAAGCTCAGAGCGCCCGGTCACCAACATGGCGATGTGTGCCCAGGCATCTCCGAAAGGTGCGTGCCGCCCCCCACCTGACCTCAATCACTTCAGGGTCATAGGGCAAGAAGGGTGAACGCCACAGTCGGAGCTACCATGGGGTCAGCGACCCCTGACCCCAACCTGGCTAAATCACAAAGTCATAACAAATCTGGAAGAAGACAAAAAAGGAAAGAAAGAGAGAGAAGTAGAGATAGAAGAGATAGAAGCCCAGGAGTGAGCACCTCTATTCTAGCATTGCTATGTTAAGGGGGCTCAGACACATCCATTTACATATTTTTTTATTGGGAATGTTATATAGCAGAATGTGAAAAATATATATATTTTTTTTTTTTTCAGAATTGTCGCCCTTTTTTGTTTATAGCGCAAAAAAATCGCACAGGTGATCAAATACCACCAAAAGAAAGCTCTATTTGTGGGAAAAAAAGACATCAATTTTATTTAGGTACAGCATCGCACGACCACGCAATTGCCAGTTAAAGTAACGCAGTGGCAAATCGCATAAAATGGCCTGGTCATTAAGGGGGTAAAACCTTTCCGGTTCAGAAGTGGTTAAACCTTATAAACTATATATTACAAACAATACGGTGATTGTGCCTGCACGAATGCTTAAAACATCCACATGGTCATTTTCTCTTATACAGTAAACCCCCTTCCATCGCGGGGGTTACATTCCGGACCCACCCGCGAAAAGTGAAAATCTGCGAGATAGAAAAACCCTATTAAGATACACTGTAGGCATGTTTTTCTCTATCGCTCATTGACAGACGTAGTCTTCTTGATTCTCAAGAGCTGGGTTATGTTGTCTCCGCAGGAGTAGGACTAGGCAGAAAGACAAAACGTTCTGGCTCCACCTTAGGGGCAGTCCCTGAGGGTATATCCTCCCTCTCTCTGCTACAGGGAATCAGTTTTTTTCTGTCTAGTCAGGAGTAAGGACCTAAGCTCCTTGCTGGGATCTTTTTGGTCCTGGCAAGATTTTTTCTTTAGAAGAAATATTTTTTAGGTAGTTTTTTCTCCAGTGTTTTTTCCTGTGAGATCTTCAAGCAAAAAACGCCGGACTGGGCGACACTTGTGGTCACCCCAGCCGGCCTACGAGCGCGCGCAGACCATTGCATTGCGCTTGGTCGGCCGCGACACATTCAAGTAAGTATGCGGGGCCGGGCGACGGGCTGGATGTTGAGATCCAGTGGTCACCCCGGTTTCTGCCTACGAGCGCGTGCAGACCAGAGCTCCGCGCTGGGTCGGCCGCGACGGAGTCCCAGTGGAGGGACTGACCTTGCGAGTTAAAAGTCTCGCTTGGACGCCAGGAACCTGAGAGTTGAGGCGTCCGGAGTGGTCCACAACCCCCCACCCCGGTGGAGAGGGTATTGTGAAGAGAGGGTGCCTGTCGGTTGGGTATGGTGAGTAAACGTTCCCTTTTTTCTTTCCTCGTTATGAGGCAGTATGAATTATGGGCCCCTCCATACATGGTCAGTATATATCTGACACTAAAAGTCCCCCTTGTAAATACAGTATGTGTTTGTGGGAAGTGGACTTGGTTTGAGAGCTAACACTCTACCCAGCAGACTGTAGCATTGCAGCAGACATAGGAGGTATAATCCTACCTTATTTGTAGTGTATCTCCTGTAGATCTATCAATCGCCACTCAGCAGAGATGCAGGTGGATGTGCTGGGAAAAACGATTTCGGCGGTCCGCCGCCATTTTGCCGTAGACCAGGTGCATGCATGTCCTCAGGTCACGCCGGCCGCCATGTTTTTGGAGTCTAATGTCTCCTATATGGGGGCGGCCATGTTTCATGAGCCCAGCTACCTCGTGGAGAGCTGGGAACGCCGGAAGGCGTACACAGGGGGCGGAGCCACGTCCTTCTACCCGGGAAAAAGCAACAGCTCCTTCCAGTCTGTAAAGACAGACGCTGACTGCAGTTGGTTGGAAACTTCACTGCATCGGTTGGTGAGCCTTGGGGGTCTCTCTCTCTCTCTGTGGGATCGAGAAGCAGGTACTCTGAGGGGCGCTATTGCGCTAGGGGGAGACACATAAAAAAAAAAAAAAAAATTTAAAAAAAAAAAAAAAAAGAGGTATTTTTTATTTAAAAAAAAAAAAAAAAAAAAGTTTTTTTGTGTTTTCTGGCAAAGGTGTCCTGAATTATCATGGACCCTGCCACTCATGTATCTCCTCCGGATCCCCTCGAGGGGTCTGCGGGATCCTCCAGCACCCCACTGACGATTAAATCATTGTCCGCTATTATGGAAGCTTGTGTCCCGGGTGGAAGTGGCTTGTCAGGGACAGGGCGCAAGTAAGCGACCCCCGCCTAACCCCTTATTATCTGAAACCTCGGATTCAGACTCTGAGCCTATTTCTGCAGTTGCAGGTACTTCATCTGGGATTGGTGTCTCGGGTCCTGTCTTTTCAGACAGTGAGGAGGATGTTTCGGCATCAGCCATAGCCAGAGAGGAAGCGTTGGTAAACGCACTCATTGTATCTGTTCAAGAGACCTTAAGATTACAGGGTATTCCGTCAGAAATAGCTGAAACTGAAATCCCTTTTGGGACTAAAAACGCATCTAGTGGCGAAGGTTTTTTCCATTGCCCAAATGTTTTGGCAATCCAATCAAAGAAGAATGGAGTCTGCCAAAACGCATTTCTACTATTTCTAAACGCATTAACAGGCGTTATCCGTTTGAGGAAACCCTCATTAAGAAATGGACAGAACCACCTGTGGTGGATTCACCAATTGCTAGATTGAATAAAGCCAAGGTTATTCCTCTAGAAGACGCTTCGTCTTTTAAAGATCCAGTGGATCGCAAGATAGAAGCTATGTCTCGCACCATGTTTACCTTGATTGGATCAGCTTTCAGACCAATAATTGCTATTGGTCTGGTTTCACAGGCTGTAACTGAATGGACCAAGTGGTTACGCCGGGACCTAGAAGAGGTCCCTCAGGCGGTATCAGATTTGTTGGAACAGATGATACAGGGGTTACAGTTTGTGTGTGATGCGGCGTTAGACGCCACTTCATTATTGGCGCGAGCATCTGTCTCAGCGGTGGTTGTCAAGCGTACACTGTGGCTAAAAGGTTGGTTAGCCGACCAAGGTTCCAAAAAAGCATTGGCTAATATCCCCTTTTTAGTAGAGCGTCTATTTGGAGCCAACTTAGATGAGATCATTAAGGATCTCACGGGTGGAAAGAGCACCTTTTTACCGCAAAATTTTAAAGGTAAAGGAACTCGTCAAAGACGAGGGCCTTCTTTTTCTGCTCACAAGAGGTTTTTTTCGTCCCGCGGGTGAAAAAATTAAGTCCTCCAAAGCTCCTGCAGGAGGCGTCAGGGGTCGTTGGTCGGGCAAGCAAAAGCCCGCCCCCTCTAGACCTGAAGATAAACCGTCCAAAGCCTGAAGGTGCGCCCCCCACCCATAACTGGGGTGGGGGGACGTCTTCGCCGGTTCCCGGATCCATGGCTTTCCAGAATCCCGGACAGATGGGTTTGCGAAGTCATAAGGTCAGGGTACAAGATCGAGCCTCGATCTCTCCCACCGGCGCGATTCTTCCCTTCCAATAGCCGACTATCCCCGGATCGTTTAGACGATCTGTGGAGAGCAGTCACGGATTTACTACAACAAGGAGTGGTAGTCCACGTTCCTTGGACAGAACGCTTTCAGGGGTTTTTATTCAAACCTATTTACAATACCCAGGAAAGAGGGCAAAGTGCGTCCAATTCTGGACTTAAGGGCACTCAATTCTTTTGTCTACATAAGAAGATTCAGAATGGAGTCCATTCGCACAGTAGCAGCCTTTCTGCATCCAGGGGATGTCCTAGCGTCCATAGACATCTAGGACGCATATCTTCACATTCCCATTTTCGCAGGACATCAGCGGTTTCTACGTTTTTCCGTAGAAGAGAACAACTATCAGTTTGTGGCGTTACCTCTCGGTCTCGCCACGGCTCCGCGGGTCTTCACGAAGGTGTTGGCCCCAATGTTGGCACTTCTGCGCCAAAGAGGCATATCGATTCTAGGTTACCTAGACGATCTTCTGCTTCATGCAGAGTCTCCTCAGACCTTGCTACAAAACATAGAAATTACTATGATTTCTTTACAGGAATTCGGGTGGCTGGTGAACCAGCAAAAGTCATTTCTGGTTCCCACCCAGAGGCTCGAATATCTGGGTCTAATTCTAGACACAGTCAGGACAAGAGTTTTTTCTTCCGGTAGGGAAACTCCGAAAGATTCAATCAGCAGTCCACCAACAGCTGGTCTTCCCTTCGGACTTGCATGAGGGGTCTGGGGTTGATGGTGGCTTCCTTCGAAGCAGTCCCATTTGCCCAGTCCCATACCCGAATTCTTCAGCAAGAGATTCCTCTCAGATGGAATCGGAATCCGGAATCCCTGGACAATCAGATCCGATTGAGCAAACAGACCAGAGAGTCTCTGGTCTGGTGGCTTCGGTCTCCGATGCTCAGCCAGGGAAAGTCATTTCTGCCAATATATTGGACGACAGTGACCACGGATGCCAGTCTATCCGGATGGGGAGGAATTCTCGGTCAGTTATCTGTCCAGGGACTTTGGTCCCCGGAAGAATCCAGGTTACCGATAAATGTATTGGAACTGAGAGCGATCAGACTTTGTCTGATTCACTGGACCGAGCAGCTCCAGGGCAGCCCGGTTCGGATCCAGTCGGACAACGCCACGGCCGTGGCTTATGTCAATCACCAGGGGGGCACCAAGAGTGTCCGAGCGGCCAAAGAAGTGGCTTGCATTCTTCGCTGGGCGGAACGATTTGTTCCAGCAATCTCTGCGGTGTTCATTCCGGGGGTGGAGAATTGGCAGGCAGATTATCTCAGCCGTCAGACTCTGGATCAGGGGGAATGGTCCCTCCATCCAGACGTTTTCCACCAGTTGTGCCTACGATGGGGCACCCCGGATATGGATCTGTTGGCATCTCGATTCAACAGGAAAGTTCAGAGATTCGTGGCTCGCTCCCGCGATCCTCTAGCAGAAACCGCAGACGCACTGATCGCCCCGTGGGGGCAATACCAGCTAATGTATGCCTTCCCTCCTCTTGGGTTACTGCCAAGACTTCTTCGCAAGATAGAGGAGGAAGGAATTCCAGTAATCCTGGCAGCTCCGGACTGGCCTCGTCGAGCTTGTTACGCCGACTTGGTCAGACTGATGGCGGACGTCCCGTGGAGACTTCCTCTCAGGGAGGATCTACTGTCTCAGGGACCGATCTTCCATCCTGCTTTACGATCGCTGGTTTTAAACGGCCTGGTTATTGAGACCCAGGTGCTGAAGGACAAGGGATTGTCAGCTTCAGTTATTCCTACTCTAGTTAAAACAAGGAAAGCGACTTCCAGAAAGATTATCATCGTACATGGAAGTCTTATATTGTGTGATGTGAATCCCTTGGGTTCCATCTACATCTTTATTCGGTAGTCCGAATATTGGCTTTCTGCAACAGGGAGTTGAGCAGAAGCTGGCCTTGAGTGTTATCAAGGGTCTGGTTTCAGCATTTGCTATCTTCTTTCAGAAGCTTTTGTCTACTCATTCCTTGGTGCGGAATTTCATCCAGGGGGTGCGACACCTGGCTCTGCCAGTGCACGCGCCGTTACCATCCTGGGATCTTAATTTGGTGCTGTCGGTTCTTCAGACACCTCCCTTTGAAAATATCAGGGAGATTCCCTTGCTTACTTTATCCCAGAAGGTGGTCTTCTTGGTGGCTATCACTTCTGCACGCAGGGCGTCAGAACTGGCTGCATTATACTGTTGTTCCCCAGATCTGGTGGTTCATAGGGATAAGGTTGTTCTTCATCCGAATCCATCCTTCCTTCTAAGGTGGTTTCAAAGTTTCATTGAATAAGGACAGTGTATTGTCCTTCCTATGTCCTTAGCCCAATCATCCTCGAGAATTTGCATGGCATTCCTTGGATGTAGTTCGGGCGATCAGGATATACTTGAATACTACGGATTCAATTTGTAAGACGGATTCACTGTTTGTGATCACGGATGGCCCTAAGAAGGGGTTGCCTGTTCTGCTGTGACCATCTTTAGATGGATCAGACAGACGGTGGTATAGGCTTATTTTATCTAAGGGTCGGGATCCCCCGTTCCCTGTTAAGGCGCATTCTACTCGGGCGCTTAGAGTTTCCTGGACCTTCCGCCATCAGGCGTCAGTGGTTCAGGTTTTCAAGGCGACTGTTTAGTAGTCGGTTCATACCTTTACAATATTGTATAAGGTTTATGTGATGGCATCGTCAGATGCCTCTTCTGGCTGCAAGGTTCCTGCAGGCCACTGTTTGAGGAGACTGTTGGTCTACCTCGAGGATTTGTGGGGTAGGTCTCATCTGTTTACTCGATGAGTCCTTTGATACTTCTGGTTGGCTCCGGTTGGGCCTTCTAGATTGGATTTTGATTCTGTCAATCCCACCCCTCATTTTGTGGCACTGCTTCTGGATGTCCCAGCTCTTGAGAATCAAGAAGACTACGTCTGTCAATGAGCGATAGAGAAAAATGGATTTTTGTAAGATCTTACCGTAAAATCCTTTTCTCTTAAGCTCATTGACAGACGTAGTACCCGCCCCTCTATCATTGAGTTGGGTTGGGTTAAATTCTCTATACTGCTTTAAAACAGAACTGATTCCCTGTAGCAGAGAGAGGGAGGATATACCCTCAGGGACTGCCCCTAAGGTGGAGCCAGAACGTTTTGTCTTTCTGCCTAGTCCTACTCCTGCGGAGACAACATAACCCCCCAGCTCTTGAGAATCAAGAAGACTACGTCTGTCAATGAGCTTAAGAGAAAAGGATTTTACGGTAAGATCTTACAAAAATCCATTTTTTTTTACTGTCATTGTACGTGTAAAAGCATTTTGAGGTCTTTAAACACACTTTTAAAACAATAGAAACTAATTTAAACACATAAAAGATACTTAGAGACAGAGCAAGTAATATTTAATTTTTAATGATTTATATACAGTGCCTTGCGAAAGTATTCGGCCCCCTTGAACTTTTCGACCTTTTGCCACATTTCAGGCTTCAAACATAAAGATATAAAACTGTAATTTTTTGTGAAGAGTCAACAACCAGTGGGACACAATCATGAAGTGGAACGAAATTTATTGGATATTTCAAACTTTTTTAACAAATAAAAAACTGAAAAATTGGGCGTGCAAAATTTTTCAGCCCCTTTACTTTCAGTGCAGCAAACTCTCTCCAGAAGTTCAGTGAGGATCTCTGAATGAACCAATGTTGACCTAAATGACTAATGATGATAAATAGAATCCACCTGTGTGTAATCAAGTCTCTGTATAAATGCACCTGCACTGTGATAGTCTCAGAGGTCCGTTTAAAGCGCAGAGAGCATCATGAAGAACAAGGAACACACCAGGCAGGTCTGAGATACTGTTGTGGAGAAGTTTAAAGCCGGATTTGGATACAAAAAGATTTCCCAAGCTTTAAACATCCCAAGGAACACTGTGCAAGCGATAATATTGAAATGGAAGGAGTATCAGACCACTGCAAATCTACGAAGACCTGGCGGTCCCTCTAAACTTTCAGCTCATACAAGGAGAAGACTGATCAGAGATGCAGCCAAGAGGCCCATGATCACTCTGGGTGAACTGCAGAGATCTACAGCTGAGGTGGGAGATTCTGTCCATAGGACAACAATCAGTCGTATACTGCACAAATCTGGCCTTTATGGAAGAGTGGCAAGAAGAAAGCCATTTCTTAAAGATAGCCATAAAAAGTGTAGTTTAAAGTTTGCCACAAGCCACCTGGGAGACACCAAACATGTGGAAGAAGGTGCTCTGGTCAGATGAAACCAAAATCAAACTTTTTGGCAACAATGCAAAACGTTATGTTTGGCGTTAAAACAACACAGCTCATCACCCTGAACACACCATCCCCACTGTCAAACATGGTGGTGGCAGCATCATGGTTTGGGCCTGCTTTTCTTCAGCAGGGACAGGGAAGATGGTTAATATTGATGGGAAGATGGATGGAGCCAAATACAGGACCATTCTGGAAGAAAACCTGATGGAGTCTGCAAAAGACCTGAGACTGGGACGGAGATTTGTCTTCCAACAAGACAATAATCCAAAACATAAAGCAAAATCTACAATGGAATGGTTCACAAATAAAAATATCCAGGTGTTAGAATGGCCAAGTCAAAGTCCAGACCTGAATCCAATCGAGAATCTGTGGAAAGAACTGAAAACTGCTGTTCACAAACGCTCTCCATCCAACCTCACTGAGCTTGAGCTGTTTTTCAAGGAGGAATGGGCAAAAATTTCAGTCTCTCGATGTGCAAAACTGATAGAGACATACCCCAAGCGACTTACAGCTGTAATCGCAGAAAAAGGTGGCGCTACAAAATATTAACGTAAGGGGGCTGAACAATTTTGCACGCCCAATTTTTCAGTTTTTTATTTGTTAAAAAAGTTTGAAATATCCAATAAATTTCGTTCCACTTCATGATTGTGTCCCACTTGTTGATTCTTCACAAAAAAGTACAGTTTTATAGCTTTATGTTTGAAGCCTGAAATGTGGCAAAAGGTCGAAAAGTTCAAGGGGGCCGAATACTTTCGCAAGGCACTGTAGTAAAATAACATTACAGAAAAAAACGCAATATACCGGGACCGCAAAAACTGAACGGCGATGGAGCGGGGGTTTACTGTACATAATTCCCTAAGCATGGCTGCCAATTTGGTGGAACTTAAAGCGGAGTTCCACCCAAAAGTGGAACTTCCGCTTTAGGGAGTCCTGACCCCCCGACATGCCACATTTGGCATGTCATTTTTTGGGGGGGGGAGCGGGTACCTAGTTTTGATAGGTACCCGCTCCCACTTCCGCTCGGAGCGCCGCGGCGCCCTGAGCGGAAGTTCTCCTCTCCCCCTCCCTCCCTGCAATCTTCTGGGACACGTCAGAGGTCCCAGAAGATTGCCGGCCAATCACGGCGCGCAGCGCGACTCGCGCATGCGCAGTGGGTACCCGGCTGTGAAGCCGCAAACTGTAACAGCCGGGTGCCCACAGCAGTGATGCCGGCGCCGAGGGAGAGGATCGAGGCTTCCGGCGGCCGCATCGCTGGACCGTTGGACAGGTGAGTAAATGGCTGGAACTCCGCTTTAAATAGCCATTTTAATAGCCATACAGGCTGTAGAGCCAGCCAGCACAGACACCCATAGCCACTAACATAGCCGTCAAGAAGGATGAGCAAAATTGGGAGTTTTGTAAATAAGAACTCTGATGTGCGTGGTATAGATATTAAGGGGAACCCCACGCCAAAATTAAAAGAAAAAAACCCAGCATGGGGTCCCCCCAAATATCCATACCAGACCCTTATCCGAGCATGCTGCCTGGCAGGCCAAGAAAGTGGAGGACGAGCCGAGCGCCCCTCCTCCTTGAACCATACCAGGCCACATGCCCTCAACATATGGAGGGGGGGGGGGGACTCTGCCCAAAAGCACTTTGTCCCCATGTTGATGGAGGCAAGGGCCTCTTGCCCACAACCCTGGCCGGTGGTTGTGGGGGGCCTGCGGGTAGGGGGCTTATTGGAATCTGGAAGCCCCCATTTTACCCATTCACCAAAAATGTGTAAAAAGTGAATAAAGACAATACACGAGTTTTTGCCAATTCCTTTATTTACAAAAAAAATGTTCCCCAAAATAGATCCATCGTCAATCACGACGCCCGCTGCACCACCAGACCTGAAAAAGGAAAAACCTCCGGTTTCGTCTAAGGCTCCCGCCGTATGCCTGCTCCGCCGTCTGATATTTCTAAAATAACAAAATTCTTTACTATTTTCTTTGCAGATTTGGATACATCCGAGTCTCCAAATAACCAAAAGTTTGCCCGAAACAGAACTGAAACGCATTGCACATGTCTAATATTTATAAAGCAGCGAATTCACCACCAGTGAATGTTTGGTGAAGGGTACATTCACTGTTTTATAAATATCCCCCATGGTGGGATTTTTATTTTATTTTTTGTCTCTCTGGTTGAACTTGTTAGACTTGTATCTGTTTTCAAGCTAACAATGTAACAAGCCCCCAGCAGTGTTCAGTTTATTCCCTATTGTTCTTAGGCTGTGTCCTGTTGCTTTATCCATGCTGATGTCATTGTTCATTTCTTGTTTTTCTTGCAGTAATAAACCGCTGATGGTGATCCACCATTTGGAGGATTGTCAGTACTGCCAAGGTAATCTACCCATCCAGATTCCTGTCCTCACACAAGACAATATTCCTCTTCTATGGGGGACCCACATCACACCCAACCTTATTCAATATGGCATCCTGTAGCAAGTGACCAATGTAAATGTGTCTTTCATTGGCCAGTCTCCTTATTCTAAAGTCTGATTGGTTTCTATAGATTGATTAGGCACATCATTGTTTTAATAAATAATCATGTGGCTTGATTAAATTAAGCAGCACTGGGTTTTGGGTTCTGTTTCTCTCTGCCCCTCTGCCCCTCTGCCCCTCTGCCCCTCTGCCCCTCTGCCTCTCTGCCTCTCTGTCCCTCTGCCTCTCTGCCCCTCTGCCTCTCTGCCCCTCTGCCTCTCAGTCCCTCTGTCCCTCTGCCCCTCTGCCTCTCTGTCCCTCTGCCTCTCTGTCCCTCTGCCTCTCTGTCCCTCTGCCTCTCTGTCCCTCTGCCTCTCTGTCCCTCTGCCTCTCTGTCCCTCTGCCTCTCTGTCCCTCTGTCCCTCTGCCTCTCTGTCCCTCTGCCTCTCTGTCCCTCTGCCTCTCTGTCCCTCTGCCTCTCTGTCCCTCTGCCCCTCTGCCCCTCTGCCTCTCTGCCCCTCTGCCTCTCTGCCCCTCTGCCCCTCTGCCCCTCTGCCCCTCTGCCTCTCTGGCTCTCTGCCTCTCTGCCCCTCTGCCTCTCTGTCCCTCTGGCTCTCTGTCCCTCTGTCCCTCTGCCTCTCTGCCCCTCTGCCTCTCTGCCCCTCTGCCTCTCTGTCCCTCTGCCTCTCTGTCCCTCTGCCTCTCTGTCCCTCTGCCTCTCTGTCCCTCTGCCCCTCTGCCCCTCTGCCTCTCTGCCCCTCTGCCTCTCTGCCCCTCTGCCCCTCTGCCCCTCTGCCTCTCTGCCCCTCTGCCTCTCTGCCCCTCTGCCCCTCTGCCTCTCTGTCCCTCTGTCCCTCTGCCTCTCTGTCCCTCTGCCCCTCTGCCCCTCTGTCCCTCTGCCCCTCTGTCCCTCTGCCCCTCTGTCCCTCTGCCCCTCTGTCCCTCTGCCTCTCTGCCCCTTCGCATGCAGTCATTGGGGTGGATATACTAAAGGCAAATTAATTGTGCACTTTGCAAGTGCAGTTGCTCCAGAACTCAGTAAATGAGGCGAAGCTTTACATTGCAAAGAATACCCAATCACATACATGGAAAAAAAACAGCATTTTTGCTAGCACATGATTGGATGATGGAAGTCAACAGAACTCTTGCGCATTTAGTAAGCTCTGGAGCAACTTCACTTGCAGAGTGCACAGTTTTTTTTTTTTTTGCCTTTAGTAAATCCACCCCTGTGTGTCTTCTCCTATGTTTGGGTGGGTTTTCTCTAGTTGCATACTGCCAGGCGATATGTATACTGCTGAGTCCGAAACGACAATGAATCCCCCCCCCCCCGAGGGCCAGGACAAGGGGTGGGCAGGAGGGACGGCTGCCCTGGGCACTGTGGTATCGAAAGGAGATTGGAGGGGGGGGATTCATGTTTGGAGGGTGGCAGGGGATAAGAGTTGTTATAGGAGGGGAAATTAGGGTGGTTTGCTAGGAATGCTGATTTGGAGGGTTTGTGTTGGGAGGGGGGATGGAAGAAGAGGATTTGTGCTAGGACAGGTGGTTTGTAGGGTGTGTGCTAGAAGAGGTGATATGGTAGTGGGGGGAGGGAGTTTGTGCTAGAAGAGGAATTATTTTATGGGGGGGGGGGGTTGTGCTAAGAGGGATAATTGAGGGGGATTTGTGCTGGGAGGGAAGATTTGGAGTGGGGGGGAAGAGTTTTTGTGCTTAGAGAAGAAATTTGAGGGGTAAAGGATTTGTGCTGGGGGGGGTGATTTTATTTTGGGGGAGGGGGATTTATGCTGGGAGGGAAGATTTGGAGTGGGGGGGGGGAGAGTTTTTGTGCTTAGAGAAGAAATTTGAGGGGTAAAGGATTTGTGCTGGGGGGGGGGTGATTTTATTTTGGGGGAGGGGGATTTATGCTGGAGGAATTTGGAGAGGGGTGGAGGGTTTGGGTATTTGGGTGTGGGGGGGGGGGGCAAAGATTTGTGCTGACGGGGGATTTCAGCAAGTTGTACTGGGAGGAGGGGGGAATTTGTGCTTAGGTGATAAGCATGCCGATTAGTGCTCATTTTTTTTTTTTTTTTTGGAGGGGGGGATTATGCTGGGGGGGATTTGGAGAGAGAGAGGATTTGATCTTGGAGGGGGTGGAAGGCAGAGATTTGTGCTGACAGGGGGATGGAATTGTACTTGGAGGACGGGGAATTTGTGCTTAGGTGATAAGCATTCAGATTAGTGCTAAATATATATTTTTTTTTGGGGGGGGGGGTGGAATTTTTTGCTGACACATAATGCCTATACATTTGAGGGGGGGCACAGTTTGTTATGTTTGTCCTGGGCTCTAAATGACCTTATCCTGGCACTGTTCCCCACTGTGGGCTGCAGGAATTACTATTTCAAGGCCAATTCACACTGCAACGCAGGAGCGAATCGGGGAGGGGGGAGAGAAGAGGAGGGAAGCCAGCAGCACTGCCGGGGGTCATGGCATGGGGGGGAAACGCAGGCAGTAGGGGGAATCGGCACCCTACAGGGTAATGATTAGGGTGTGCCCAGGCACATCTAGCACACCCTAGGCATGTGGTAAAACGTATGTCACTGCATATAGTGTGAAATGGCCCTAAAGCTAAAGTTTAATCTGCATGCATTTTTCCTTCCCTGCTTTCTCATTTACTTTCTCATCAACATGCTAATTTCTAAGGGATAAAGAAAACTTTTTATTTTCATTAGATCCGGTGATATGTAAGCTCCAGAGGTAGAGGCTCTGAAAATACTACTTTATAATATGTTGCCAATAAATCACAATAATTATATAAATATAATGCTTCTACAAATCTCTTCCATCAGCTCTGAAGAAAGTATTTGCAGAAAGTGAAGAACTTCAGATACTGGCCAAGGAGAACTTTATCATGCTCAACCTCATGGTATGCGGATTTACTAAGATTCTTCTTCTTTTATTCACCATCATGGTAACATCGACTAATGATCGTTTAATGATTCTTACTCTGAATGGTCTAAGGTTATCAGTGGTGTACCCCAAGGTTCAGTTTTGGGACCCTTACTTTTTGATATCTTTATAAATGATATTGGGCCTGGGATTAAAAGTACCATTTCAGTCTTTGCAGATGACACTAGGCTATGCAATTGAATAACTTCCTTTCAGGATGTCTCCAACTTACAAGTCAATCTCAATGCACTGTTTCATTGGGCAATTATGTGGCAAATGAGGTTTAATGTTGATAAATGTAAAGTTTTGCACTTGGGGGGTAAGAATATGCATGCATCATACATACTAGGGGGAGTAGAACTGGGGGAATCCATAGCGGAGAAGGATCTGGGTGTTCTGGTAGATCCTAAGCTTAATAATAGCAATGCCAAGCTGCGGTTTCCAAAGCAAGCAAAGTCCTTTCTTCTAATAAGAGAGAAATGGACTCCAGAGAGAGAGATATAATTTTGCCCCTGTACAAATCATTAGTAAGACCTCATCTGGAATATGCAGTTCAGTTTTGGGCACCAGTTCTCAAAAAGGATATCGGGGAACTGGAGAAAGTGCAGAGAAGGGCAACCAAACTGATAAGAGGCATGGAGGAGCTCAGCTATGAGGAAAGATTAGAGGAACTGAATTTATTCTCTCTTGAGAAGAGGAGATTAAAGCGGAGTTCCACTCAAAAGTACCCCCTGACATGCCACATTTGGCATGTCATTTTTTTTTTGGGGGGGGGAGCAGGTACCTAGTTTTGACAGGTACCCGCTCCCACTTCTGCTCAGACAGCCTAGTCAACATTGTGATTGTCAACACAGAACTCTGGGCTGGGAATGTACACAGCCGATCACTATGTCCTGGTCGTGAATACTGGCCGGGACTTGCTGACAGGCTCCTGCTGTGTACAATTGCAGCAGGTGCCAGTCGGGGGGGGCGTGCATGCGCATGCCCTGCACCCGGAATTAGTAGGCAGTGATGTATGGTGACGTTGATTGGCCTACACCAGCCGCCCATCCACAGTGCAATGCGGGCGGTCGGAAAGTGGATATTTTTGAAAGGGGAGTTCCAGGCAGTGCTTTAAGTGCGCCGGTACTCAGTACCGCCACATCCAAATATGGCTCTTGAGCATACCGCCACCTCTCCGTGCGCCTTAGCGTACCAGTACGCTCATTTTGGACATCTGCGCCCTCAATTGCCCCCCCCCCCAAGAATATTTCCCACTCCAAAGCCAGACCAGTCACCACCAGTAAGTCCCCCTGCTCCGGAGTCCCAGCCCAGGCCAAGGGGGGGGGGGTGCTCTGTGGGGACCCTGATGTGGGGTGGGGGGGGGGGGGGAAATTTATAGGCTATAATAGAGTACCGGCACCTCTTTTGGGCCACTTAAAGCACTGGTTTTACCTTTACATAGATGCGTTGGTCCAGCTTGAATCTATGCATATACCATACCTGAGGGATCCCTCTGGAAGCTGGACATCTCTGTATTAGTCAGTGCTACTCCACTGATTGCCTGTTTTCCAGGTCCCGTGCCAAGCGGGTCATCTTCTGCTTGGCACACACACCATTCAGAGATAACTGCATTTTCTCAATGAATACAAAGCGTTCTCTGATTGGACAAAGCAGAGAGAGGCGAGGCAGTGATGTCACAATCTCCACCTCCCCACCTTACAACCATCTGTGAATGGCGCCCATGCCAAGCAAACAACCTCCTGTGTTCACTAAGCCGCAGGGCAGCCACTTGGCATGGGATCCAGAAGAAGGTAGTGATCATTGGAAGTAAACTTACAGCTGTGGCCAAAAGTTTTGAGAATGACACAAATAATAATTTTCACAAAGCCTGCTGCTTTTGAGTTTTTAGATCTTTTTGTCAGATGTTACTATGGGATACTGAAGTATAATTACAAGCATTTCATAAATGTCGAAAGCTTTTATTAACAATTACATGAAGTTTTTGCAAAGAGTCAAAATTTGCAGTGTTGACCCTTCTTTTTCAAGACCTCTGCAATTCGCACTGGCATGCCGCCAATCAACTTCTATGCCACATCCTGACTGATGGCAGCCCATTCTTACATAATCAATGCTTGGAGTTGTTCAGAATCTGTGGGGGTTTTTTTTTTTCACCCGCCTCTTGAGGATTGGCCACAAGTTCTCAATGGGATAAAGGTCTGGGGAGTTTCCTGGCCATGGACCCAAAATTTAGATGTTTTGTTCCCCAAGCCCCTTAGTTATCACTTTAGAATGGCAAGGTGCTTCATCATGCTGGAAAAGGCATTTTTCCTCACCAAACTGTTTTTGTAAGGTTGGGAGAAGTTGCTCTCGGAGGATGTTTTTGTACCATTCTATATTAATTGATGTGTTCTTAGATGAAATTGTGAGTGAGCCCAATCCCTTGGCTGGGAAGCCACCCCACACATGAATGGTCTCAGGATGCCTTATTGTTGGCATGACACAGGACTAGGGTAGCGTTTCCCTTTTCTTCTCCGGACAAGGCTTTTCCGGATGCTCAAAACTATCGGAAAGGGGATTCATCAGAGAAAATTACCCCAGTCCTCAGCAGTCCAATCCCTGTACCTTTGCAGAAGATCAGTCTGACCCTGATGTTTTTCCTGGAGAGAAGTGGCTTGTTTGCTGCCATTCTTGACACCAGGTCATCCTCCAAAAGTCTTCTCCTCACTGTGCGTGCAGATGTACTTACACCTGCCTGCTGCCATTCCTGAGCAAGCTCTGCACTGGTGGTGTTCCCCGATCCTGCAGCTGAATCACCTATAGGATACAGTTCTGGTGCTTGCTGGGCTTTCTTGGGCGCCCTGAAGCCTTCTTCAAAAATGAAGTCGGAATGTTTTTTATGGGATTAAGTTAATTTTCATGGCAAAGAGGGACTTTGCAATCAATTGCAATTCATCTGATTACTCTTCATAACATTCTGGAGTACAGTAAACCCCCCTCCATTGCGGGGGTTACGTTCCGGACCCAGCCGCGAAAAGTGAAATCTCGCGAAATAGAAAAACCCTATCAAAATACATTGTAGGCATGATTTTTTTACTGTCACTGTACGTGTAAAAGCATTTTCAGGTCTTTAAACACACTTTTAAAACAATAGAAACTCATTTAAACACATAAAAGATACTAAGAGACAAAGCAAGAGCTATGGAAAACACAAAAATATTTCATTTTTAATGATTTATATAGTAAAATAACATTACAAAAAAAAACGCGAATTACCGGGACCGCAAAAACTGAACCGCGATGGAGCGGGGGATTACTGTATATGCAAATTGACATAATAAAAACTGAAGCAGCAGACTTTGTGAAAATTAATATTTGTGTCATTCTCAAAACGTTTGGCCATGGCTGTACATTGTCCTCTGCTCAGCTGGGCTTTCAGATCTGACACAAAAGTGAAAGCTTTAATAAATTACCATTATTTTTTATTTTTATTTTATTTATTTTTTTACGATTTACTACAAGGGTTTTTAAACTTTCTAAATAAAGGGCCAGTTTATTGTTCTTTAGACTTTAGAGGGGACGGACTGTTGTTATTAGGAGTAGAAAAGGTCCCGATGTCAGCGGGAAATAACAATGCCCCATATTTGGTGTCATTGGGAGGAATTGTGCTCCATCGTTGGTGTCAGTGGGAGAGATTGTGCCCCATTGCTGGTGTCATTGGGAGGATTCATGCCCCATCATTGGTGTCATTGGACCCAATTGTTGGTGTCAGTGGGAGGAAATGTGCCCCATATTTGGTGTCAGTAAACAGAATTGTGCCCCATGATTGGTCTCATTGGGCCCAATTGTTGGTGTCAGTAGGTGGAATTGTGCCCCATTCTTGGGGTCAGTGGGAGGAATTGTGCCCCATCATTGGCATCAGTAGACGAAATTGTGCCCCTCCTTGTGCATCATTGTGCACAGTTGTTGATGTCAGTGGGAGGAATTGTGCCCCATCGTTGGTGTCATTGGGCCCATTTGTTGATGTCATTAGGTAATTGGGAGAAATTGTGCCCCATTGCTGGTGTCATTGGGAGGATTCATGCCCCATCATTGGTGTCATTGGATCCAATTGTTGGTGTCAGTGGGAGGAAATGTGCCCCATATTTGGTGTCAGTAAACAGAATTGTGCCCCAAGATTGGTCTCATTGGGCCCAATTGTTGGTGTCAGTAGGTGGAATTGTGCTCCATTGTTGGCATCAGTAGACGAAATTGTGCCCCTCCTTGTGTGTCATTGGGCACAGTTGTTGATGTCAGTGGGAGGAATTGTGCCCCATCATTGGTGTCATTGGGCCCAGTTGTTGATGTCATTAGGTCATTGAGAGAAATTGTGCCCCATCATTGATGTCAGTGGTAGGAATTGTACCCCATCATTGGTGTCAGTGAACAGAATTGTGCCCCATCATTGGTGTGATTGGTGTCATTGGGCCTAATTCTTGGTGTCATTGGGAGGAATTGTGCCCTTCCACTGTTAGTGGAGGGTGGGATTATCCCATTGTTTGTATCAGTAAATAAAAAAAATGCCTAATGTCTGGATAAAAGCAAACTAAGGGCCACATCTGCCCCCCGGGCTACAGATTGCAGACCACTGGTTTACAAGATAGGTAGGAAAAAGGCAGCTGGGAGCCCTTTCATAAGACAGGCGGCGGCAAGAGGAATGCAGAGGGGAGGGGCCGTGTCAGCCTATCGTACCTCTGCATTCCTCCTGATGCTACCTGTCCTGCAGAAAGTGCTCAGAGCCAAGAGGCCGCCATCTCCTTCCTAACTGTGTTATTGGACAGACATAGGGGGGAGAAGACGGGGAACCCAGTCCAACCTCCAAGCTGGGATTAGGAAGTACCTAGCAACATGGGATAAAATACTTCATTGACTTTGCCCCGGGGAAGAGGGGGTTTGCAGAACAATGAAAAAAAAAAATTGATAGTTTTTCTTTAATACTACGGTACTTTATTTATTTATTAGTTTGAGCACAGATCACACTTGTTATTCTTGTTGTAATGGCTGGACTACAAACATGTCTGCCTTAGGGCTCATTTACACACCCAGTGGATCACTTTTCAGAGGGTGTTTGACAGGTACTGAGGAGCCCTTATGTTGCCCCCCACCCCCTGTTTTAATGCCTTAAAAATCTGCTCCACTGCCCTACAGCCACACGCATTGTTCAGTGCCTTGCAAAAGTATTCGGCCCCCTTGAACTTTGCAACCTTTTGCTTGGGAAATCTTTTTGCATCCAAATTCGGCTTTAAACTTCTCCATAACAGTATTTTGGACCTGCCTGGTGTGTTCCTTGTTCTTCATGATGCTCTCTGCGCTTTAAACGGACCTCTGAGATTATCACAGTGCAGGTGCATTTATACAGAGACTTGATTACACACAGGTGGATTCTATTTATCATCATTAGTCATTTAGGTCAACATTGGATCATTCAGAGATCCTCACTGAACTTCTAGAGAGAGTTTGCTGCACTGAAAGTAAGGGGGCTGAATAATTTTGCACGCCCAGTTTTTTAGTTTTTTATTTGTTAACAAAGTTTGAAATATCCAATAAATTTCGTTCCACTACATGATAGTGTCCCAATTGTTGTTGATTCTTCACAAAAATTACAGTTTTATATCTTTATGTTTGAAACCTGAAATGTGGCAAAAGGTCGCAAAGTTCAAGGGGGCCGAATACTTCCGCAAGGCACTGTATGTGGTTGCAGGGCATTAGAGGCGTGACCCCTCTCAAGTGGATGAGTTACGTGCAGCAGGTGGTACTGTGGGCCACGCACAACAGCAAAGGTAACCTTGCAGCACCTCTATGCTTTGCATCCCCACCCAATGCCTTAGGAAGCTTAAAGAGGAGCCGTTGAGGGCAGTAAAAATGTGGCTCTGTAGCATGTTTTACCCCCCCCCCCAAATGCAAGTGTAAATGAGGCCTTTCGATGACCACACGCCCTCATTTTTATTTATTTTTTTATCTGATCAATGTGCAATTCAATCAAAGCAATCCAATCTGCAAACCATCAAATTCAATTCAATTTAGATCAGATGTCAATCAATCAGAACATTATTGGTTTTGCATCAACTGGCAGCACTGAGATACTTTGTTAATGAAAGTGATTGTATTTCGATTGATCAGATTATGAAATTGGATGATGGATACAGAGATGTAATTGATTACTTTCGATCCTATCTTAGCTATCGATGGAAATCCACTTCCCCGTGTGTCGCTGATGAATCAAATGAGCTGTTGGCTATAGATCAGTTATTCCTATTGGAAGAGATTAGTCAGAAAAGAAATCGATCATTTATCAAAGTGTGTATGGCCACCCTTACGTGGTGGATTGATGGGATTTGTAGTTTACACAATAAAGCAATAAAGATAAGCTCCTTTTGTGCTTTCATTTCGTCTCACGGGAAGCTACACGGCATTTTTGGCAGGATCAGCAGATATTTTCTGTACTTCTCGGAAATGTTATTAGACTGAAAAAAAAAAAAATGAATGTGACCGCCACATCTATTGACCAGTAGGCTACAAAATATTACATTTTTGTTGTGGGGATTAGGTACACTTTAATATATATTACCAGGAAAATGTAATGGTTGTATTTGATGAACAAACTGTTGTAAAAATGTGATCAGTGTTGTATCGCTCTCTCTGCCCCCTTCTCCTGCTCTAGCACGAGACTACAGACAAGAACCTAGCACCGGACGGGCAGTACGTACCCCGGATAATGTTTGTTGGTAAGGACTGGATGTGATGTCATTTTATTTTTGGCCTAGAAGTAGAAATATTGCTACATTTTGATTTTGCTCTCCCGCACCCGTAATAGTGTTAACCTAGTCTAAGAACGCATTGGGCACAAAATGAGACCTACAACATCTATAGCTCCCTCCTAGTTAGAGTAGGCTGCTGTAATCAGTGGAGCAGGGGTTAATTAATTGGGGCTGCTCAGGGTTTTACAGGCTGCTGCTCTGCTACTTCCCCCTGTCTTCTAGAGATTTCTAGAACCTGGTGGAAGGGAGGACAGAGTTTGCAACCTGGATATTTATGGAACTTCAGCCAATCCTTGGGGAGGTGTACCCAGAAGGTGGGGAAGATTCCAGAATTAGTCTGAAGCCTGTTCAGCAGGAGCGGCTTGCAGTATGTGGGTGTGGTGCAGTGTTCCTTGGTCCAGCCAAGGAGAACCTTGTTGAGGGGCCTTGCTCTCCTGGGAAAAAGGCGGGGAAGGAAGCCAGCCTGAAGACACCAAGGTCCCAGCTAGGTTTGGCTGGGGGGGGGGGGGGGCTGCTATTCCCAAGGCAACCCAATAATCCAGAGGGTCAGGAGAGAGCTCACAGAACGGAGGCGGTGGGAAGCTGTGGGAGAGAGCCCAAGTTGTCAAAGAAGTGGTGTGAGTCTACATCTCCATCACTAGGAGGAGCCTGGAGGGATATTGGCAGGAGGCAACCGATGATCCTGGTGAGTATAGTATAAAGTGCAATACCCGTCTACAAATTAAAACAGGTATTTTATTAGCTAATGCTAAATATTTGCAGAGACCCTTTCACTAGACCATTCATTTCAACAACAATTTTCCCATGAGATTATTAGCATTATTTTTATGCATTTTTTACCTGTAAAAGACAACCATATTGGATGTGATGTCAGCAGCTCCAGCACCCTCATAGCTTTCATTTAAATGAAAGTCTATACTATTCCCCTTCATTTTGGTCCAGCTACTATATAAAAGGTTAGGAAGGAAGGTGAGGTGAATGGCGGAGAAGTTGGGCCAGCACAGGCCTTAGACCCTCCCAGAAGAGAAGGTATTTATGATGTGCAAAAAAGGAGGGGACTGTGCTAGGGAATTGACTCTTCCTGAAGAAGTTGCTGGCAAGATTAGAAGCACGTTGCAAATCAATATAAAATAATTTTGTGGAAAGAAAAAAAAGCATTTTTCAAATATTTGTTTATGTACCTTTTAACTGTGTTTTTTAACTTGGGGGGCAGCGCATCTTTAAAACTGGGTGGGCACTAGTGCCATCTTTGGATGATGTCTAAATGTTATTTACAGAAAGAGAAAAGCTGAAGCGGTTTCCTTTCAGACTGTCTGTCTCTGATTGAATATATAAAATAAAGTGCAGCGCAATCCTATGTTTACACATTACACAGTAATGGATAAATACATTATATTTGTATGAATCACATATAAATGTGAAAAAGTCCTGAAAGGTGCAGGGTGATAGACAAAAGGGAGAAATAGTCCTTCTTTATAGGTGTTGGCATGAACTCCACAATGGTGTATAATAAGGTGCTCATATCTTCCCCCCACCTGACATTCTCTGCCTCTCACCTCAGAACATAGACCCTACAGGGCCAATCCGCATTAGGTATTCAGATCACTCTCCACTGATATCAAACACGGGGCCAGTCAGCAATATTCAGAAATCATTATGATCTCAGACTCTTCATCTTATGTAGATGGTCACTCTGGAAATCACCTTTGTGGCATATAAAATAGAATGGAAAAAATCGAATGCTCTCTGTATTGCTTAACACTCATTTATTAATAAGGAATCAAAATGCACTCACATAAAATTGTAGATATTGGAGCCAAATGCAGAGCATGCAAGCGTGTCTCTGCGTACTTCCTATTGTTTTCCAAAATGGCCGTGGGTCACGTGACTTCCCCCCGTACGCGTTACGTCCTTCAATAGGGCGGGACTTCATCAGCGGGGATACCAATAGACGTCACGGACCCTGCTTTTAATGCCAAAACTCCGCCTACCCTCTGACTGAAGCGAGGGGAGGTGAACGTTTCCTAGGTGATGAGGATCGCTTCAGTCAGAGGGTAGGCGGAGTTTTGGCATTAAAAGCAGGGTCCGTGACGTCTATTGCTATCCCCGCTGATGAAGTCCCACCCTATTGAAGGACGTAACGCATACGGGGGGAAGTCATGTGACCCGCGGCCATTTTGGAAAACAATGCGCATTGGCCCTGTAGGGTCTATGTTCTGAGGTGAGAGGCAGAGAATGTCAGGTGGTGGGAAGATATGAGCACCTTTTTATACACCCCTGTGGAGTTCGTGCCAACTTTTTGTTGGGGTCTCTGTTTCCATCACCTATAAAGAAGGACTATTTCTCCCTTTTGTCTATCACCCTGCACCTTTCAGGACTTTTTCACATTTTATATGTGATTCATACAAATATAATGTATTTATCCATTACTGTGTAATGTGTAAACATAGGATTGCGCTGCACTTTATTTTATATGTTTACAGGAGGTTTTATGTGATTGCCCTTGAGTGTCTAGCTGCTAGTCCGCAAATTTTTTAAATTATATTGTTCAGCGCTGAATATTATTTTCTTATTGATTTAGTTGTCTCTGATTGAAACCTTCCATTGAGCTGTACAGAGGAGGTAGGGATAGTAACAACTTCTCTGACTCATTTAGCTGTGTGTGTATTCTGAGCTTCAAGAACTGAGTGCTGTAAAAAATAGGACTTTTTAAAAAAAAAAAGCAGTTAAGACCCAAAGCTGCACCTGTTGGCTCGAGATAGTAGATAATAAAGCAACCATGTCACTAGAAATTAAAATTTGGAATCTCTAGCTCTGCAAAAGAGTGAGGATCAGATTTGTCCCCCATCAGACAGGTAAGTATTCAGTGTCCTTGTTTAGAGGATGCATCTTTTTTCAAGTCTTTTATTATAGTGACAATTTCACTTTAAAGCACGGGTGTCCAACCTTTTGGCTTCTCTGGGCCACATTAATTGTA
The DNA here is from genome assembly GCF_965119305.1 of Pelophylax lessonae. NCBI lineage: Eukaryota > Metazoa > Chordata > Amphibia > Anura > Ranidae > Pelophylax > Pelophylax lessonae. The sequence goes on from NC_138772.1 coordinate 35,047,336, forward strand.
GAGAAATTTTCTCGGGCCGCATATAAAATATATACTATAGTTAAGGTATATAAGTAATAAAATGCTGCCACGCCCTTCCCGCGCCGCCGCACCCCCCGCACTAATTTAACACAACTAGAGGATGATCAAATGAAATGGAATCAGTATACAGAGGTTTACTTCTTCTGAGAGATATTAAAGGAACACTCTAACTACCATGACCACTTCAGTGATTTGAAGTGGTCATGGTGGGAGGAGTCAGAAACACTGCATATGCTCACACCCCCCCCCCCCACCTCCCCTCCTACCGTTAGTTGTAAGCCGCTGTGGCCATGCCCCCGACCCAACTTCCTTCCTCCCCAGCTAAAAATAAACAATTTCCAGGGGGCAGTGGGGGTTACGGACATGCCTGCTTCAAAGCAAACCCCATTGGTCAGGGATTAGGAGTGTCACAGGGGACTGGAACCCTGAGGATTTTTTTGTCTATATTTTATATTATATTTATCATTAGACACGTGCAGAATGAAAGAAATGTGTTTTGCTAATTAACTAATTTCGTTTAGGTAAATTTGTTTTCGGAATTTGTTCAGTTCTTTTTTGTTTATTCGTTTTCGAATTTGATTCAAATTTTCTGAATTCGGCCGAACTGAATTAAATTTGACTGTTTTTAGAAAATTTGAATCTGCATTCGAAATTCAGATTTTTTTTTTCTGATTCAATTGCTGCTGCTGAATTTTTCACATCTAAGAATTGCAATATGTTTACATTTCATATAAGTTTTCGAATTTGAATTTAGTTATTTTGGACGAATTCCGTTTCGTTATTTTGGAGGATTAGTTTACATTTGTTACTATTGTGATTCTGATTTCGGATACATCCAAATTTACAAATAACGATAAATCCGTCAGAATTTCAATTGTCTGTCCATCATCCTAAAATACGGCAGTGGTGTGTATATAAAGAGAATTTGAATATTTGGCTGACAGCTTCTGCAAGCCGAAGGATTCCCATGATCACCTTGGGTTATGATAGGGATGATTGGATGTTGATATGGAGTGCCACACCATGATATTCGAGTCCAAATACTAATTTATTCCAAAGTCAAGTCTAATCAGGGCTAGGATATAGCGGAAAAAATAGATAGTAAAGATTAAAAATTCTCCAATATAAAGGTCTATCTCATAGAATTAGAATATCCTCAAAAAGTTTGTATATTTCAGTATTTAAATTCAAAAAGCGAGACTCATATATATTATATAAATGCGTTACACACAGATTGATATATTTCAAGCATTTCTTTCTTTTCATTTTAGTGATTATGGCTTACAGCTAGTGACACCCGAAATTCATTATCTCAGAAAATTAGAATATTACATATTAAGACCAATAAAAAATAAAAAAAGGATTTTTAATACAGAAATGTTGGCCTATTGAAAAGTCTGTCCATGTACAGTATAGTATGCATTCAGAAGTTGGTTGGGGCTCCTTTTGCATGAATCACTGCATCAATGGAGCGTGGCATGGAGGCGATCAGCCTGTGGCACTGCTGAGGTGTTATGGAAGCCCAGGTTGCTTTGATAGCGGCCTTCAGCTCGTCTACATTGTTGGGTCTAGTGTCCCTCATCTTCCTCTTGATAATACCTCACAGATTCTCTATGGGGTTTTGGTCGGGTGAGTTTGCTGGCCAAATAAGCACAGTGATACCATGATCATGTGACCAGGTATTGGTAGTTTTGGCAGTGTGGGCGGTGCCAAGTCCTGCTGGAAAATGAAATCAGCATCTCCATAAAGCTGGTCAGCAGAGGGAAGCATGAAGTGCTGTAGAATTTCCTGCTAGAGGGCTGCGCTGAATGTCAACTTGATAACACACAGTGGACCAACACCAGCAGATGACATGGCTCCCCAAGTCATCACTGACTGTGGAAATTTTAGCATTTCATTTGGAAATCAAGGTCCCAGAGTCTGGAGGAAGAGTGGAGAGGCACAGAATCCAAGTTGCATGAGGTTCAGTGTGAAGTTCCCACAGTCAGTGATGATTTGGGGAGCCATGTCATCTGCTGGTGTTGGTCCACTGTGTTTTATCGAGTCCAAAGTCAACGCAGCTCTCTACCAGGAAATTCTAGAGCACTTCATGCTTCCCTCTGCTGACCAGCTTTATGGAGATGCTGATTTAATTTTCCAGCAGGACTTGGCACCTGCCCACGCTGCCAAATGTACCAATACCTGGTCACATGATCATGGTATCACTGTGCTTGATCGGCCAGCAAACTCGACTGACCTAAACCCTATAGAGAATCTGTGGGGTATTGTCAAGAGGAAGATAAGAGACACCAGACCCAACAATGCAGATGAGCTGAAGGCCGCTATCAAAGCAACCTGGGCTTCCATAACACCTCAGCAGTGCCACAGGCTGATCGCCTCCATGCCACCCCGCATTGATGCAGTAATTTGAGCAAAAAGAGCCCCGACCAAGTATTGAGTGCATACTATACTGTACATGGACAGACTTTTCAGTAAGCAAACGTTTCTGTATTAAGATTCCTTTTTTTAATTGGTCTTATGTAATATTCTAATTTTCTGAGATAATGAATTTCGGGGTGTCACTAGCTGTAAGCCATAATCATCAAAATTAAAAGAAAGAAGTGCTTGAAATATATCACTCTGTGTGGAACGCATCTATATAAAATATGAGTTTCACTTTTTGAATTGAATTGCTGAAATAAATTAACTTTTTGATGATATTCTAATTTTATGAGATGCTCCTGTACATCATTGTAATACATGTTTCTATATAATTTATTTTTCCATATTTTTTTGTGTTCTATTTTAGCTATCCCAGCCCTGATGAAGTGAGTTTTAACTCCCAAAATTTGTTGGCTTTGTAAGCAATCTATATTCAGAATAAACTTGTATGTGAACTTCAGTATCAGGGTTTGGTGCTTCAATTCTCAATTCTCGATTCAATCATCCTACATAGTACAGATAAATCAGTGCTGAATCAGTGTAGACGTGCGGGAGAAGTGCTGACTATGGACTCTTCAAGTGGCGCTCAGACCGCACACAATTACTAATGGTTGTTCCCAGCTGACAAGAGTCTGAGAAAAAAACGAAGAACAAACCTGTGTGTCCCCTCTTATTTTACAGATCCATCACTAACTGTCAGAGCTGACATCACTGGGCGTTATTCCAATCGACTTTACACTTATGAGCCGCAAGATATCTCTGTCTGTAAGTTTGAAATCCTAATACTGAACTCCAGGCAAACTGCTAAAATGGAAAGAGTACGGCACAAAAATATTTTTTTGACTGAATGGGTTCAAATCCCTACAGACTCCGCCTCCACTCTTTTGGGAAGGCTTTCTACTAGATTTTGGAGGGTGTCTGTAAGAATTTGAACCCATTCAGTCAAAAAAAATATTTGTGAGGTCAGGTACTGATGTTGGATGAGAGAACTTGGCTTGCAGCCAATGTTCCAATTTCTCCAATGGATGTTCAGTAGGGTTGAGGTCAGAGCTCTGTGCCAGACACTTGAGTTCCTCCACACCAAACTGGCCAAACTATGGAGTTGGCTACCATATATGTAGTCAGGTTCTGAAGTTGGATGAAGTCCTGGCTTGCAGCCAACGTTCCATATCTCATGCGTGTTCAGTACGGTTGGGGTCAGAGTTTTGTGCAGGACACTTAAGTTCTTAAGTCCTTCCACACAAAACTAGCCAAACCATGTCTGTGTGGAGCTGGCTACCATATATGTAGTCAGGTTCTGAAGTTGGATGAAGTCCTGGCTTGCAGCCAACATTCCATATCCCATGGGTGTTCAGTAGGGTTGAGCTCAGAGCTCTGTGCACGCCACTTGAGTTCCTCCACACCAAACTGGCCAAACTATGTGTTTATGGAGCTGGCTACCATATATGTGGTCAGGTTCTGAAGTTGGATGAAGACCTGGCTTGCAGTCAACATTCCAATTCATCCCATGGGTGTTCAGTAGGGTTTTCGTCAGGGCTCTGTGCAGGACACTTGAGTTCCTCCACACCAAACTGGCCAAACAATGTCTTTATGGAGCTGGCTACCATATATGTAGTCAGGTTCTGAAGTTGGATGAAGTCCTAGCTTGCAGCCAACATTCCATATCCCATGGGTGTTCAGTAGGGTTGAGCTCAGAGCTCTGTGCACGCCACTTGAGTTCCTCCACACCAAACTGGCCAAACTATGTCTTTATGGAGCTGGCTACCATATATGTGGTCAGGTTCTGAAGTTGGATGAAGACCCGGCTTGCAGTCAACATTCCAATTCATCCCATGGGTGTTCAGTAGGGTTGAGGTCAGAGTTGTGTGCAGGACACTTAAGTTCCTTCATACCAAGCTGGCCAAACCATGTCTTTGTGGAGCTGGCTACCATTTATGTGGCCAGGTTCTGAAATTTGATGAGAAGACCTGGCTTGCAGTGAATGTTCCAATTCATTCCAATGGTGTTCTATCAGATTGAGGTCAGGGCTCTGTGCAGGACACTCAAGTTTCTCCACCCCAAATTCATTAAACCGTGTCTTTAGGCTCCATTCACACCCAAGCCGTTTGATGTTTTTTTCCCAAAACACTTCCAACGCTCAACATCAATGTTCCCATTATTTTTATTTATGTAGTAACACCTGAGTGTTGAAGCCTGAATATTAGCTTCTTATTGGCCAGAGTTGCACATTTTTTGCCTCTCTACAGACTTCAATGGGAGCGTCAGAAAAATGCGTGAAAATGCCCGTAACGCAAGCTTTATGTGCAATTTCTTGTCTTTCCTTCTAGTAACTAGCTTTCCATTGGCTAAAATCACAGTGGTTGCTGGCCGTGTGGGGGGCCATCAGGGGGCGCACATGTGTGTGCCCTAAGCCTTAAAGTAGGCAGCGACAAACCAGTGTGTCGTTTTGCGTACAGTGGCCCTGGGCCTAGTACAATGCGGGTGGGTGTTAAGTGGGTATTCAAATTATTAGGTGTGACTCACATTGCGACATGAACACTGTACACATTTAGAATATCCTTGATGCAGCCTTTTGGTGCAATTATCTACATATTGCTTCTCTGTATGGGGGAAGTTTGTGGACCCCTGACCATCACATGTATATGGGCTTGTTGGACAACCATTCTAAAATCACACACATTGATATGGACTTGGAGTATGGCACAACTGCAAACCTTCCAAGACATGGCCGTCCACCTAAACTGACAGGCAGGGCAAGAAGAGCATTAATCAGAGAAGCAGATAGAAGGGGCACTCATCTAGGTAGAGTGAGGTGTTATATGGCCAACATCCCAAATAAATAGCAAAGAAACCCCCCCCCCCCCCCCGGTAGGGAACGGGACTTTAAGGGCCGAATATAACACCACAAGTGTGAATAAGTTGAAACATAATTTTAATAAATTAACATAAAATCAAATGAACCGATGAAGATAAATACATGTATCACAATATAGTTGTAAAAACTTGTCATGGTAGGACAAGAAGAATGGTGGAGCATAGATTTCCAATGGGCACCTGACACCCTACGCGTTGCGGGAAAACCCATCATCAGGGGTGTGAGCAATGGAATTCAATATGCATAGAAACATTTGTTTGTGCAATAAAAAATACAACAGGTAATACAAAATATAACAATGAAAATACCTTAAAGGTACATAATGTCCAAGGGACAAAAATATGTATTCAAAAAATCACAAACAATCATGTTGGATTAAACAATGTTTTCAGGGTACGTTGTTTAATCTAACATGATTTTGTGATACATGTATTTATCTTCATCAGGGATTTTTTGGATGAATTCCATTGCTCACAGCCCTGATGAAGGGTTTTCCCGCAACGCGTAGGGTGTCAGGTGCCCATTGGAAATCTATGCTCCACCATTCTTCTTGTCCTACCATGACAAGTTTTTACAACTTTATATTGTGATACATGTATTTATCTTTATCAGTTCATTTGATTTTATGTTATTTTATTAAAATTATGCTTTAACTTATTCACACTTGTGGTGTTATATTCGGCCCTTAAAGTCCCGTTCCCTACCAAGGGGGGGTTTTCTTTGTTAATCAGAGAAGCAGCCAAGAGGGACTTTTGGCTAAGATCAAGTGTAGTATCTGTTCTTATCAGTGATCCAGTGGTGGCGCTGTGCTGTCATCTGACCTGACCAAGGTTGGGTGACAGCTATGCAAATCTGCTGGAGTGATGGGGACCTGGAAGGTTGGTACTGGCAGGAACTGAAACTGGAGCGCCTGAGCATAATTGGGGGCCTGGAGTAAGTTCTGGAAGGGTTCATTACCTCTTGAGTTGAATGGACTACCTTGTCTGGCCAGGGGCCGGGAGGGGAGAAGGTCCACGGTGACTGTGCCCCCTGGGACTGGTCACCCCAGGGGTGCTCTTAGTAACACATGAGTGTGGAACCCCACAGTGTGAACTGGCACAAGGTCACAGCAGCACCAAATTTGCTTTCCTTTCTGCACTGTGCCTCATGGGCTGGGCCTTTTGGCTAAAGTCCGAGGCAATTTTTGCTTACCAGGCCCTAGGGCCCGGCCAGTGCACATTTGGCACGGCCACTCTATTATTTTCTTATTTATTTTCCTCACTGTTTGTCACTTTCTCTTTTGTGTATGTTTTTATGGATTGTAGGGTGTGAGTCCTCGGGCTTACCCTGAAGTCTAGGGAGAGGATGTGTGGCCCTCAGGTTCCTTACTCCCCTGCCTCTGGGGGGTCTCTCTTCGGGAGAGCCCCCTGGCCTAGTATTCGGGGTCGGCTTCGGCTGGCCTGAAGAATGGGATCCGCAAGGCCTTCTGGCTTGGCAGTACATGGAAACCTTAATCCCTGTCAGGAGCCTTGCGCTCCGGGGGGATCAGGGTAGAAGTCCTACCCCTTCGGGGGGTGGACTAAAGCACACCCTGAAGTGCACTTTTTGTGTGTGTGTTTCACATGCACATTTTTTTATTCACTTACGGGTTTTTTCGTTGTAGGTTTTTGCACCACCGTGGACCTAAGAAAAAAGAATCTGTCCACAGGACAACTATTAGTCGTGCATTCTACGAATCTGTGGCAAGACTTAAAAATTACTGTGCACAGATGCTCTCCATCCAATCTGACAGAGCTTGAGATATTTTGCACAGAAGAATGGGCAAAAATGTTCCTCTCTAGATGTGCAAAGCTGGTAGAGACATCCCAAAAAGACTTGCAGCTGTAAGGCCTCTTGCATACAATACTCCTGTTTAAGCATCTCCTTTTTCAGCCGTAATTTTTGTCTTATTGAAAAGCGTGCATTTGCGCGTATTTTGCGCATTTTTGCGCATATGCGTTCGTGCTAATTCGCGGAAATTTGCGTAAATTCGCGCCTCTGAATATGCAATTTTTTTTTCAGATCAACAGTATGCAAATGCACGCACTAGGCGTAAATTACTGTCCAAAAATGCAGATTTTTCTATTTTGTTCTTACTAAAGAATACGCGGTGCTCGTTTACGTGCCTGTGTGCATAGGCACATTAGAATGAATGGGCTGTATTTTAGCTCATAAAAAAAAAAAAAAGCTGTACTGAGCATTTTTAAGCTGCAGTGTGCAAGGGGCCTTATTGCAGGGAAAGGCGGTTCTGCAAAGTACTGGGGGGTGAATACAAATGCACACCACACTTTTCACAGATGTATTTGCAAAACATTTTCAAAACCATTTATCATTTTCCTTCCACTTCACAATTATGTGCTACTTTGTGTTGTTCTATCACATAACATCCCAATAAAATACATTTATATTTTTGGTTGTAACATGACAACATGTGGACAATTTCAAGGGGTGTGAATACTTTTTCAAGGCACTGTATATGAACGTTACAATTACAGTATATTGGTGTTACAAGTACATGGACAATACAATTACATGGGCTTTACAAGCATGTGGATGTTGCAATTACATGGATGTTACAGTAACATGGACATTACAATTACATGGATGTTACAGTAACATGGACATTACAATTACATGGATGTTCCAGTAACATGGACATTACAATTACATGGATGTTACAGTAACATGGACATTACAATTACATGGATGTTCCAGTAACATGGACATTACAATTACATGGATGTTACAGTAACATGGACATTACAATTACATGGATGTTACAGTAACATGGACATTACAATTACATGGATGTCCAGTAACATGGATATTACAATTACATGGATAGGTAGAAAAGTCATGGTTGTAACCAACAAAGGACATAAAAAAGCAAAACTAATGAGTGACACTGAAAGAATGTAGCAAGTAATCAACTTCCAATACCTTGTAGAGGCCATCTCCGAAACTCAGCTTCCAGAGTCATTGTTTTCTGTAGAGATGTGCACAAAGGAAACATTTGTTTTGTTTCAGATTCACTTCTTTCACAGATTTATTTGTAAAAAACATGAAAAACCATTTATCATTTTCCTTCCACTTCACAATTATGTGTCGCTTTGTGTTGTTCTATCACATAAAATCCCAATAAAATACATTTAAGTTTTTGGTTGTAACATGACAAAATTTCAAGGGGTATGAATACTTTTTCAGGGCACTGTAGCTGAAAGCTTGCCATTAAACATGCACTGCATCACTCAGCGCTGTGGAATCGCTCATTCCTAATGATTTTCTTTGTGTGTTTTTATTTCAGTGATAGAAAATATGAAGAAAGCGATGCGCCTCATCCAGACAGAGCTATGATCAGCGCTCAGCAGGGGGCTCTAAAATATCCTCAGATAATAGATTTTTAACAATCAACTCACACAGGTCCTTTTAGAGACAGTTCACATATATGCAATGTCAGACATCGCATGTGATTCACATCGCACTGCTCTGAAAAATCACATGTGATGTCTGTGCGATGCAAATTTAACCATACAGATTGTATGGCTGAATTTGCATCGCATTCGGACCAAACTCGCACAGGACCCTTTTTTGGGTCCGTACCAGAATCGGATCGCATGATTGTTCACAACTATGAGATCTGATTCATGTCCGAACTGACAGTTCACGCTGCGATATGCGTTTTTTTTGTGTATGGTTTGAGCCAGGGAGATGATCACCTCAGTGGCGTATTTAGGTTTTGTGCTGCCCTAGGCCTAACTAAACTTGTGCACCCCCTAATTTAAATATGACCCACCCCTTCCTGTAAAGGCCACACCCCTTCCTGTTTATGACCCGCCCTGTCATCTTTAAACCACAGACCACAGCCACAGTCTATCAGTGCAGCCTCATCAGTTCCCATAAGTTCAGCCTCATCAGTGCCCATCAGTGCAGCCTCATCAGTGCCCATCAGTACAGCATATCAGTGCTGCCTTATCAGTGCAGCCTCATCAGTGCCCATCAGTGCAGTTTATCAGTACCCACCATTGCTGCCTCATCAGTGGCCATTAGAGCAGCATATTAGTGCCCATCGGTACAGCCTGTTAGCGCCCATCAGTGCAGCATATGAGTGCCCATCAGTGCCTGGGGGCAGAGGGGAGTAGGCGGAGCATTTGGCTGCAGTACCACACTTATTAGCATTGGCAGCCTTCAGACCAGTTGTGTTAAGTGTGGGTGGCGGCCTGCGGTCTGTCCGAATGTCCTAACCGGCCGGTATTATCATACTGGTAGGTAGCAGTGTGACCGCTTTATGGGGGTACCAGACTGATTTGCCTCCTGGACCCTGCCCTCCGGCCCAACTCACCACATAAGACTGGCACTATACAAAAAGTGTAGCGAAAGCCGGCGGGGACCCTTTTCGTGCAGGGAGGAGGCTGGGGTTTTTTTCGTGCAGGGTGCAGCTTTTTGCTGCCCCCCCCCTGCAAAGTGCCGCCCTAGGCCTGGGCCTTGTTGGCCTTGTTGGCCTAGGCCAAGATACAGCACTGGTCACCTACTGGGTGGCAACAGTAGAGGAAAAAATTATAACTTCAATTTAAAGGCCTCTTTACATTTAGTTTTTTCTGATATGCGAACTGATCCGGGGGTGCCGTTAAAATTATATTGACACCCCCAGCGATTCGCATACGACAGTGTGAACTGCCTGCGAGTCGGGTGCGATGCAGGAACCCGCAGTGGATTCACAGGATTCCCACATCGCATATATGTGAACCGGAACTAAATGTCCATAGCAGGAGATTTGTGTCCACTTCTCCATGAGATCCCCAACAGTTGGTGCCATTACCTCCCAGTCACTGCTCCACACTTTTCTGACCAATCGTATTCCTCTCAGCTCCCCAGCACAGCCATAGACACAAATTTCGGGACCCTTTACCGAAAATACTGTCATTTTACCTATTTATAGCAATGTAACAGGGCACTCGTCCCCCTCCTTTCCTGACACCTGCAGGCTGCATGCTCAGATAAGGGTCTGGTATGGATTTTAGGAGGGAGCCAACACCATTTAAAAAAAAAAAAAAATTGGCGTGAGGTTCCTCTCAAAATCCATACCAGACCAGAAGGGCCTGGTATGGATTGGGGGGGAGGAACCCCTCGCCGTTCTTTTGCTGATTTTTTATTTATATTGCCGACAATGCTTGTTTTTACATTCAGCTGTCAGCGGGGATGCCCGCTGACGGCTGATGACTCATCGGTTTTTAAGGACGCGGTGGCTGGCTTCCCGCCTGCTCCTTAACAACTAGCTATAAACAGTGTGTCATGGAGAGAAAAGAATGCAAAAGGCATGTAAAAACGCAACAAAATGCATCAAAACGCAACACTTGTGTTTTTGGTGCGGGTCCATTGAAGTCGATTACATGCAAAATGCAATCCCTGACCCTTTCCAAAAACACACCGGCTGAAAAATGCATAGATGTGAACATGTACCATAGGAAACCATTATAAATGGACTGTAGTGCGTTTCTACAAACTTCAAAAAGCACTAAAAAAGGCATAGGAGTGAACCTAGGGTTAAAGGAAAAGAGAATAAGGGAAAGGATGTCAAAAATTTGTAAATGTTGAGTCTTTTTTTACCACCCTATTTCCTCTATCCTTACCGCTCTAGACACAGGTCCACTTACCATATCTCACAGCAAAACACCGAAATGCGTTGGTCTAATGCTGTGCCATTCTGAATGACATCCCATCACGCCTTCCACTTAACATGTATCGCAGCCCTCCACCAAAAAAAACAAAAAAAAACCAGCATGCAGCATTTATTTGCAGAACATCACAACATACACTATATTTTCAAAAGTATTGGGACGCCTGCCTCTTCACACACATGAACTTTAATGGCATCCCGGTCTTAGTCTGTAGGGATCAATATTGAGTTGGCCCAACCTTTGTAGCTATAATAGCTTCAACCCTTCTATTGAGGCTGTCCACAAGGTTTAGGAGTGTGTCTATGGGAATGATTGACCATTCTTCCAGAAGTGCATTTGTAAGGTCAGGCACTGATGTTGGTAGAGAAGGCCTGACTCGCAGTCTCCGCTGTAATTCAACCCAAAGGTGTTCTATTGGGTTGAGGTCAGGACTCTGTGCAGGCCAGTCAAGTTGCTCCACCCCAAACTCGCTCATCCATGTCCTTATGGACCTTGCTTTGTGCTCTGGTGTGCAGTCATGTTGGAACAGGAAGGATCCATCCCCAAACTGTTCCCACAAAGTTGGGAGCATGAAATTGTCCAAAATGTCTTGGTATGCTGATGCCTTAAGAGTTCCCTTCACTGGAACTAAGGGGCCAAGCCCAACCCCTGAAAAACAACCCCACACCATAATCCCCCCTCCACCAAATGATGTGGACCAGTGCACAAAGCAAGGTCCATAAAGACATGGATGAGTGAGTTTGGGATGGAGGAACTTGACTGGCCTGCACCTCAATCCGATAGAACACCTTTGGGATGAATTAGAGTGAAGACTGCGAGCCAGGCCTTCTCGTCCAACATAAACGCTCTTCTGGAAGAATGGTCAAACATTCCCATAGACGCACTCCTAAACCTTGTGGACAGCCTTCCCAGAAGAGTTGAAGCTGTTATAGCTGTAAAGGGTGGGCCAACTCAATATTGAACCCTACGGACTAAGACTGGAATGCCATTAAAGTGGAGTTGCACCCAAAAATGGAACTTCCGCTTTAAGTTGTCCTGACCCCATGACATGCAACATTTTGCATGTAATGTTTTTTAGGGGGGGGGGGGGGGGAGCGGGTACCTAGTTTTGACAAGTACCCGCTCCCACTTCCGCTTGGGCCACCTAGGCGGCTCCAGCCGAAGTTCTCCTCTCCCCCTCCCTCCCTGCAATCGTCTGGGACACGTCTTACTGTAACAGAATGATGTGGATGGGCCCCTATGGTACATACAGCACTGGGAGTACTCACACTGAACCTATAAGACCCGGCCTTCTGTATGTTCAGAAGATTCTGCACTGCTCTGACAACCCCTCCAGAATATTCTTCCTTATTGTCTGTAAGGTTCTTACGTTGTATTTTTGTAGACTGTAATCATCCCAGCACATCGGCGTCTTTCTTTATAAGGTGATATTTTTAGGAAATGTAGAGATGTGAAATGTTAAATAAAATTGATTTTTGAAAACAAAAAAAGTTTGCAAATTTTTATGCAGTTTGTTTATAAACAGAGGTGTGCGTTCTAAAATAGAAGTACAACAAATTATATGTAGCAGGTTTTCCAGGCATTGGGCCTGGGTCTGCCATTGTTACCGGTAACACTCCCAGAACATTTGAGCTGTAACTCCAGGTGTGAGATTGGAGACAATGACCATTCCGGCATCTTTGGTTTGATAATGGGGATGGGAGAAGGGAATGAGTGGGATACTCCTCTGGCTCAACTAGGTACAATTTCGGGACTCTTCTAGCAAAAATGCCTGTTAGCGCTGTCTTCACGCCAGCCAACGCTTCCTGACGCTTGAATTTACTGTAACACTGAAAACTGTGCTGGAACCTCAACTTTATTTCTGAAGATCCAGGACTGTAGAATACTTGACTCCTGACACTGCTTTGCTCAAAAGTCACTGAATAGCTCCCTCCAGCCCTGCACTGCCGTGAGGTAACTCTTTATAAATTCCTGTGCTGCTGCAACTCTCAACTGGTACACTCCACACTGTACACTAGCTCTTCAGGCCACAAACTGCAGGCGCCCCTTTAACACTTCAGGGTCCTCAACCTAGGTACCCCCTCTAACACTTCAGGGTCCTCTGACTAGGCACCCCCTTTACAGCTAGCTGACTCTTGGATTCCAGAACCTTCTCCGGAGCAGTGGCGGCTGGTGCTCAAAATTTTTTGGGGGGGCGCAAACAGAAAAAATCGAATAGGCATTGCTTTGCAGCAAAAAACGCGGCAAAAAATTGCATGACATTGAGGTCACAAAAGTGTGAAAGGAGCCTTCAGTAATCAAAGTATAGTGGGCCGTGCCCCCATCAATGCAGAGTTACTACAGCATGCCCCCATTCAATGCAGAGTTACTATAGCGTGCCCCCATTCAATGCAGTTACTACAGCGTGCCCCCATTCAATGCAGTGACCAGCTTGCCCCCCATCAATGCAGTGACCAGCGTGCCGTGCCCCCATCAATGCAGTGACCAGCGTGCCGTGCCCCCATCAATGCAGTGACCAGCGTGCCATGCCCCCATCAATGCAGTGACCAGCTTGCCGTGCCCCCTTCAATGCAGTGACCAGCTTGCCGTGCCCCCTTCAATGCAGTGACCAGCTTGCCGTGCCCCCATCAATGCAGTGACCAGCTTTCCGTGCCCCCTTCAATGCAGTGACCAGCTTGCCATGCCCCCATCAATGCAGTGACCAGCTTGCCCTGCCCCCTTCAATGCAGTGACCAACGTGCCGTTCCCCCTTCAATGCAGTGACCAGCTTGCCGTGCCCCCATCAATGCAGTGACCAGCTTGCTGTGCCCCCTTCAATGCAGTGACCAGCTTGCCGTGCCCCCTTCAATGCAGTGACCAGCTTGCCGTGCCCCCATCAATGCAGTGACCAGCTTGCCGTGCCCCCATCAATGCGGTGACCAGCTTGCCGTGCCCCCTTCAATGCGGTGACCAGCTTGCCGTGCCCCCTTCAATGCAGTGACCAGCTTGCCGTGCCCCTATCAATGCAGTGACCAGCTTGCCGTGCCCCCTTCAATGCAGTGACCAGCATGCCGTGCTACCATCAATGCAGAGACCAGCGTACATGCCCCCTTCAATGCAGTGTGCCCCCCCCCCCCCCCCGAGACCAGTGCACTTACCTGGAGCAGCCGCGGCGGCGGCTTCTCTTCAGTCCCGGCGGCGGCTTCTCCTCACTGTGTCCCCTGGCGGCGCGTCTCCTCCAGTCCCTCCCGCTCCCGCCTCCTCCTCGGCCAATGGCATGGGGTTTGCCTTGCGGCTAATCGGGAAGCGCGATTGGCCAGGAGGAGGATCGGTGTGACAATAGCGAATTTTCATTCGCTATTGTCACACAATGGGTAGGCTCAGTGCGCCCCGGCTTCACCCTTTGCATCACCCTATTAGAGCCTCTGGCTCTAATCAGGTGATTTAAAAAAAAAACCCATTAAGCATGCAGATTAGGGGGCCAGATGCATGGATGGGGGGGGCGGCGCCCCTGCGCCCTAAATACACCGGCCGCCACTGCTCCGGAGCGGTCCCCTCTGACACTAGGCAGACCTCTAGGGGCAATCCTCAGTACTCACGATCTTTGCAGGCTTTCCTGGGACTGGACCCCTCTCTCTCTCTCCACTGGTTCTCGGCACACCGGATCCCCTTCAGCTCTACTCAGCACCCTCTGGATTCTCAGGCAGCACCCCGAGACATCCACTTCCTCTGACAGGAGGAGAGACAGCCGTACTCCCCCCTCCTGGGACTCTGCTTCCCGCCAAAGAGCGCTGCGTCATGTGCTCCCTCCAAACTTATACCCACTCCCAGAATCCTCTGCGGCAATATCTGCCTTCTTGGGTAGATACAAGCCTGACTGAGCCACTGATTGGGTTTCCTCCACTGCCCTATGAGAATCCTCTCACAGAGCCAGTGGGGAGACTTCCCTCTCAGTAACCTCACCTGGGGAGACATGACCGTCCAGCTGAAATCATGGCCTTGCTGTTAAACAGCCAAGGCCCACTATACTTTACCCAGCACCTACCTGTAGATGCAAACTCACCCTAGCTCTACCGCATAGTGAAATGAACATGGAGCTGAGTGTCGGTGCTCAGGCTGCAGTGTCCAGATGCATGCAATTGCTTCCAAGTAACAAGAAAAGCCGGCACACGAATGCTTCCTTTTGATGCGATTTATACCAGCATGATAGCAGTGTACAACATGATGAAATGTTAATGCGTTTTGGCCGTAGCGTTACACATAGCAATGAGTAAGGCTATGAATAAGGCTACGGCCGAAACGCGTTAGAGTTTTACCATGTTGTACACTTCTGTCAGCTGGAATAAATCGCATCGAAAGAAAGCATTTGTGTGTCGGCTTTACTTGTTACTTGGAAACAACAAATTATATGATCTGAGGCAAACCGAGACAAGCCTCCATCTCAAAAAAAAAGTATTTTGGTCATGGGACTTTCAATGAGGCAAGTCACTTGTAAAAGTACATACAATTGACAATTTATAAAAAATTGGTCATTGTTAAACATTCATAATTATGCAAATAAAACGTATATAAAGTAAATCAATGTACAATTATGACAGGTACATATGTTAGAAAGAGTTGACATATGGGAGATTCATATATAGATGGAACAAAATTCATATTATAACTGCTTCCCACCGCCCGCCGCAGTTTTACTGCGGCAGGCTGGCTCTCCTGCGTGATCCGATGTAGATCTACTTCAGTCACGCGCAGGGTGCTGGGGGGGGCGAGCACGCACCGCCGGCGGCATGCTCCCGCCCAGACTAGGCAGCGGGGATGCCGATACACAGGGCTGGCGGCTGCGATCGCTCCCCACTGAGAGTTAAGGACAGTCTGCTGTTGTAAACACAGCCGACCGTTGTTCTCTTTGAAATGATCACAGAGTGCCTGTGATCCTTCTATATAGGATCACAGGTCTCTATGATCATTTCACAAGTCCCTCCCCCCACAGTTAGTAAACACTCCCCTACGCTCACACTTAACCCTTTAATCACCCCTATGTTAACCCCTTCCCTGCCAGTGTCATTATTACAGTAACAGCACATATTTTTAGATAAATGGAGCAAGAGTTAAAAACACTAATAAGTGTAAAATCACCTACTCACCCAGCGCTAAAATACACTATAAGAACAATTGAAATAAAAACCGTAAAAGTAAAAGCTGCTGCTATACAAAGGGAAAACTGAAATAAGGTGCAACAAATGCAGCTTGCATAAACCAATTTGTGACACTAGCAGCGCTAAAGCTAAAGCAGCACATATTTTTAGCACTGATTACTGTAGTAATGTCACTGGTCCCCCCAAAAGTGTCAAAAATGTCAGCTAGGTGTCTGATCTGTCCGCCGCAATGTCGCAGTCCCGCTAAAAATTGCAGATCGCCGCTATTACTAGTAAAAAAAAAATAAATAAATAAAAATGACAAATCTTTACTCTAGTTTGTAGACACGATAACTTTTGTGCAAACCAATCAAAATACGCTTATTGCGATTTTATTTTTACCAAAAATATGAAGCAGAATACAAATTGGCCTAAAAGGATGAAAAAAATTGATTTTTTATTTTTTTGGGAATGCTATATAGCAGAATGTGAAAAATATATTATTATTATTATTTTTTTTTTTTTTAGAAATGTCGCTCTTTTTTTGTTTATAGCGCAAAATAAAAAAATTGCACAGGTGATCAAATACCGCCAAAAGAAAGCTCTATTTGTGGGAAAAAAAGACATCAATTTTATTTGGGTACAGCGTCTCACAACCGCACAATTTTTTGTTAAAGTAACGCAGTGCCGAATCGCAAAAAATGGCCTGGTCATTAAGGGGGCAAATCCTTTCCGGTCCAGAAGTGGATAATGGTACATAAAGGTGTATACATAAGGAAATACATGATTGGCATACACGCAGCGGTCTTCAAACTATGGCCCTCCAGTTGTTCAAGAACTACGATTCCCATCATGCTTAGTCATGTCTGTGAATGTCAGAGTTTTACAATGCCTCATGGGATGTGTAGTTCTGCAACAGCTGGAGGGCTGTAGTTTGTAGATCCCTGGCATATAGTATAGCATAGCAAACACAGTCCCAGCACAGGATCCTAGAGCTCTCAGTCCCAGCACAGGATCCTAGAGCTCACAGTCCCTGCACAGTATCATAGAGCTCACAGTCCCTGCACAAGATTATAGAGCTCACAGTCCCTGCCAAGGATCACAGAGCTCACAGTCCCAGCACAGGATCATAGAGCTCACAGTCCCAGCACAGTATCATAGAGCTCACAGTCCCTGCACAGGATTATAGAGCTCACAGTCCCAGCCACTGGATCATAGAGCTCACAGTCTCAGCACAGGATCATAGAGCTCACAGTCCCTGCACAGGATAATAGAGTTCACTGTCCCAGCATAGGATTATAGAACTCACAGTCCCAGCACCTGGATCATAGAACTCACAGTCCCAGCACCTGGATCATAGAGCTCACAGTCTCAGCACTGGAACATAGAGCTCACAGCCCCAGCACTGGATCATAGAGCTCACAGTCCCAACACTGGATCGTAGAGCTCACAGTCTCAGCACTGGATCATAGACCTCACAGTCCCAGTACAGGAACATAGAGCTCACAGTCCCAGTACAGGAACATAGAGCTCACAGTCCCAGCACAGGATCAGAAAGCTCATAGTCCCAGTACAGGATCATAGAGCTCACAGTCCCAGCACAGGATCGGAGAGCCCACAGCTCCAGCACAGTATCCTAGAGCTCACAGTCCCAGCACAGGATCATAGAGCTCACAGTCTCAGCACAGGATCATAGAGCTCTCAGTCACAGCACAGAATCGTAGAGCTCACAGTCTAAGCACAGGTTCAGAGAGCTCACAGTCCCAGTACAATATCATAGAGCTCACAGTCCCAGCACAGGTTCAGAGAGCTCACAGTCCCAGTACAATATCATAGAGCTCACAGTCCCAGCACAGGATCAGAGAGCTCACAGTCCCAGTACAATATCATAGAGCTCACAGTCCCAGCACAGGATCAGAAAGCTCACAGTCCCAGTACAATATCATAGAGCTCACAGTCCCAGCACAGGATCAGAGAGCTCACAGTCCCAGTACAATATCATAGAGCTCACAGTCCCAGAACAGGATCAGAGAGCTCACAGTCCCAGTACAATATCATAGAGCTCACAGTCCCAGCACAGGATCAGAGAGCTCACAGTCCCAGTACAATATCATAGAGCTCACTGTCCCAGCACAGGATCATAGAGCTCACAGTCCCAGTACAAAATCATAGAGCTCACAGTCCCAGCACAGGATCAGAGAGCTCACAGTCCTAGCACAGGATCAGAGAGCTCACAGTCCAAGCACAGGATCATAGAGCTCACAGTCCCAGCACAGGATCATAGAGCTCACAGTCCCAGTACAGGATCAGAGAGCTCACAGTCACTGCACAGGATCAGAGAGCTCACAGCCACTGCACAGGATCAGAGAGCTCACAGTCCCAGCACAAGATCATAGAGCTCACAGTCCCAGCACAAGATCAGAGAGCTCACAGTCCCAGTACAGGATCAGAGAGCTAACAGCCACTGCACAGGATCAGAGAGCTCACAGTCCCAGCACAAGATCATAGAGCTCACAGTCCCAGCACAAGATCAGAGAGCTCACAGTCCCAGCACAGGATCATAGAGCTCACAGTACCAGCACAGGATCATAGAGCTCACAGTCCCAGTACAGGATCAGAGAGCTCACAGTCACTGCACAGGATCAGAGAGCTCACAGTCCCAGCACAAGATCATAGAGCTCACAGTCCCAGCACAGGATCATAGAGCTCACAGTCCCAGCACAGGATCATAGAGCTCACAGTCCCAGCACAGGATCATAGAGCTCACAGTCCCAGTACAGGAACATAGAGCTCACAGTCCCAGCACAGGATCAGAGAGCTCCCAGTACAGGATCAGAGAGCTCACAGTCACTGCACAGGATCAGAGAGCTCACAGTCCCAGCACAGGATCATAGAGCTCACAGTCCCAGCACAGGATCATAGAGCTCACAGTCCCAGTACAGGAACATAGAGCTCACAGTCCCAGCACAGGATCAGAGAGCTCCCAGTCCCAGTACAGGATCAGAGAGCTCACAGTCACTGCACAGGATCAGAGAGCTCACAGTCCCAGCACAGGATCATAGAGCTCACAGTCCCAGCACAGGATCATAGAGCTCACAGTCCCAGTACAGGAACATAGAGCTCACAGTCCCAGCACAGGATCAGAGAGCTCCCAGTCCCAGTACAGGATCAGAGAGCTCACAGTCACTGCACAGGATCAGAGAGCTCACAGTCCCAGCACAAGATCATAGAGCTCACAGTCCCAGCACAAGATCAGAGAGCTCACAGTCCCAGCACAAGATCAGAGAGCTCAGTCTCGGCACAAGTTCATAGAGCTCACAGTCCCTGCACAGGGTCATAGAGCTCACAGTCCCTGCACAGGGTCATAGAGCTCACAGTCCCAGCACAAGATCAGAGAGCTCACAGTCCCAGTACAGGATCAGAGAGCTCACAGCCACTGCACAGGATCAGAGAGCTCACAGTCCCAGCACAAGATCATAGAGCTCACAGTCCCAGCACAAGATCAGAGAGCTCACAGTCCCAGCACAGGATCATAGAGCTCACAGTCCCAGCACAGGATCATAGAGCTCACAGTCCCAGTACAGGATCAGAGAGCTCACAGTCACTGCACAGGATCAGAGAGCTCACAGTCCCAGCACAAGATCATAGAGCTCACAGTCCCAGCACAGGATCATAGAGCTCACAGTCCCAGCACAGGATCATAGAGCTCACAGTCCCAGCACAGGATCATAGAGCTCACAGTCCCAGTACAGGAACATAGAGCTCACAGTCCCAGCACAGGATCAGAGAGCTCCCAGTCCCAGTACAGGATCAGAGAGCTCACAGTCACTGCACAGGATCAGAGAGCTCACAGTCCCAGCACAGGATCATAGAGCTCACAGTCCCAGCACAGGATCATAGAGCTCACAGTCCCAGTACAGGAACATAGAGCTCACAGTCCCAGCACAGGATCAGAGAGCTCCCAGTCCCAGTACAGGATCAGAGAGCTCACAGTCACTGCACAGGATCAGAGAGCTCACAGTCCCAGCACAGGATCATAGAGCTCACAGTCCCAGCACAGGATCATAGAGCTCACAGTCCCAGCACAGGATCATAGAGCTCACAGTCCCAGTACAGGAACATAGAGCTCACAGTCCCAGCACAGGATCAGAGAGCTCCCAGTCCCAGTACAGGATCAGAGAGCTCACAGTCACTGCACAGGATCAGAGAGCTCACAGTCCCAGCACAAGATCATAGAGCTCACAGTCCCAGCACAGGATCCTAGAGCTCACAGTCCCTGCACAGTATCATAGAGCTCACAGTCCCTGCACAAGATTATAGAGCTCACAGTCCCTGCAAAGGATCATAGAGCTCACAGTCCCAGCACAGGATCATAGAGCTCACAGTCCCAGCACAGTATCATAGAGCTCACAGTCCCTGCACAGGATAATAGAGTTCACTGTCCCAGCATAGGATTATAGAACTCACAGTCCCAGCACCTGGATCATAGAGCTCACAGTCCCAGCACCTGGATCATAGAGCTCACAGTCTCAGCACTGGAACATAGAGCTCACAGCCCCAGCACTGGATCATAGAGCTCACAGTCCCAACACTGGATCGTAGAGCTCACAGTCTCAGCACTGGATCATAGACCTCACAGTCCCAGTACAGGAACATAGAGCTCACAGTCCCAGTACAGGAACATAGAGCTCACAGTCCCAGCACAGGATCAGAAAGCTCATAGTCCCAGTACAGGATCATAGAGCTCACAGTCCCAGCACAGGATCGGAGAGCCCACAGCTCCAGCACAGTATCCTAGAGCTCACAGTCCCAGCACAGGATCATAGAGCTCACAGTCTCAGCACAGGATCATAGAGCTCTCAGTCACAGCACAGAATCGTAGAGCTCACAGTCTAAGCACAGGTTCAGAGAGCTCACAGTCCCAGTACAATATCATAGAGCTCACAGTCCCAGCACAGGTTCAGAGAGCTCACAGTCCCAGTACAATATCATAGAGCTCACAGTCCCAGCACAGGATCAGAGAGCTCACAGTCCCAGTACAATATCATAGAGCTCACAGTCCCAGCACAGGACCAGAAAGCTCACAGTCCCAGTACAATATCATAGAGCTCACAGTCCCAGCACAGGATCAGAGAGCTCACAGTCCCAGTACAATATCATAGAGCTCACAGTCCCAGAACAGGATCAGAGAGCTCACAGTCCCAGTACAATATCATAGAGCTCACAGTCCCAGCACAGGATCAGAGAGCTCACAGTCCCAGTACAATATCATAGAGCTCACTGTCCCAGCACAGGATCATAGAGCTCACAGTCCCAGTACAAAATCATAGAGCTCACAGTCCCAGCACAGGATCAGAGAGCTCACAGTCCTAGCACAGGATCAGAGAGCTCACAGTCCCAGCACAGGATCATAGAGCTCACAGTCCCAGCACAGGATCATAGAGCTCACAGTCCCAGTACAGGATCAGAGAGCTCACAGTCACTGCACAGGATCAGAGAGCTCACAGCCACTGCACAGGATCAGAGAGCTCACAGTCCCAGCACAAGATCATAGAGCTCACAGTCCCAGCACAAGATCAGAGAGCTCACAGTCCCAGTACAGGATCAGAGAGCTAACAGCCACTGCACAGGATCAGAGAGCTCACAGTCCCAGCACAAGATCATAGAGCTCACAGTCCCAGCACAAGATCAGAGAGCTCACAGTCCCAGCACAGGATCATAGAGCTCACAGTCCCAGCACAGGATCATAGAGCTCACAGTCCCAGTACAGGATCAGAGAGCTCACAGTCACTGCACAGGATCAGAGAGCTCACAGTCCCAGCACAAGATCATAGAGCTCACAGTCCCAGCACAGGATCATAGAGCTCACAGTCCCAGCACAGGATCATAGAGTTCACAGTCCCAGCACAGGATCATAGAGCTCACAGTCCCAGTACAGGAACATAGAGCTCACAGTCCCAGCACAGGATCAGAGAGCTCCCAGTCCCAGTACAGGATCAGAGAGCTCACAGTCACTGCACAGGATCAGAGAGCTCACAGTCCCAGCACAGGATCATAGAGCTCACAGTCCCAGCACAGGATCATAGAGCTCACAGTCCCAGTACAGGAACATAGAGCTCACAGTCCCAGCACAGGATCAGAGAGCTCCCAGTCCCAGTACAGGATCAGAGAGCTCACAGTCACTGCACAGGATCAGAGAGCTCACAGTCCCAGCACAGGATCATAGAGCTCACAGTCCCAGCACAGGATCATAGAGCTCACAGTCCCAGTACAGGAACATAGAGCTCACAGTCCCAGCACAGGATCAGAGAGCTCCCAGTCCCAGTACAGGATCAGAGAGCTCACAGTCACTGCACAGGATCAGAGAGCTCACAGTCCCAGCACAAGATCATAGAGCTCACAGTCCCAGCACAAGATCAGAGAGCTCACAGTCCCAGCACAAGATCAGAGAGCTCAGTCTCGGCACAAGTTCATAGAGCTCACAGTCCCTGCACAGGGTCATAGAGCTCACAGTCCCTGCACAGGGTCATAGAGCTCACAGTCCCAGCACAAGATCAGAGAGCTCACAGTCCCAGTACAGGATCAGAGAGCTCACAGCCACTGCACAGGATCAGAGAGCTCACAGTCCCAGCACAAGATCATAGAGCTCACAGTCCCAGCACAAGATCAGAGAGCTCACAGTCCCAGCACAGGATCATAGAGCTCACAGTCCCAGCACAGGATCATAGAGCTCACAGTCCCAGTACAGGATGAGAGAGCTCACAGTCACTGCACAGGATCAGAGAGCTCACTGTCCCAGCACAAGATCATAGAGCTCACAGTCCCAGCACAGGATCATAGAGCTCACAGTCCCAGCACAGGATCATAGAGCTCACAGTCCCAGCACAGGATCATAGAGCTCACAGTCCCAGCACAGGAACATAGAGCTCACAGTCCCAGCACAGGATCAGAGAGCTCCCAGTCCCAGTACAGGATCAGAGAGCTCACAGTCACTGCACAGGATCAGAGAGCTCACAGTCCCAGCACAGGATCATAGAGCTCACAGTCCCAGCACAGGATCATAGAGCTCACAGTCCCAGTACAGGAACATAGAGCTCACAGTCCCAGCACAGGATCAGAGAGCTCCCAGTCCCAGTACAGGATCAGAGAGCTCACAGTCACTGCACAGGATCAGAGAGCTCACAGTCCCAGCACAAGATCATAGAGCTCACAGTCCCAGCACAGGATCCTAGAGCTCACAGTCCCTGCACAGTATCATAGAGCTCACAGTCCCTGCACAAGATTATAGAGCTCACAGTCCCTGCAAAGGATCATAGAGCTCACAGTCCCAGCACAGGATCATAGAGCTCACAGTCCCAGCACAGTATCATAGAGCTCACAGTCCCTGCACAGGATTATAGAGCTCACAGTCCCAGCCACTGGATCATAGAGCTCACAGTCTCAGCACAGGATCATAGAGCTCACAGTCCCTGCACAGGATAATAGAGTTCACTGTCCCAGCATAGGATTATAGAACTCACAGTCCCAGCACCTGGATCATAGAGCTCACAGTCCCAGCACCTGGATCATAGAGCTCACAGTCTCAGCACTGGAACATAGAGCTCACAGCCCCAGCACTGGATCATAGAGCTCACAGTCCCAACACTGGATCGTAGAGCTCACAGTCTCAGCACTGGATCATAGACCTCACAGTCCCAGTACAGGAACATAGAGCTCACAGTCCCAGTACAGGAACATAGAGCTCACAGTCCCAGCACAGGATCAGAAAGCTCATAGTCCCAGTACAGGATCATAGAGCTCACAGTCCCAGCACAGGATCGGAGAGCCCAAAGCTCCAGCACAGTATCCTAGAGCTCACAGTCCCAGCACAGGATCATAGAGCTCACAGTCTCAGCACAGGATCATAGAGCTCTCAGTCACAGCACAGAATCGTAGAGCTCACAGTCTAAGCACAGGTTCAGAGAGCTCACAGTCCCAGTACAATATCATAGAGCTCACAGTCCCAGCACAGGTTCAGAGAGCTCACAGTCCCAGTACAATATCATAGAGCTCACAGTCCCAGCACAGGATCAGAGAGCTCACAGTCCCAGTACAATATCATAGAGCTCACAGTCCCAGCACAGGATCAGAAAGCTCACAGTCCCAGTACAATATCATAGAGCTCACAGTCCCAGCACAGGATCAGAGAGCTCACAGTCCCAGTACAATATCATAGAGCTCACAGTCCCAGAACAGGATCAGAGAGCTCACAGTCCCAGTACAATATCATAGAGCTCACAGTCCCAGCACAGGATCAGAGAGCTCACAGTCCCAGTACAATATCATAGAGCTCACTGTCCCAGCACAGGATCATAGAGCTCACAGTCCCAGTACAAAATCATAGAGCTCACAGTCCCAGCACAGGATCAGAGAGCTCACAGTCCTAGCACAGGATCAGAGAGCTCACAGTCCCAGCACAGGATCATAGAGCTCACAGTCCCAGCACAGGATCATAGAGCTCACAGTCCCAGTACAGGATCAGAGAGCTCCCAGTCCCAGTACAGGATCAGAGAGCTCACAGTCACTGCACAGGATCAGAGAGCTCACAGTCCCAGCACAGGATCATAGAGCTCACAGTCCCAGCACAGGATCATAGAGCTCACAGTCCCAGTACAGGAACATAGAGCTCACAGTCCCAGCACAGGATCAGAGAGCTCCCAGTCCCAGTACAGGATCAGAGAGCTCACAGTCACTGCACAGGATCAGAGAGCTCACAGTCCCAGCACAAGATCATAGAGCTCACAGTCCCAGCACAAGATCAGAGAGCTCACAGTCCCAGCACAAGATCAGAGAGCTCAGTCTCGGCACAAGTTCATAGAGCTCACAGTCCCTGCACAGGGTCATAGAGCTCACAGTCCCTGCACAGGGTCATAGAGCTCACAGTCCCAGCACAAGATCAGAGAGCTCACAGTCCCAGTACAGGATCAGAGAGCTCACAGCCACTGCACAGGATCAGAGAGCTCACAGTCCCAGCACAAGATCATAGAGCTCACAGTCCCAGCACAAGATCAGAGAGCTCACAGTCCCAGCACAGGATCATAGAGCTCACAGTCCCAGCACAGGATCATAGAGCTCACAGTCCCAGTACAGGATGAGAGAGCTCACAGTCACTGCACAGGATCAGAGAGCTCACTGTCCCAGCACAAGATCATAGAGCTCACAGTCCCAGCACAGGATCATAGAGCTCACAGTCCCAGCACAGGATCATAGAGCTCACAGTCCCAGCACAGGATCATAGAGCTCACAGTCCCAGCACAGGAACATAGAGCTCACAGTCCCAGCACAGGATCAGAGAGCTCCCAGTCCCAGTACAGGATCAGAGAGCTCACAGTCACTGCACAGGATCAGAGAGCTCACAGTCCCAGCACAGGATCATAGAGCTCACAGTCCCAGCACAGGATCATAGAGCTCACAGTCCCAGTACAGGAACATAGAGCTCACAGTCCCAGCACAGGATCAGAGAGCTCCCAGTCCCAGTACAGGATCAGAGAGCTCACAGTCACTGCACAGGATCAGAGAGCTCACAGTCCCAGCACAAGATCATAGAGCTCACAGTCCCAGCACAGGATCCTAGAGCTCACAGTCCCTGCACAGTATCATAGAGCTCACAGTCCCTGCACAAGATTATAGAGCTCACAGTCCCTGCAAAGGATCATAGAGCTCACAGTCCCAGCACAGGATCATAGAGCTCACAGTCCCAGCACAGTATCATAGAGCTCACAGTCCCTGCACAGGATTATAGAGCTCACAGTCCCAGCCACTGGATCATAGAGCTCACAGTCTCAGCACAGGATCATAGAGCTCACAGTCCCTGCACAGGATAATAGAGTTCACTGTCCCAGCATAGGATTATAGAACTCACAGTCCCAGCACCTGGATCATAGAGCTCACAGTCCCAGCACCTGGATCATAGAGCTCACAGTCTCAGCACTGGAACATAGAGCTCACAGCCCCAGCACTGGATCATAGAGCTCACAGTCCCAACACTGGATCGTAGAGCTCACAGTCTCAGCACTGGATCATAGACCTCACAGTCCCAGTACAGGAACATAGAGCTCACAGTCCCAGTACAGGAACATAGAGCTCACAGTCCCAGCACAGGATCAGAAAGCTCATAGTCCCAGTACAGGATCATAGAGCTCACAGTCCCAGCACAGGATCGGAGAGCCCAAAGCTCCAGCACAGTATCCTAGAGCTCACAGTCCCAGCACAGGATCATAGAGCTCACAGTCTCAGCACAGGATCATAGAGCTCTCAGTCACAGCACAGAATCGTAGAGCTCACAGTCTAAGCACAGGTTCAGAGAGCTCACAGTCCCAGTACAATATCATAGAGCTCACAGTCCCAGCACAGGTTCAGAGAGCTCACAGTCCCAGTACAATATCATAGAGCTCACAGTCCCAGCACAGGATCAGAGAGCTCACAGTCCCAGTACAATATCATAGAGCTCACAGTCCCAGCACAGGATCAGAAAGCTCACAGTCCCAGTACAATATCATAGAGCTCACAGTCCCAGCACAGGATCAGAGAGCTCACAGTCCCAGTACAATATCATAGAGCTCACAGTCCCAGAACAGGATCAGAGAGCTCACAGTCCCAGTACAATATCATAGAGCTCACAGTCCCAGCACAGGATCAGAGAGCTCACAGTCCCAGTACAATATCATAGAGCTCACTGTCCCAGCACAGGATCATAGAGCTCACAGTCCCAGTACAAAATCATAGAGCTCACAGTCCCAGCACAGGATCAGAGAGCTCACAGTCCTAGCACAGGATCAGAGAGCTCACAGTCCCAGCACAGGATCATAGAGCTCACAGTCCCAGCACAGGATCATAGAGCTCACAGTCCCAGTACAGGATCAGAGAGCTCCCAGTCCCAGTACAGGATCAGAGAGCTCACAGTCACTGCACAGGATCAGAGAGCTCACAGTCCCAGCACAGGATCATAGAGCTCACAGTCCCAGCACAGGATCATAGAGCTCACAGTCCCAGTACAGGAACATAGAGCTCACAGTCCCAGCACAGGATCAGAGAGCTCCCAGTCCCAGTACAGGATCAGAGAGCTCACAGTCACTGCACAGGATCAGAGAGCTCACAGTCCCAGCACAAGATCATAGAGCTCACAGTCCCAGCACAAGATCAGAGAGCTCACAGTCCCAGCACAAGATCAGAGAGCTCAGTCTCGGCACAAGTTCATAGAGCTCACAGTCCCTGCACAGGGTCATAGAGCTCACAGTCCCTGCACAGGGTCATAGAGCTCACAGTCCCAGCACAAGATCAGAGAGCTCACAGTCCCAGTACAGGATCAGAGAGCTCACAGCCACTGCACAGGATCAGAGAGCTCACAGTCCCAGCACAAGATCATAGAGCTCACAGTCCCAGCACAAGATCAGAGAGCTCACAGTCCCAGCACAGGATCATAGAGCTCACAGTCCCAGCACAGGATCATAGAGCTCACAGTCCCAGTACAGGATCAGAGAGCTCACAGTCACTGCACAGGATCAGAGAGCTCACTGTCCCAGCACAAGATCATAGAGCTCACAGTCCCAGCACAGGATCATAGAGCTCACAGTCCCAGCACAGGATCATAGAGCTCACAGTCCCAGCACAGGATCATAGAGCTCACAGTCCCAGCACAGGAACATAGAGCTCACAGTCCCAGCACAGGATCAGAGAGCTCCCAGTCCCAGTACAGGATCAGAGAGCTCACAGTCACTGCACAGGATCAGAGAGCTCACAGTCCCAGCACAGGATCATAGAGCTCACAGTCCCAGCACAGGATCATAGAGCTCACAGTCCCAGTACAGGAACATAGAGCTCACAGTCCCAGCACAGGATCAGAGAGCTCCCAGTCCCAGTACAGGATCAGAGAGCTCACAGTCACTGCACAGGATCAGAGAGCTCACAGTCCCAGCACAAGATCATAGAGCTCACAGTCCCAGCACAGGATCCTAGAGCTCACAGTCCCTGCACAGTATCATAGAGCTCACAGTCCCTGCACAAGATTATAGAGCTCACAGTCCCTGCAAAGGATCATAGAGCTCACAGTCCCAGCACAGGATCATAGAGCTCACAGTCCCAGCACAGTATCATAGAGCTCACAGTCCCTGCACAGGATTATAGAGCTCACAGTCCCAGCCACTGGATCATAGAGCTCACAGTCTCAGCACAGGATCATAGAGCTCACAGTCCCTGCACAGGATAATAGAGTTCACTGTCCCAGCATAGGATTATAGAACTCACAGTCCCAGCACCTGGATCATAGAGCTCACAGTCCCAGCACCTGGATCATAGAGCTCACAGTCTCAGCACTGGAACATAGAGCTCACAGCCCCAGCACTGGATCATAGAGCTCACAGTCCCAACACTGGATCGTAGAGCTCACAGTCTCAGCACTGGATCATAGACCTCACAGTCCCAGTACAGGAACATAGAGCTCACAGTCCCAGTACAGGAACATAGAGCTCACAGTCCCAGCACAGGATCAGAAAGCTCATAGTCCCAGTACAGGATCATAGAGCTCACAGTCCCAGCACAGGATCGGAGAGCCCAAAGCTCCAGCACAGTATCCTAGAGCTCACAGTCCCAGCACAGGATCATAGAGCTCACAGTCTCAGCACAGGATCATAGAGCTCTCAGTCACAGCACAGAATCGTAGAGCTCACAGTCTAAGCACAGGTTCAGAGAGCTCACAGTCCCAGTACAATATCATAGAGCTCACAGTCCCAGCACAGGTTCAGAGAGCTCACAGTCCCAGTACAATATCATAGAGCTCACAGTCCCAGCACAGGATCAGAGAGCTCACAGTCCCAGTACAATATCATAGAGCTCACAGTCCCAGCACAGGATCAGAAAGCTCACAGTCCCAGTACAATATCATAGAGCTCACAGTCCCAGCACAGGATCAGAGAGCTCACAGTCCCAGTACAATATCATAGAGCTCACAGTCCCAGAACAGGATCAGAGAGCTCACAGTCCCAGTACAATATCATAGAGCTCACAGTCCCAGCACAGGATCAGAGAGCTCACAGTCCCAGTACAATATCATAGAGCTCACTGTCCCAGCACAGGATCATAGAGCTCACAGTCCCAGTACAAAATCATAGAGCTCACAGTCCCAGCACAGGATCAGAGAGCTCACAGTCCTAGCACAGGATCAGAGAGCTCACAGTCCCAGCACAGGATCATAGAGCTCACAGTCCCAGCACAGGATCATAGAGCTCACAGTCCCAGTACAGGATCAGAGAGCTCACAGTCACTGCACAGGATCAGAGAGCTCACAGCCACTGCACAGGATCAGAGAGCTCACAGTCCCAGCACAAGATCATAGAGCTCACAGTCCCAGCACAAGATCAGAGAGCTCACAGTCCCAGTACAGGATCAGAGAGCTAACAGCCACTGCACAGGATCAGAGAGCTCACAGTCCCAGCACAGGATCATAGAGCTCACAGTCCCAGCACAGGATCATAGAGCTCACAGTCCCAGTACAGGATCAGAGAGCTCACAGTCACTGCACAGGATCAGAGAGCTCACAGTCCCAGCACAAGATCATAGAGCTCACAGTCCCAGCACAGGATCATAGAGCTCACAGTCCCAGCACAGGATCATAGAGCTCACAGTCCCAGCACAGGATCATAGAGCTCACAGTCCCAGTACAGGAACATAGAGCTCACAGTCCCAGCACAGGATCAGAGAGCTCCCAGTCCCAGTACAGGATCAGAGAGCTCACAGTCACTGCACAGGATCAGAGAGCTCACAGTCCCAGCACAGGATCATAGAGCTCACAGTCCCAGCACAGGATCATAGAGCTCACAGTCCCAGTACAGGAACATAGAGCTCACAGTCCCAGCACAGGATCAGAGAGCTCCCAGTCCCAGTACAGGATCAGAGAGCTCACAGTCACTGCACAGGATCAGAGAGCTCACAGTCCCAGCACAGGATCATAGAGCTCACAGTCCCAGCACAGGATCATAGAGCTCACAGTCCCAGTACAGGAACATAGAGCTCACAGTCCCAGCACAGGATCAGAGAGCTCCCAGTCCCAGTACAGGATCAGAGAGCTCACAGTCACTGCACAGGATCAGAGAGCTCACAGTCCCAGCACAAGATCATAGAGCTCACAGTCCCAGCACAGGATCATAGAGCTCACAGTCCCAGCACAGGATCATAGAGCTCACAGTCCCAGCACAGGATCATAGAGCTCACAGTCCCAGTACAGGAACATAGAGCTCACAGTCCCAGCACAGGATCAGAGAGCTCCCAGTCCCAGTACAGGATCAGAGAGCTCACAGTCACTGCACAGGATCAGAGAGCTCACAGTCCCAGCACAGGATCATAGAGCTCACAGTCCCAGCACAGGATCATAGAGCTCACAGTCCCAGTACAGGAACATAGAGCTCACAGTCCCAGCACAGGATCAGAGAGCTCCCAGTCCCAGTACAGGATCAGAGAGCTCACAGTCACTGCACAGGATCAGAGAGCTCACAGTCCCAGCACAGGATCATAGAGCCCACAGTCCCAGCACAGGATCCTAGAGCTCACAGTCCCAGCACAGGATCAGAGAGCTCACAGTCCCAGCACAGGATCAGAGAGCTCACAGTCCCAGCACAGGATCAGAGAGCTCACAGTCCCAGCACAGGATCAGAGAGCTCACAGTCCCAGCACAGGATCAGAGAGCTCAGTCTCGGCACAAGTTCATAGAGCTCACAGTCCCTGCACAGGGTCATAGAGCTCACAGTCCCTGTGGAAAGGTTTCCTTACTGTGAGCATTAGATTTGCTCATCTGACAAATCTGTTCCCAGGAAAGGCCTCGCTATCACCGCCAACAGCCCCGGACAATGTTTGTGTTAGATACTGATGGTGTTTTTTTACTAGATTACCAAACATTGTATCCACTTAAGGCAAACAAATCCATTCACTGCCAATGTATTTCATCTAAGATTGTTTGCAAAATAGAAAGTTGACTGCAACATTGTAACTTTGTAGTAGGGATCGACCGATATCGGTTTTTCGTTGCCGATACCGATATTTTGGCCATTGCATATCGGTATCGGCCGATACGGGCCGATATTTTGAACATTTTAAGTTTTGCAAAATAAACACAATTTTTTTTTTTTGATTATAAACGTTTATTGAAAGTATATTCAAGTACAAAAAAGAACATTTGTAACATCATTAAGTACGTTGTTAATAGATTTTTTCCAAGCAAGAGTCATCATATATAAGTAAAGAAAAAAAAAAAAAAACAAACAAACCAGAACAGTCATATATTGGTTGTTGCTCGATGTATAACATTTAAAATAAACACAATTTTAGACACAAATCTGTTAATGCCGGTTCACACTTGTGCGGTTTGCGAGATCACATGTAATTCGGAGCGCACTGCTCCTTCATTACATGCGATCGGATGTGCGGATGCGAGTTCAGCCATACACTTTGTATGCCTGAATTCGCAGCGCAACTGCAGCAAACTCACACATGAGGCTTTTTTTGAGCCGCATCAGAATCGGATCGCACAGTGGTTCATACTTGTGCGATGCGATTCTGTGCGAACTTTCAGATTGCACTGTGATATGCGATCGCAACTGGGGGTGTCGTTAACTTTTAATTGACACCCCCTGCGTATCGCATATGGCAGTGTGAACTGCCAGATGTGCGGATGCGATGCGGGAACACGCTGCATATTCGCAGCGTTCCCGCATCGCACAAGTGTGAACTGAGCCTTACTGAACATGGTAATGTTTGTTTATTAATATTTATAACATTAGGGGTCGTTCTTCACACCTTAAAGCGGAGTTCCGGCCTTGGGGGTCATTTTCAGCTAAAAATACCCCCGGGACAGTCAGGGCTAGTGCATTCCATAATGGATAGCCTCTGAACTGTCCCGGGTCGCACTTACCTGTAAGAAGAAATACTTACCTTGAAAATTTCTTCTCCAGTGCTGCCATCTCAGGTGTGGGCAGCTGAAGCTGCAGTGTCCCTCTTCGTGTCGTCTTCCGCATTGTCGGAGTCCCACAATGCACTGCACCGGCCCCGCTCGTCACTTCCGGTGCAGGCGCGGCATCCCTGCACAGCTTCTGGGCATGCTCAGAAGCTGTTTAGCAGGGAATGCCTGGCTGGTTGAATCGAATCGGAAAGGGCATATCGGCCCTGGATGATACCTGAACAAAGGTGGCTCTATTCTTTTGGAGAGAAAAGCAGATGAAGGCATTGTCAGGGGGAGTACTGTGATCTCTGTGAGAAGTAATAAATACCTGGAAGGTCCTCTAACTTTATATTTTAGGTTGCGCACCTGCTAATTGCCCCTGTTGTCAATAGGGATGTTTACTAGTTTTATTATACACTGCTCAAAAAAATTAAAGGAACACTTTTTAATCAGATTACAGCATCAAGTCACATAAACTCCTGGGATATTTCTGTTCAGGTAGAGAGGAAGTAAAGCTTCCTGTGTATGTTGTACCTATAAAGTCTTACCTATAGGTACTATAAATATCTCCTGTACTTGCACTGTTTAGGAGATATTTACTTTGCATGCAGCCAGTGACAAATACCCCCCATTCATCCCTACTAGAACAAATCCCCCCCCCCCCCTTCCAAAAAAAAAAAAAAAAAATTCCCCTCCTAGAACAATTCCCCTCCACCCTCTACCACAGGGGTCTTCAAACTATGGCCCTCCAGTTGTTCAGGAACTACAATTTCCATCATGCTTAGTCATGTCTGTGAATGCCACAGTTTTACAATGCCTCATGGGATGTGTAGTTCCGCAACAGCTGGAGGGCCGTAGCTTGAGGATCCTTGCTCTACCATATCACCTCTTCTAGCACAACCCCACAAATCCCCCTCCTAGCACAAATCCTCTTTCCCCCCTCCCAACACAAATCCCCCTAAAACACCACTTTTAGCACAGCCCCTTCAAATGTCCCTTCCTATACCTTGCTACCCCCCTAAGTTCCCCCTCCCAACACAAATACCCTCCCCCCAATCCCTTTGTGGCGCCCCCCCCCCACCTCACATGATACCACAGTGCCCTCCTGCCCACCCCTTGTCCTGGCCCTACCAGTGGGGCATGGAACCGGCCTCTGCTCAGACACAGTTTACACCATCCACGCTGGGGAGGGAGGCCTGCGCTCTGTCCTTTTCATTATCCCACACTCAGTAGGTCAGAGGTGGGGAATTTTTACTTCTCTTCATCAGGAATCCTTTAGGCATGTTTGTGGCAGAGGCAGTGCAGCCTTTTTACAGAACATCAGAGTGGCTTGCGGGGTGGGTGGGGGGGGGGGGGTTTTGCCCCCCTGCCCCCTGGCGCTCTAATACAGGAAGTGTGTTACTGGCCAGATCATCAGGTGAAAACAGAGGGGGGGCAATTGCCCCCCCTGGCCCAGTCCTCCCCTGCATGTGCTTCTTCATCCAGAGTGGGGGCGCTCTAATACAGGAGGTGTGTTACTGGCCAGATCATCAGGTGAAAACAGAGGGGGGGCAATTGCCCCCCCCCCCCTGGCCCAGTCCTCCCCTGCATGTGCTTCTTCATCTAGAGTGTGGGCGCTCTAATACAGGAGGTGTGTTACTGACCAGATCATCAGGTGAAAACAGAGGGGGGGGGCAATTGCCCCCCCCCTGGCCCAGTCCTCCCCTGCATGTGCTTCTTCATCTAGAGTGGGGGCGCTCTAATACAGGAGGTGTGTTACTGGCCAGATCATCAGGTGAAAACAGAGGGGGGGGGGGAATTGTCCCCCCTGGCCCAGTCCTCCCCTGTATGCGCTTCTTCATCTAGAGTGGGGGCGCTCTAATAAAAGAGGTGTGTTACTGGCCAGATCACCAGGTAAAAACAGAGGGGAAAAAAGCCTAAAAACAGAAAACGAATGCAGCCACCACATCTAAGGATTGCCAAGCTGCAATATATGACATTTTTGGGTTTGGGTTTAAAGCCGATTGAAGATCTGGGCCATGCAGATTTCAGCAATTTGTCGCCAAGCGACATTTTGTAGCAAGAAATAAATTTGCCGACATCTTATTATTTTTTCCTTGATCGGTGATGTGTAGCGGGGACGTTATTTGTGGTATGATGAGCCCCTGGAGGAAGTAATGGAGGAAATATCGGCTCGGTCTCTTTCTGCTCATTCACATTCCTCAGAGCCAAGAATATAGCCAGCGTCTCGGAATGCTGATGTGTCCTTCGCTCTGCACACTCAGCATTGCCGTGGTCCCTTTTGTTCTGGAGTTGTACAAATATTTGTCTGTGTCATAGTAGGAAAT
This sequence comes from Pelophylax lessonae, assembly GCF_965119305.1. Lineage (NCBI taxonomy): Eukaryota > Metazoa > Chordata > Amphibia > Anura > Ranidae > Pelophylax > Pelophylax lessonae. Next base: position 35,081,751 of record NC_138772.1, read on the forward strand.
ATAGACGGAGCTCGTCAGCGTTCGCACTGGCCACCTGCTGTGCCGGCCAACACCCTGCAGGCTGAAGGCGGATGCTGCCGCAGATCCGGTTCCGCCAGTTCAGCCGCTGATGTTTATTGCCTGCTAAACATGGGAAGCAAGTGAAGGAGTCCAGCCGAGTATAGGAAAGTAAAAATACTCTGAACTTGTTTACGCCTATAAGTTGTGGGAACTGTGCGTTCACGTGTTGCCGTGCCATTCATTTTGAATACCACCCAATGTGCTAAACAAGGGTCCAGTTTACTGTCCTTCAGACTATAGGGGTGGGGTGGGGGGGTGGGGAGGGGACAATGGTAGATAATGCCATATCTTTGTTGTCAGTGGGAGGAATAGTGCACCATCATTGGTGTCAGTGGAAGGAATAGTGCCCCATCATTGGTATCAGTGGGAGGAATAGTGCCCCATCATTGGTGTCAGTGGATGGAATAGTGCCCCATCATTGGTATTAGTAGGAGGAATAGTGCACCATCATTGGTGTCAGTGGAAGGAATAGTGTCCCATCATTGGTATCAGTGGGAGGAATAGTGCCCTATCCTTGGTGTCCGTGGGAGGAATAGTGCCCCATTATTGGTGTCAGTGAGAGGATCAGTGCCCCATCATTGGTGTCAGTAGGAGGAATAGTGCCCCATCATTGGTATCAGTGGGAGGAATAGTGCCCCATCTTTGGTGTCAGTGGAAGGAATAGTGCCCCATCATTGGTGTCAGTGGGAGAAATAGTGCCCCATTATTGATGTCAGTGAGAGGATCAGTGCCCCATCATTGGTGTCAGTGGAAGCAGCATTGCCCCATCACTGGTGTCAGTGGAAGGAATAGTGCCCCATCATTGGTGTCAGTTGGAGGAATATTGCCCCATCACTGGTGTCAGTTGGAGGAATAGTGCCTTATCATTGGTGTCAGTGGAAGGAATAGTGCCCCATCATTGGTGTCAGTAGGAGGAACAGTGCCCCATCATTGGTGTCAGTGAGAGGAATAGTGCCTCATCATTGGTATCAGTGGGAGGAATAGTGCCCCATCATTGGTGTCAATGGGAGGAAGAGTACCCTATTGGTGTCAGTGGCAAGAATTCTGCCCCCATTGTTGGTGTCAGAAGGAGGAATAATGCCCGGAGGGCCAGATAAAGGCACAGAAAGGGCGACATTTGGCCCCTGGGCCGCAGTTTGGAGACCACTGCACTAAGGCCATGCACACACTTTGCAATGTTCTGCAACACACGGTAATGTACCATAGTGCTTTGCGGCAAAACTTTGGTGACACTTCCAATTTTTGGGACAAAACCAATTTCAATGGTCTGCCTTAATACAATACATGCTAATGCATTACATAACGCCCGTGCATTATCCTCTGGATCAACACTGCTTAAAGGATTGTGTATTTATAACGTTGCATATCACTTTTCTTCTCCCCTTTTATTGGTTGAACTGGATGGACTACCACTTCCCGACCAGCGGCGTACCCATACCTTGCTGGACCTTTGCTGGCTGTACTAGGATTATATGCAGCCGCAGGCATAACCCTGGTGCCGTTTCATTTCTTTTTAGAGGTGGCGCGCGGCTCTTTTGTAAAAGCAATCCTAGTGGCTAACTAGCCACTGGATTGCTATTACAAGCAGCGGAAGGGGATATCCCCCCCTCCCGCCGCCTTCCGCTGCTTGCTCAGGCTCTTCCATGACCAGACAGCTGAGAAAAGTGGGGATCAGCTTTAAGGGGCTTTCCGCCATAGTAGCCCGGAAGTGATGACATTATTATTATTATACAGGATTTATATGATGCTTTACAACTTGAGGGCAGACAGTACAGTTACAATACATTTCAATACAGGAAGAATCAGAGGGCCCTGCTTGTTGGAGCTTACAATCTAGGAATCTATGACATCACTTCCGGTTTAGGTCCCTTTCACACTTGTGCGACTTGTCCTGCGACTTGGGACTGCGAAGTCGCATAACAAGTCGCATCCCATGATTTCCAATGAGTACCGTTCATATCTGTGCAACTTCAACATAGTCCCTGCACTACTTTGGTCTGACTTTGATGCACCTTTAACCTCAAGATTACACGGGCATTGTTTCAGGTCGCGTCAAAGTCACGCGGCTTTCAGGTCGTACAAGTGTGATAGGGGCCTTACTTGGATCTCAACGGCGCCATTTTTAAAAATTGAAAGTATTCAAAAACACAGATCTTAGTGTTATGCATGCTGTTAAACTACTTAAAGCGGAGTTCCACCCAAAAGTGGAACTTCCGCTTTAGGGAGTCCTGACCCCCCGACATGCCACATTTGGCATGTCATTTTTTGGGGGGGGGAGCGGGTACCTAGTTTTGACAGGTACCTGCTCCCACTTCCACTCAGAGCGCCGCGGCGCCCTGAGCGGAAGTTCTCCTCTCCCCCTCCCTCCCTGCAATCTTCTGGGACACGTCAGAGGTCCCAGAAGATTGCCGGCCAATCACGGCGCGCAGCGCGACTCGCGCATGCGCAGTGGGTACCCGGCTGTGAAGCCGCAAACTGTAACAGCCGGGTGCCCACAGCAGTGATGCCGGCGCCGATGGAGAGGATCGAGGCTTCCAGCGGCCGCATCGCTGGACCGTTGGACAGGTGAGTAAATGGCTCCGCTTTAAGCCCCGGAAGATTTTACCCCCTTCCTGACCAGGCCCTATTTCGCGATTCGGCGCTGCGTGACTTTAACGGAAAATTGCGTGGTCGTGCTACGCTGTTCCCAAATAAAATTGATGTCCTTTTTTTTTTTTTTTTACAAACAGAGCTTTCTTTTGGTGGTATTTGATCACCTGTGCGATTTTTACTTTTTGCGCTATAAGCAAAAAAAGAGCGACAATTCTGAAAAAATAACAATATTTTTCACATTTTTTTTATATGAAATTCCCCCCCAAAAAAATGTAAAAATCAAAATTTTTTTAAATTTTAGGCCAATTTGTTTTCTGCTTCATATGTTTGGAAAAAAAAATCGCAATAAGCGTATTTTAATATGTTTGCGCAAAAGTTATTGCGTTTACTAACTAAGGGAAAAATTTTTGTCATTTTTTTTTTTTTTAAAGAGAAATGGCGGCGATCTGCGATTTTTTTTTTTGCAGGACTGCGACATTGCGGCGGACAGATCGGAGCCTTGACTGACATTTTTGACACTTTTGGGGGTACCAGTGACATTACTACAGTAATCAGTGCTATACATATGCACTGTTACTGTAAAAATGACACTGGCAGTGAAGGAGTTAACTGTATTGGAGAGGGAGGGGTTAAGTGTGTCCTAGGGGCGTGTTTCTAACTGTGATTGGCTGTGGCTTGATGTGTAAGAACAGTGATCAACGGTCCTACATAGTAGAACCTTTTGATCACCATTCATACACAGGGAAGAATGACAGGAGGCTTTGTTTACATTAGCCACCTGCCTTTCTCCCGCTGTCACGGACGATCGCGAGTGCCCGGCGGACACGGGGTCCGCCGGGCACACGTGCCGGGGGGTCCGTGACCGAGCGGGCGCGCGCTCGCTCCCAAAAGCCTTACAGGCTAGCGACGTAGCCCTACGTCGCTCTGCCTGTGAGGGGCTGACTGCCGACGTAAATAGTCATGCGGCAATCGGCAAGTGGTTAAATTTGGTGTTATCGCTCTCACTCTCTCATACTGGTCACTGGAAGTTCAACATGTCGCCTCATGGCAAAGAACTCTCTGAGGATCTAAAAAAAAGAATTGTTGCTCTACATAAAGATGGCCTAGGCTATAAGAAGATTGCCAATACCCTGAAACTGAGCTGCAGCAAGGTGTCCAAGGCCATACAGCAGTTTAACAGAACAGGTTCCATTCAGAACAGACCTTGCCATGGTCGACCAAAGAAGTTGAGTGCAGGTGCTCAGCGTCATATCCAGAGGTTGTCTTTCGGAAATAGATGTAAGAATGCTGCCAGCATTGCTGCAGAGGTTGGTGGCCCCATAGAAACAAGCCGCAAGACCTCCACTGGTAACACGCTCCTAATTCCTTACCACAGCTATATATATATAGTAAAAGGCGATGATAGGACCCCTATTTATAAAGAGTACCTTTTTTAAGCTATTTCAGTGGAAGCACGCTTGGGACTGTGTTCAGAAAAGGAAAGAAGACAGCTTCCTTACACATTTATTTAATAAGCTCTTGCTGAGGGGACTTTTCTACAATCCGTGTGTCTGCCCGGGAGGCATATTATGATGACCCTGTTCTTTTGTCAGTGCTTTTAATATAAGTTCGACCCTCTGTCGTTTGGGTCCTGAAGAAGCCACGCTTATGGCGAAACGTGTTGACCTACGGAAGCTACTTTAATTTCCTGCAAATCCCTGGCTGAGGTTGCTTCATCATGACAACATCCCCCTTTCGGGAAGTGTGTCAGGATTGGCCCTTGTTGGAGGTTATATGTGTAACATGTCCTATGCACTGCTGTCAAAGTGGCTTTAATGCAATATGCATTTCATGTCATGTGACATAGTTTTAATGTTTTCCAAATAAATATTTTGACACCTTTAACCACTTCCCGACCACCCGCCGCCTTTTTACTGCGGCAGGATGGCTCTTCTGCGCAAACCCATGTAGAGCTACGTCAGTTGTGCGCTGGAAGCTAGGGGGAGCGCGCGCCGGGGAAGCCGGTGCACGGATCAGGCGCCTCCGATTGCTGTCTGACACCCGCTGAGAGAGAAGGACGGTCGGCTGTTGTAAACACAGCTGACCGTTCTTCTCCCTGGAATGATCACAGAGCTCATGTGATCCTTCTATATAGAATCACATGTCTCTATGGTAATTTCAAAAGCTACGCACCCCCCCCCCCCCACACACATTTAGAATCACTTCCCTAGGCTCACATTTAACCCATTGATCACCCATAGGGTTAACCCCTTCCCTGCCAATGTCATTATTACAGTAACAGTGCATATTTTTAGCACTGATTACTGCAGTAATGTCACTGATACTCCCAAAAGTGTCAAAACTGTCAGGGGTCTGATCTGTCCGTCGCAATGTCGCAGTCCTGCAAAAAATCGCAGATCATCGCGATTACTAGTAAAAAAAAAAAAACAAACAATAAAAATGAGATAAATCTTTCCTGTAGTTAGTAGACGCGATAACTTTTGCGCAAACCAATCAAAATACGCTTATTGCGATTTTTTTTTTTTACCAAAAATATATAGCAGAAAACAAATTGGCCTAAAATGTTAAAAAAATTGATTTTTAATTTTTTTTGAGAATGTTATATAGCAGAATGTGAAAAATATTATAATTTTTTTTTTTTTTTTTCAAAATTGTTGCTATTTTTTTGTTTATAGCGCAAAAAATAAAAATCGCACAGGTGATCAAATACCACCAAAAGAAAGCTCTGTTTGTGGGAAAAAAAGGACATCATTTTTTTTGGGGTACAGTGTCACACAACCGCGCAATTGTCCCTTAAAGTAACGCAGTGCCGAATTGCAAAATAGAGCCTGGTCATTAAGGGGGCAAATCCTTCCGGTCCAGAAGTGGTTAAACAAGCATTTAACCCTTGCAGTGCAGGGTGGGGAGTGATTGCAGGAGGAGCCCTACTACATGGATAGTTTTGATTTTTCCCCTAGAGTTTAGCTATAAGCACTGTGTATTGTTTTTTTAAAAATGGCCAATTTTTGTAAATAAATGAGTTTTCTTTTTTAATAAAAATACCTTTTTCCACCTTAGTGCTGATCTCCTCCAGTCCCTTTGAGACACTTCCTGTCTGCATGCACTCGCTGCATATCATTGCTGGACTATGACTGTGCAATGTACCAACTGGCCAATTATAGGCTCCACCAGGGGCACATGTGACAGGGTGACAACACAGGTGTACAAATGGGAGACAGTTGTCACCCCATAACAGGAAGTGCCTAAATAAAGACTTTGCAGGATCACTGGGGATCATTTCACTGCAGATTTAAAAGAAAAAAAAAAAAAGAGATTAAAATCAATTTTTGGAATTACATTGACAGGTTATGATTTATTGATTGGGCTTATATACACGGTGTAATTTCTTGAACCCAATGGCTGCCAGGTCCTGGTGAACCAATAGAGGAATGGAGTATGTTCTCAGAACAGTTGTGTCTCCAGGAATGGGTTCCTGACTCTTTGTTTGACTATTGATTGTGGTGTTTGCTTTGTAGATGGGAGAACGCAGCATCCCGGATGTAGAGAGGCCGGGACATTTCTCAGCACAGTCAGAGGAATGGAGAACTCTACTGATGAATCAGCACTAGAGAGCCGTCATCCAACCCTGACCGGCTCCATATGATGAATCAGATCCTATCTTAAATGTACTTCTCCTTTAAGGTGAACCTGTTAAGATCTTAATCTATTGAGGAAACAAACCAGGATGTAAGAGAAAAAAATAAGCTTCAAAAGGAAAAAACATAATACAATGTATGAATATTCTAAAGAGGATACAAAGGAGAGAAACATATAAAGTGTAGTCCAAATTATATAAAAATAAAAAATAATATAAAGCAGTGGTCTCCAAACTGCACCCTGGGGGGCCAAATGCTTCCCTTTGCATGCTTTTGTCTGGCCCTTGGGGTATCATTCCCCCCACTGTCAGCAACAGTGAGGCATAGTCCCTGCCACTGACATCCACAATGGGACACTAGTCCTCTCACTGACACCAACTATGGCACATTATTTCTCCCATTGATACCAATGATGGGTCACTCTTTGTCCGATTGATACCAGCAATGGGGCATTATTCTTCCCACTGAAACCATTGAAAGAGCACTCTTCCTCCCACTGACACAAATGATAGGGCACTATTCCTCTCATTGACACCAATAATGGGGCACTATTCCTCCCACTGACACCAATGATGGGGCACTATTCCTCCCACTGACACCAATGATGGGGCACTATTCCTCCCACTGACACCAATGATGGGGCACTATTCCTCCCACTGACACCAATGATGGGGCACTATTCCTCCCACTGACACCAATGATGGAACACTATTCCTCCCACTGACACCAATGATGGGGCGCTATTCCTCCCACTGACACCAATGATGGAACACCATTCCTCCCACTGACACCAATGATGGGGCACTATTCCTCCCACTGACACCAATGATAGGCTACTTCTTATTGATATCAATGATGGGGCACTATTACTCCCAATAATATAGCAATAGTACTACTGATCTGGATAATACAAAGTGGAAGGAAAATCATAAATGGCTTTCAAATTTTTTTACAAATATCTGTGTGGCGTGCATTTTTATTCAGCCCCCTTTATTCTGATGCCCCTAGCTAAAATCTAGTAACATCTAGAAACAAATTGCCTTCAGAAGTCACATAATTAGTAAATAGAGTCCACCTGTGTGTCATTTTATCTCAGTATAAATACAGTATAAATACAGCTGTTCCGTGAAGCCCTCAGGTTTGTTAGAGAACCTTAGTGAACAAACAGCATCAAGAAGGCCAAGGAACACACCAGACAGGGTTTAAAGTTTAAAGCAGGGTTAGGTTATAAAAAAATATCCCAAGCTTTGAACATCTCACAGAGTTCTGTTCAATCCATCATCCGAAAATGGAAAGAGTATGGCACAACTGCAACCCTACCAAGACATGGCCGTCCACCTAAACTGACCGGCCGGGCAAGGAGAGCATTCATCAGAGAAGCAGCCAAGAGGCCCATGGGAACTCTGGAGGAGCTGCAGAGATCCACAGCTCAGGTGGGAGAATCTGTCCACAGGACAACTATTAATTGTGCGCTCCACAAATCTGTCCTTTATGGAAGAGTGACAAGAAGAAAGCCATTGTTGATAGAAAGCCATAAGAAGTGCCGTTTGCAGTTTGGGAGAAGCCATGTGGGGGACACAGCAAACATGTGGAAGAAGGTGCTCTGCTCAGATGAGACCAAAATTGAATTTTTTGGCATAAAAGCAAAATGCTATGTGTGGTGGAAAACTAACAATGCTTATCACCCTGAACACACCATCCCCACTGTGAAACATGGTGGTGGCAGCATCTTGTTATGGGGATGCTTTTCTCCAGCAGGGAGAGGAAAACTGGTCAGAGTTGATAGGAAGATGGATGGAGCCAAAGGGCAATCTTAGAAGAAAATCTGTTAGAGTCTACAAAAGACTTGAGACTGGGGCGGAGTTCACATTCCAGCAGGACAATGACCCGAAACATCCAGCCAGAGCTCCAATGGAATGGTTTACATCAAAGCATATTCATGTGTTAGAATGGCCCAGTCACAGTCCAGACCTAAATCCAATTGAGAATCTGTGGCAATACTTGAAAATTGCTGTTCACAGACGCTCTCCATCCAATCTGACAGAACTTGAGTTTTTTTGCAAAGAAGAATGGGCAAAAACGTCCTCTCTAGATGTGCAAAGCTGGTAGAGACATCCCCCAAAAGACTTGCAGCTGTAATTGCAGGGAAAGGGGGGTTCTACAAAGTATACAAAGCCACACTTTTTACAGATTTATTTGTAAAGATTTTTGAAAGCCATTTATCATTTTCCTTCCACTTCACAATTATGTGCCATTTTGTGTCGGTCTATCTTATAAAATCCCAATAAAGTACATTTACGTTTTTGGTTATAACATCAAAAAAGGTGGAAAATTTCAAGGGGATTCAATACTTTTTCAAGGCACTGTACATAGATCCAATATTTATATAATTCTTAATAGCTTTGCAGCAGGGCCGGGACAAAGGGTGGGCAGAAGGGACGGCTGCCCTGGGTGCAATGGTTTATTGCAGGGATGTGGGCACCCTGGCCCCAACCCTAAGGGAAGGGCACAGTTTGGCATCTTTGCTCTGGGCGCTGGATGGTCTTGTTCTGGCACTGCTGTGCAGTACGGGAGAACATTCAGTAAGTATATATTAACTCTTTAGTGAAAGTATATCTGGTAAGTATGAAAATGAATAGACTAAATATTAGAATCTGAAATTGAAGCCCAAAACAGAGTTTGTTCCAAATATAAAATGAGTAAAAAATGCCAACACGTTTCAGGGGCAAGACATCACCTCCTTCACCAGGGCTAAAACATGACATAAGAAATATCATACAATTACTTTTATTATTGAATTCTGTATTCTATTTCTTATGTTATATTTCAGCCCTGGTGAAGGGGTGATGTTTGGCCCCTGAAATGTGTTGGATTTTGTACTTATTTTCAGTTTGAAATAAACTGAAATAAACTTAATTTTGGACCACATTTCTTGTGGTGCTCAGAGTTGTATAAAGTACTCGAAACCCATACTTGAGTAAAAGTACAAGTGCTCGATCAAAAAGTGACTTGAGTAGAAGTACTAAAGTATTCAACATTTTTTTGTACTTAAGTATTGCAAGTAGTTTTTTAAAAAAAATTTGCTACTCAAGTACTGAAAGTAAAAGTACAAGTACTGTGTTATGTAGTTATTAAAGAAAGAAGTCAAAAGTTTAAACATCATATTGTTTTTTATTATTTCAAATGCAGCTTTTATTTATACATACAGTAGCATTTATTTTCGTATGCGCTGATAATACACATGTTTTGAGCTTCATGAAACCTGCCATCTACTGTTCTGGCAGTGGTAATTTTTATAATTGTAACGAGTAACTATGCAGCACAAAAAAAAAATATCAGAGTAGAAGTATTGAAATCATTGAAAAAATGTAGTGAAGTAAAAGTGGAAGTAGGAGAAAAAAATTATACTCTAGGAAAGTACAGATACCGCCTTTCAGTACTTAAGTACAGTAGTGAAGTAGTTCTACTTAGTTACTATACATCTCTGGTGGTGCTTCAATCCCAGATCCAAATATTTCCTTCACAAACCAAGGTAACGGTGGTTTTGCAGAAGCTGCCTTCCTATCATTTGCCGCCACAATGAGACTATCATTGACAATATAAATAAATTCATCATTGACACCCAACGTTAAGCGCTGTGTGAACTGTTGGCGCTATATGAATCCTGTATGGTAATAATAATAATCTCAAGGTTTCAATCTCTAATGCCAAGGAATGGTCTTTTTTTTAAAAAAGGCCAAATACAACGCTTGCTATATCACTACTGAATAGGATTCTAAAAATTACCAATAAAAATTAAAAATTAACTTATGCTTATAAAGTGCTAATATGTCTCCATAACTACCACTTAAGCAATAAAACCATATTAAATAGCGTGAAATTGAATGTGATAAATATTTTAGGACATTTAAAATGACAATGATTGATAATCTGATAAAAATAGATGCCTGTGACTAGAATAAATAAATATATAATCAACGATAAGAGATATATGTATACAAGTCCAATAGTCGTGACTGATGCTCAAGTGGTTAATGTCCTCAGTGGATGTTTATCCATAAAAAGTGCAAGTGCTCCGGCTTGATCGTTCAAAGTGCTTGTTCCAAATTTAAATAGGGTGGGTCACTTACCAGATGATGTGGGTCTTATGTGTCGTATGACACTAAGACCTTTCAGGCTTTGGTGGCCCCCTGGGCCAAGTGGCTTTTCCCTTGTAGGTAGTCCTCTGGGCTGGTAATGGCTCCTCTGGACTCCGGGATATAGTATACTCTCCTGAGCATTTCTTCGCTGCATGACTTTATTACGCTATTTGGAGCATTTCTTCTCTCCTGTTTATTATACCCGAATACTATATCCCGGAGTCTAGAGGAGCCATTACCAGCCCAGAGGACTACCTACAAGGGAAAAGCCACTTGGCCCAGGGGGCCACCAAAGCCTGAAAGGTCTTAGTGTCATACGACACATAAGACCCACATCATCTGGTAAGTGACCCACCCTATTTAAATTTGGAACAAGCACTTTGAACGATCAAGCCGGAGCACTTGCACTTTTTATGGATAAACATCCACTGAGGACATTAACCACTTGAGCATCAGTCACGACTATTGGACTTGTATACATATATCTCTTATCGTTGATTATATATTTATTTATTCTAGTCACAGGCATCTATTTTTATCAGATTATCAATCATTGTCATTTTAAACATATTAGCACTTTACAAGCATAAGTTAATTTTTATTGGTAATTTTTAGAATCCTAGTCAGTAGTGATATAGCAAGCGCTGTATTTGGCCTTTTTTAAAAAAAGACCATTCCTTGGCATTTTATTTATTTTTTTACAGCAGCTGCTCTTTTTAGTCAATCTCACCCATTTTTATTATTTTAATATTATATTGTCTCTCCAATTTTCATATTTATTGGCTATCCTATATTTGGCGCAGGGAATATACTTTGTATATATTTTCCTCAATCTCTAATAGTGAAACTATGAAAACATTTATTAAACAAATACAATTATAAAACTTCCTAGTATAAACCGCATAATATAACCTCCACAACTGCGTCAGGAATGAACAAGGTCGCAGGATATAAGCAGACGAGGTTCCCGCAGACAACGTCTCCTGAGAAGGCCCCAAGTCTGGTTATGTTCATCATGCAAGATGTCTCATCACCGCTAAGGTGGAGCAATGATAGCTCTTTCTGAACTCCCACATCGCATTTTCCACTCTCTATTGGACAGAACTCCAACCCGTAGACATGAGATAGGAGTTTGAAGGAACTTTCAGTTTTAAGTCAGTTGGTCATTTGTGCCCTGAAACCCAATCACTAAAATCTCACTCATATGAAGTCATCGTCCTCAGGGGACAAAGAACATGTAGTACTTTTTGCCACCTTCCTATGTTCAGGGCCGTCTTAATGCATGGTCACTGCCCAGGGGCCCCATGATAATCTTGCATTACATCATATTTGCTAACTGTCCTAGATTTGCTACGACAGTCACACTTTTTACTAAGCTGTCCTTCCTGTTCTGTGTTCTCTTACCACCACCACCACCATATTGTGCCCTCCTACACCCCCTGCACTGTTCCCTCCGGCCCCCTGTGCTGTGATCTCCTACATCCCCCCCTACTGTGCTCTATTCCCCTCCTGTACTGTGCCCTTCTGCCCTCTGTACTGTACCCTTCTGACCCCTGTACTATGCCCTCCTATACCCCTAAAACAAAGAAAAGGGCGCACCAGCCTAGCGCATTATCCTCAGTGGGCTTTTATTAAAGAAGTGTTAAAAATAAACTACTCACAAACATGCGATAAAATCCAGTATATCAATTCCATAGTGCAATGTCCATATTAAAAGTCCAATGTCTCCTGAAGACGAAAGGCTGACGTGTTTCGAGGCGATGCCTCTTCCTCAGAGCATGTTTGTGAGTAGTTTATTTTTAACACTTCTTTAATAAAAGCCCACTGAGGATAATGCGCTAGGCTGGTGCGCCCTTTTCTTTGTTTTTGTTTACAGTGTTTTGTCGACCACCCCGGTCGTAGAGGGCAGCAAAGCTTAGCCATAGTGGATGCCAAGTGGGAGTTCCGTGTTAGAGGCAGCCTGAGAACCTGGTTCTGAGCGCAGGAGCAAGGTGATCAGCATCGCAATTTTCTCCTACACCCCTATACTGTGTCCTCCCTCCCACTGTGCCCCCTCTACACTTTACCCTTCTCCTCCCCTGTACTGCACCCTTCTCACCCTCCCCCACCCCCATACTGAGCCCTCCTAGCCCCCCATACTGTGCCTCCTGACCCCTGTACTATGCCCTCCTACCCCCCATACTGTGCCTCCTGACCCCTGTACTATGCCCTCCTACCCCCCATACTGTGCCTCTCTAACCCATGTACTATGCCCTCCTACCCACCTTACTGTGCCCCCTGACCCCTGTTCTGTGCCCTTCCCCCCTGTACTGCACCTTTTCCCCTGTACTGAGCCCTCCTAGCCCCCATTACTGTGCCCTCCTGTCCCCTGTACTATGCCCTTCTACCCCCCATATTGTGCCCCTCTGACCCCTGTACTGTGCCCTTCTGCCCCCCATTACTGTGCCCTCCCGACCTTCTTACTGTGCCCCCCTGACCCCTGCACTGAGCCCTCCTAGCCCATCTCACTGTGTCCTCCTCACCCTTGTACTATGACCTCCTACCCCCCCCCCCATACTGTGCCCCCCTAACCCCTGTACTGTTCCCTCCTACCCCCCTTACTGTGTCCCCCTGACCCCTGCACTGTGCCCCCCCCATACTGCACACATCTTTACCCCCTGTACTGAGCCTTCCTAGCCCCCCTTACTGTGCCCCCCTGACCACTGTACTATGCTCTTCTGACCCCTCTTACTATGCCCCCTTACCCCTGTACTATGCCCTCCTGACCCCCCTTACTATTCGCCCTGACCCCTAACCCCCCTTTTACTGTAGCAAATCCACATTTTGCATTTTGTCTGCCCACTTCCCCGTGACTTGCTACAAAGTTACAATGTTGCAGTCTAATCACAGAAGGAGAGGAAACTAAGCAAATGCCCCTACTGCCTGCAGCAGACTGATGACATCTTCTCAGCCTAGACAAAGTCACTGAAGTGGAGTTTAAGGATGGCTTTTCATTGAATCAGCTTCCCTGCTGACGAATGGGGGCACGTGCAAGTCTACAGGTATGGCGATTAGCGCAGCCGAGCCAGCCTGCCGCAGCTTATATGTCAGCAAGTAGTTAAGAAGCTTTCGTTTGAAGTTGTTCGCTGCCTATATTGTACATTTGAAGGTAATTGAGGAAGCACAAATCTTGTTTGTGTTGGCCAGAAGAGGGCACTGTATTATTATACAGGATTTATATGGTGCCAATAGTTTACACAGTGCTTTACAATATACCGGTCTATAACGGGTAAATGGCAGGTGTCCCCAGCTGCAAGTGCCAGTCCCCAGCTTCAGTTCCTCCCCAGTGTTGGGGGTGTCAGAGTCCTCATAATCCACCTTCAATTACTGCATACTAAATACGCAGCCTGCCCATCCCAGATCTCAGGATTAGGCGTCTTAGGTTCACGTGGCCCTTCGCTGACACCAGGAAGGTGGCACCCAAATCCTGTTCCTTAAACAGAGCCACTCCTCGGTCACCATGGAGCTTTTCCTTACGTTTTGGACAACACCCGACGTCCCCGGCATAGACACACTCAGCAAATAGGAGAGAAAAAAAAAGGACAGGGAAGAACCGGCTTCATCCCAATGGTGAAAAAAGTTTTCTAAAAAAAACTTTTGTAAAGCTGTTATTGGCTGAGCTCTTTGGTCTCATTCACAGAGCAATGAATGTAAATGCAGGGAACGGTCGGATGTGCGTTTAGGTGCGTTCATTTTTAGCTGAGTTTAGAGATAATAGAAATGTGTGCGTCCGGGGGCAGATTCATATTCTCAGTGCGTCTAAACACGTGTAAATATGTGTAAACGCATGCAAGCACATGTACATTTAAAGGGTAACTTCCCTTCTATACCATATACAGTTGATATACAAGTCATACAGAAAGTATTCACAGCGCTTCACTTTTTCCACAATTTGCTATGTTACAGCCTCATTCCAATTGATTAACCACTTGCCTACAGGGCACTTAAACCCTCTTCCTGCCCAGGCCAATTTTCTGCTTTGAGCGCTGTTGCATTTTGAATGACAATTGCGCGGTCATGCAACACTGTACCCAAATTAAATTTTTATCATTTTTTTCAAACAAATAGAGCTTTCTTTTGGTGGTATTTAATCACCACTGGGGTTTTTATTTTTTGCTTAACAAACAAAAAAATCCCCAATTTTGAAAAAAAAAAAACCCTGTTTTTATAGTTTGTTATAAAATTTAGCAAACAGGTAATTTTTCTCCTTCATTGATGTGCGTTGATGAGGCGGCACTGATTGGCCCTGATAGGCACTAGTAGGCTGCACTGTTGGGCACTGATAGGCTGCACTGATGGGCACTGATATGGCGACACTGATGGACACTGATAAGGCGGCACTGATGGGCACTGCTAAGGCAGCACTGACAAGGCAGCACTGATATGTGGCACTGATGGGTGGAACTGATGGGCACTGATGGGCGGCACTGAAGGGCACTGGTAGGTGGCGCTGAAGGGCACTGGTAGGCAGCACTGATGGGCAGTAATAGGTGGCACTGATGGGCAATTATAGGCACTGGTAGGTGACACTTATGATGGAGCACTATTTGGCACTGATAGGTGGCACTGGTGAGCATTGATAGGTGGCACTGATAGGTGGTGCTGGTGGGCACTCGTATGTGGCCCTAGTGAGCACTGGCAGATGGCACTGGTGGGCACTGGTCGGTGGCGCTGGTGGGCACTGGTAGGTGGCACTGGGGGCTCAAATAATTCCTTTCCTCTTTGGGACCGTTGTCTCTCTGACAGCAGCTGGCAATCGTTTTTTTTTCTCCTCACAAAACAGCTGATCGCCGGCTGCTGTTTACTTCACATGATCAGCTATCATTGGCTGACAGCTGATCACGTGGTAAGGGGGCGGGACCGATCTGTGATCAGGCCATAACAGAGCGAGCCGGTCACAGAGCAAGCCAGCGCACTCAAATTACCATGTAAAGTCCATAAAGTCCACTATGGGGCGCCGGACTTATTGCTGGCTATAGGGGGTTGGGGTTTGGCATCCCACATGGGCCCAGGCAGAGGCGCCGATTGGCGGCCGTTCTGGGTGTCCCCACTAGTCAGTGTCCTGGCTGTGATTGGTCCAGACTCCAGCCTGGACCAATCATGATTCAGGACATCTCTGCTGACATAGTTGGGGGCGGTGCCGGTGCGTGCGTCAGTCACCATCACCGCCCGACTCCGTCACCGTCACCTTCCCGCTAGTTCCCGCCGCCGTCAGAATGAAGAGGACTCGAGGAAAGGAGCAGCGCGTCGTTGATGTCTCGCAGTTTGAGTGTGGAGTCACGGTCGAGTCAGCGAGCCAGCTCAGGAGAGCAGGTAAGTGAACAGTGATTGAAGCTGCTGCAGCGTGATGCCATGACCTGTGACATGACCTGTGACATGCCTGTGCCATGACCTGTGACATGACCTGTGACATGCCCGTACCATGACCTGTGACATGACCTGTGACATGACCTGTGCCATGACCTGTGACATGACCTGTGACATGCCTGTACCATGACCTGTGCCATGCCCTTACCATGACCTGTGCCATGCCCTTACCATGACCTGTGCCATGACCTGTGACATGACCTGTGACATAACTGTGACATGCCTGTACCATGACCTGTGCCAAGACCTGTGACATGCCTGTACCATGACCTGTGACATTACCTGTGACATGCCTGTACCATGACCTGTGCCATGCCCTTACCATGACCTGTGGCATGCCCTTACAATGACCTGTGCCATGCCCTTACCATTACCTGTGCCATGCACTTACCATGATCTGTGCTATGCCTGTACCATGACCTATGCCATGCCCTTACCATGACCTGTGCCATGCCCTTACCATGACCTATGACATGCCCTTACCATGACCTGTGCCATGCCCTTACCATGACCTGTGACACGCCTGTACCATGACTTGTGACATGCCCTTACCATGACCTGTGCCATGCCTGGACCATGACCTGTGCCATGACCTGTGACATGCCTGTACCATGACCTGTGCCATCACCTGTGACATGCCTGTACCATCACCTGTGCCATGCCCTTACCATGACCTGTGACATGCCTGTACCATGACCTGTGCCATGCCTGTACCATGACCTGTGCCATGCCCTTACCATGACCTGTGCCATGCCTGTACCATGACCTGTGCCATGACCTGTGACATGCCCTTACCATGACCTGTGACATGCCTATACCATCACCTGTGACATGCCTGTACCATGACCTGTGCCATGCCCTTACCATGACCTGTGAGATGCCTGTGCCATGACCTGTGCCATGCCTGTGCCATGCCCTTACCATGACCTGTGACATGCCTGTACCATGACCTGTGCCATGCCTGTATCATAACCTGTGCCATGACCTGTGACATGCCTGTACCATGACCTGTGCCATGACCTGTGCCATGCCCTTACCATGACCTGTGCCATGCCTATACCATCTCCTGTACCATGACCTCTGAAATGCCTGTACCATGAGCTGTGGCATGCCTGTACCATCACCTGTGCCATGCCTATACCATCATCTGTGCCATGCCATTCCTGTACCATCACCTGTACCATGCCCTTACCATGACCTGTGCCATGCCTGTACCATCACCTGTGCCATGCCCTTACCATGACCTGTGCCATGCCTATACCATCTCCTGTACCATGACCTGTGACATGCCTGTACCATCACCTGTGCCATGCCTATACCATCATCTGTGCCATGCCTGTACCATCACCTGTGCCCTGCCCTTACCATAACCTGTGCCATGCCTATACCATCTCCTTTACCATCACTTGTGCCATGCCTATACCATCACCTGTGCCATGCCTGTACCATGACCTCAAAGTCACACAATTTTTTACCTCGTTTTTTGCCGTGAAGCAATACCTATTACATTTTTCTTTTTGCACCCCCCCCCCCCCCCAAAAAAAAAAATTTTGAGCACCAGCCGCCACTGGACTTTATTAAGCACTGTTATTGAAGGAATGGTGATTTATGTACTGTGATTTTTAGTATTTGGGTTGATACACATTATTTTGTCTGGCGCAGCACTGTTGGAGTATATTGTGATACTTATGTACATGGAATTTTTTATTTTTAATAAACTTGCAGAGATTTCAAACAAACTTCTTTCATGTTGTCATTCTGGGGGATTGTTTGTAGAATTTTGAGAAAAATAATTAATTTAATCCATTTTGAAACAGAAATAATCACCCGCACCAGGTGACACCTATGTGTTGGATACATATTTGAAAAATAAACTCAAGATGGTAATGGTAATGAGTACTATCAAATAGTAGTACTCATCTATGATGTCCGAGGGAAATTTTTTTTTTTTATATTCCGAAGAATAAATGCAAATTTCCATGTGTTTAAAATGATAAAGTGATGAAAGAATTGAATGTGATTACAAAGTTATAAAAGCAGCTGCTAGGCCCCCTCCTGCTACTTAGTATACACTCTTTTTGGGTGTATTTTTCTGCAGCTTGTTTGCACTGTGCCACTTTCCTCTGCATCCTTCCTTTTTTATGGGAATTTTAATGCTTGTATGGAAGCTTTTTTAGAGGAACTTTTTTCAATAAACTTTTAATGGAATTCACTATGAGGATCTCGTATTCCTTTCCCATGCATATTTACATCTGCTGAGCCTTCTGGGGTATAGGAAGAAGGACCCAGGTGTTACTGATACGTTTTGGTCGAGGAGACCACCCAAGTTTGGCTGATCCCCTTTGTCGTAAGACAAGAGAGGATCCACGGTATCTGGTGAGTTTTCCTACATTCCCTGAGCACCTGTGGTGACCCTTGGCCTTCACTCCCTGCATGATATAGTTGTCCAGCATTTTCTTCTGGAGCTCACACCTCTTGATCATCCTTCTCGAAGCATACATTTTTGGACTATAATATGTTATTGGACTACCTCATTTAATATAGTATAATATAATTTTGGTTTTATTTATGTAGCACTGCCCCCTTGGGAGCTGCTGAGTGTGGATTCCCCTGGGTTACCCATAGCAACAGTCCGTGAATGTATCACTTTAAGACTTAGCTTAGACAATGAACAGTCCAGGGAATTTGGGTTTTGTGTTTTATTTTAGAACTTGGATGGGAGAAGAAATGAGTGAAGACACTAACTGTAATGAGTGCGGCAAGGCCGCTACTTCACCTTGCCACTGAAGTGAAGTAGAAAATAGGTTCCTGACTGAATTTCTTTTCAGGGTCCTGACTTGGCACCCCCTTTCTCACTTCCCGTGCATGCTAGCCCCTAGTCCACTGGAGTGGTCCCCTTCCTGGGCAGACCCCTGGCAAGCTTCCCAGTACTCACGGACAGGGCCGCTGATAGGGCAGTACAACCAGCCCTGTTGTACCGGGCCCGGGCTCTATCAGTCCAGCAGGGGGGCCCGGGCAGCTTTACAGTTGTTTCTGCCTAAATAAATAAAAAGGTTTTTCTTAACCATACCTTCTTCAACTTGTTTGTTTGTTTGTTGAGGGTAATTTCCTGGGCCCCATCGGGTTAACATTAGGGGCCCAGGAAATGTCAGCACTGAGCAGAGGAGGGACTTTTTTTCCTTTTTCGGGGCGCAGGCAGACAAGCTTATGTGCTGCCTATATAGTTCCGGTCACGGCCATCCACTGCCTATGTATTCACTGGCGGAGTGATATTTTCTACACTGCTCCCTCAGTAAGTTCCACAGACAGAGGAAGAGACTGATGTGAGGCGGGCTGGAGGCTGAGAGGGCACTGCAGGCTTAATCCGATGGCTGCGTCACTATTCTATGTTTCTCATTATCAGTTACAACTGCACATTAAGGTATCCACACGACGCACGACGACTCAATTGTCCGTTAAATTAACGCAGTGCCGAATCGCAAAAAATGGCCTGGTCATTAAGGGGGATAATCTTGCGGTCCAAAAGTGGTTAAATGCATTTTTCTTGAGCTTTTCTTGCACTAAAGGTGCTGATAACGGCCAACAATAAATTCATATTTATTTAACTTCATGATATTAATTAAAAAGTCAAATATAACACAATTATATATAAAACATTTTTTTTTTTTTTAACTGTAATTTTCGGTTTCGGTTTTGACAAAGTGCATCGTGAATTTTCAATTTCAGTTTTGGCACCAAAATTTTCATTTGATTGCTACTTATATTAGCCATATAATAACTGCTATCCTCCAATATTTATCCACACCCCCACTTACAACCAAACTAACAATGTCTTCCTGTTACATAACTTTTTTTTTTTTTTTTTACTGTTACTTTTTTGATCTATACTGGACAAAAAAAACATTTAACATTAAAATATAAAAATATATATATATACAAATAACAAAAAATAAATAAATAAATTTGGCACACTCGATAGACCACTTGGTCTTTTTTTTTTCTGCGTCACTCTTCAAATTGCACATTAAGGTATCCACACATATATCCAACTATAAAGGAGTGACAGAAACACAGAAGCGTGGGATCGTTGCATTTTTCTTGCACTAAAGTTGCTGATAATGGCCAACAATAAATACATTTTTATTTAAATTCATGATATTAATTAAAAAGTCAAATATAATACAATTATATATAAAAAAAAAATATATATATATATATATATATTTTTTTTTTTTTTTTAAACTGTAATTTTCGGTTTCGTTTTTGGCCATCCTGAATTTTCAATTTCAGTTTTGGCACCAAAATTTCCATGGTTGCTACTCTAATTATTAGCCATATAAAAACTGCTATTCTCCAATATTTATCCACACCCCCACCTACAACCAAACTAACAATGTCTTCCTGTTACATCATTTTTTTTTTTTACTTTTTTGATCTATACTGGACAAAAAACATTAAAATATAAATACAAATATCTATCTATCTATCTATCTATCTATCTATCTATCTATCTATCTATCTATCTATCTATCTATCTATCTATCTATCTATCTATCTATCTATCTATCTATCTATCTATCTATCTATCTATCTATCTATCTATAGATATATATCTATATATATAGATATATATATATATATATAGAAATAAAAAAAAAAAAGTGAGGCACACTCGATGGACCCCTTGGTCTTTTTTTTCTGCGTCACTCTTCTATGTTTCTCATTATCAGTTACAATTGCACATTTGACATGAGGGGGCGGGGCCTCCCGATGACGTCATCGGGGGCCACGCCCACAATGGCTATATAACAAGCTGCAGAGACCGGAGACCGGCATAATTTACCGGAGACATCGTCGGAGGACCGGAGGAAGAAGAAGAGAAGAGCCGAGGGCAAAAGAGCAGAAGAGCGGACAGCAAAAGAGCAGAAGACCAGAAGACCAGGAGAGGGAGAAGACCAGAGCAGAGAAGAACAGATGAAGATTTTTAATAAACTTTCCAAAACGTCTCCTGTCGTTATTTCCATACACTGCCTTTTATGGGGTGAATGGGTAGTACAGTGTACCCCATACCCATTCACATAGGGAGGGGGTCCGGGATCTGGGGGGCCCCCTTGTTAAAGGGGGCTTCCAGATTCCGATGAGCCCCCTGCCCGCAGACCCCGACAACTACCGGCCAGGGTTGTGGGGATGAGGCCCTTGTCCTCATCAACATGGGGGCAAGGTGCTTTGGGGTGGGGGGTGCAGAGGTCCCCCTGTCCCAAAGCACCAACACCCCCCCCCCCATGTTGAGGGCATGTGGCCTGGTATGGTCCAGGGGGGGTGGGGCCGCTCGCTCGTCCCCTCCCCCTTCCTGCCCTACTGGGCTGCATGCTCGGATAAGGGTCTGGTATGGATTTTGGGGGGACCCCACGCCGTTTTTTCGGCGTGGGGCTACCCTCAAATTCCATACCAGACCCGAAGGACCTGGTTTGGAACCTGGGGGGGACCCCCACGCAGTTTTTTTTTTCAATTTTTCGCGTGGAGTTCCCCCTCAAGATTCTCACAGCGCAAGTCGCGCCACAAGTCGGATCATCCTCATCCGACTTGCGGTGCAACTTCCATTCAAATCAGTAGGCTCCCATAGGGAACCATTGATTTTGAATGGAGGCAGAAAAAAACGCTGCTGAAAGCAACGTGGCCAAACGTGCAATAACGCAAATGGAAAAAGCTACTGAAAGCACGTTTAACAGCTGCTTTTTCCCGGCGTCAGAACTAGCTTTGCAGCACGTTTTTTCTAATGTCCTGTGTACATGGAGGTATCCACACATACTGTATATCCAACTATAAAGGAGAAACACAGAAGCGTGGATCCTCATTGAACCACTTGATGATCACCTAACTGGGAAAATCTTCCGGTCCAGAAGCGGATAAACAAATCTCCAGGAGATCAGCAGCACTGAGCACACCAAAGGATGAAAAAAAGCTGAAAACCGGATTTTATTTTGAATAAAAGGAAAATTATACACATTAATTTAGCAAACCAATCATCATCCAGTTTGGGTTTCTATCGCCTGTAATTATCATGTCACTATCAGGCTCAGTACTGGACTGTTAGTGCCCCCAAGCTGTTTCCCTCTGGGACGGTGCCATCCTGTCCCACATGTTCAATATTTGTCTGAGCTGGGTGCCAATGTTTGTAACACATTCCAACAAATGTCAGCACACAGCTCGCCATCACCTGCCAGCCAACGCCGCGTGTCTTTTGTGTTTACATCCAACGCTTTTCCTCTTCCAGAATGCAAAATATCCTGTCCCAGAATCATTTATTGCTTGTTTATGTATGTGTGATGCGGTAACACACGTAAGCGCATTGGGGCACTGCGGCGCAATTTATTTGGAATGGTACACCAGCGCATTTGCACTACTAGACACCTCAAGAAAAAATGCAGCATATACCAAATGTTCATGCATTACAGCCCACTCAATGCAATGTGCTGCACTATGCTTTGCAACACAATGCAATGTATTGTAAATGAGCCCCAAGGGTCAGCTGTTTGTGAGTTATGAGATCACAAATAAATCTCCTCAATAATTAAAAAAACTGAAAAAAAATGCATACTGCTTCATGCTTCTAATGCTTTGCTTAAACCAGTACATTGCAGGAACGCATGCACCAGTTGCAGAATTACTAGGGTTGTAAAGGTTGTATCTGCGACCGGGCCCCTGGCGTTCCACCACCATGGGTTGTCCCCAGTGGCGGCTAGTGAATAAAAATTTGGCGGGGGGGGGATCGGGCGCGGCAGCAAAACCAACAACCGTCCCCCCCTGCACCCCTCCCAGGATGGCTGGCCTGCAATCTACTCTACCACCCCTCCCTCCTTCCTCCCCCCTCCGAGGATGGATGGCTGGCTGTCCAGCATCTTACCTGCTCCTTCACTGAGCGCCGCTGTGTCTTCTCCTCGGCCGTATGTCCCCTCCCGCTTCCTAGCCAATGGCCAGTAAAATCACGTCTCTTTTTAGCCAATCAGGAAAGGGGTCTCACGACCCGCTTCCTGATTGGCTGGGAGACGAGTCAGTGTGATAATAGCGAATATTCATTCACTATTGTCACACAACTGGGTGGGTTCAGGGCACAGTGCTCTGCGCCCCGGGCCCACCCTTTTCTGAAGCCTATTAGAGCCTCTGGCTCTAATCAGGTGCTTCAAAAAAAAAAATCCCCATTGAACTCGATGCGTCCGGCGCCCCTGCATCATAGATTAGGGGGCCAGACGCATATATGGGGGGGCGGCGCCCTTGCGCCCCTAATGGACGGGCCACCCCTGGTTGGCCCCAAGATGGCAGGAAGGGGGCTCACTGCAGAACATGGGCTCGGTTCACACTGCTGCCCCCAAAGTTGCGCGACTTGCTTGCAATTTCCTTTCGACTTCCTTGCAACTTTTGTAATTGTAACATTGCACTCAAATTGCACCAAAGTTTCAGAAAAGTAATGCAGGAACCCTTTTTTTTTTTCTTTTTGGTCAATGCACCTTTGCATAAACCAGTACATTGCAGGAACACATGCAACAGTCGCAGAACTACTAGGGTTGTAAAGGATATACTTGTGACTGGGCCCTGGGGTTCCACCACCGTGGGTTGGCCCCAAGATGGCAGTAAGGGGGTCCACTATATAACATGGGCTCAGTTCACACTGCTGCCCCCAAAGTCGTGCAACTTGCTTGCAATTTCCTTTCGACTTCCTTGTAACTTTTGTAATTTAACATTGCACTCAAATTGCACCAAAGTTGCAGAAAAGTAATGCAGGAACCTTTTTTTTATGTCACTGCGCCTTGAGTCGCATTGATTAAGATGGCACCCAGGACCAGTAGCCATTGGCTCCCGCTACTGTCAATCAAATGCTGTGACACGAGAGCAGGGGGTGGGGCTGAATCCCACTGTCTGTGTCAATGGACGCAGCAGCAGGACTCCGGAGTGAGCCTGCACGGGTACCCCCATGGAAAGCAAGGCCTGGAGCACTGGCGGGGCACCCTAGAAAAAGAGGATTGGGGCTGCTCTGTACAAAACCATTGCACAGAGAAGGTAGGTATAAGCATGCTTGTTTTTTTTTTTTTTTAATCGAACATTTACATCCACTTTAATACAAGGAAAATGCAGGGACTGTGGTGTGAAAAGGCCGCAGTGAGAACATCTTTTCAATATGTGCACCGCAGGCACAGAAAACTAGACATGTGCAATTCATTCCGTTGTGAATCGAAATTCGGACAAAAATTTGCATGATTCCGAGATTCGGATGTATCCAAGTCTCTGAATCACAATAGTAACACATTTCAAAGAATCCAAAATAAATTATAAGGAAGCAATTAATTAATTTGTTTCATTCGGATTACATGATGCTATAGGTTGGGCCTTTTGTTAATGTTTGAAGCATCCGAAATACCGTAATGACATAACGAATGATACCAATTTATTTGGATCCATTCATTTTTACTCCAGTGAGTTTACCGTGAATATTCTAATAAGATTGTATTGGTGCTGAACTTAAAGAGGTTGTAAACCCACATTTATAACTTTTACCTATAGGTAAGTCTTTAACCACTTCCCGCCCATCATATAGCAAAATGATGGCCGCAAAGTGGTTGCACTATCCTGACTGGGCGTCATATGAAGGGTGGTGCGGTGTGTCACTCTGACTCATTGCATCTCCGATCCTGGTAAAGAGCCTATGACGTAGGCTCTTTACCATGTGACCAGCTGTGTCTAATCACAGCTGGTCACATAGTAAATAGGAAGTGCCGTTGATCGGCTCTCCTCAGTTCGCTCCTGAGTCCTGACAGGCACAAGTAGATCGGTGGCTCTCCTGACAGGGGGGGGGGGGGGGTCTGTGCTGGTAATCAGAGCATTGATTACCAGTGCAGACCCTTGGGGGATGCCACTAGAGCCACCAGGGAATGCCACCCATGGCCACCAGGGATGCCCACACATG
The DNA here is from genome assembly GCF_965119305.1 of Pelophylax lessonae. Classification (NCBI taxonomy): domain Eukaryota; kingdom Metazoa; phylum Chordata; class Amphibia; order Anura; family Ranidae; genus Pelophylax; species Pelophylax lessonae. The sequence goes on from NC_138772.1 coordinate 35,106,542, forward strand.
GCCACCAGGTATGCCCACCCATGACCACCAGGGATGCCAATCAGTGCCCAGGGAGCCTGTCAGTGCCCTCCTCATCAGTGCTGCCCATCATTGCCATCTATCAGTGCCGCCCACCAGTGCCCATCATTGCCATCAGTGCCGCCCACCAGTGCCCATAATTGACATCTATCAGTACCGCCCACCAGTGCCCATCATTATCCATCAGTGCCGCCTATCAGTGCCCATCAGTGCTGCCTATCGGTGCCCACCAATGCTGCATATCAGTGCCACCCCATCAGTGCCTCCTTATCAGTGCCTGTCAGTGCGGCCTCATCAGTGCAGGAAAAAATGTATTTATTTACATTTTATAGCATTAACAAAAAACTTTTTTTTTTTTTTAAACTTTTCGGTCTTTTTTTATTTGTTTAGCAAAAAATAAAAAAACCTTGCAGTGATCAAATACCACCAAAAGAAAGCTCTATTTGTGGGAAAAAATGACATCAATTTGGTTTAGGTACAGTGTGGCATGACCGCGCAATTGTCATTCAAAATGCAACAGTGCTAAAAGCTGAAAACTGGCCTGGGCAGGAAGGGGGTGTAACTGCCCTGTATTGAAGTGGTTAATAAGGCTTACCTATAGGTACTGTAAATATCTCCTAAACCTGCACCGTTTAGGAGATATTTACATTGCATGCAGCCGGTGACGTCATCAGCGTATGAGCTCTGAAGAAACGGCCACCCATGCTGTTTCTTCAGAGCACTGTACCGTGACCGGCAGCTCCCACGTGCATGTGCGGGATTGACGTCGCGCGGCTCCGGCCAGTAATACAGCCAGAGTCTGCAGACCCGGAAGGAAGACCGGCGAAGATGGATGCGGCCGCCAGCGGGACCACGCGAGCTTCGTTTGCAGGTAAGTGTCACATAATGTGCTAGTATACGATGCATACTAGCACATTATGCATTTACAGTTGTGTTCAAAATTATTCAACCCCCCCTGAAATTGATTGTTTGGCCAGTTTGACATTGATTTTGATCATTCAGTCATCCTGCTTACAATTAAATCAAAGAGGCACGTGTAGGTCAGACAAATATAACATTTATAATGAAATAACCACAAATGTCTTTTCTGTGCTCACATCATTATCAGTTTTATTCAACCCCCAAGTGACATTCAATCTTATAACTTTACAAGGATGTTGTACTAAGTACTAACAGCTTTTAAACGTGAAGCATAGCTTGACACAAGTGTCTTGCAGCGATCTACGGGTATCTTCGCCCATTCGTCATGGGCAAAAGCCTCCAGTTCAGTCACATTCTTAGGCTTGTGCACTGCAACTGCTTTCTTTAAGTCCCACCAGAGGTTCTCAATCGGATTTAAGTCTGGTGACTGTGATGGCCACTCTAAAATGTTCCAGCCTTTAATCTGCAACCATGCTTTAGTGGAATTGGAGGTATGCTTGGGATCATTGTCCTGTTGAAAGGTCCAACGTCTCCCAAGCCTCAGGTTTGTGACGGACTTCATCATATTGTCATCCAATATCTCCTGGTACTGAAGAGAATTCATGGTACCTTGCACACGCTGAAGCTTCCCTATACCTGCAGAAGCAAAACAGCCCCAAAGCATGATTGACCCCCCTGCCATGCTTCACAGTAGGCAAGGTGTTCTTTTCTTCATAGGCCTTGTTCTTCCTCCTCCAAACATAGCGTTGATCCATGGGCCCAAACAGTTCTAATTTTGTTTCATCAGTCCACAGAACACTATCCCAAAACTTCTGTGGTTTGTCCACATGACTTTTGGCATACTGCAGTCGACTCTTCTTATTCTTTGGAGACAGCAAGGGGGTGCGCCTGGGAGTTCTGGCATGGAGGCCTTCATTACGCAGTGTGCGCCGTATTGTCTGAGCAGAAATTTCAGTACCCACATCTGACAAATCTTTTCTCAGTTCCTCAGCAGTCACATGGGGACTTTTCTCCACTCTACGCTTCAGGTAGCACACAGCAGTCGAAGTCAGCGTCTTCTTTCTGCCACGACCAGGTAGCGTTTCAACAGTGCCCTTTGCCTTGAATTTGCGAATGATGCTTCCTCTGGTGTCTCTTGGTATGTTTAACATCTTTGCAATCTTCTTATAGCCATTGCCCTTCCTGTGAAGAGTAATCACCTCTTCTCTTGTCTTCCTGGACCATTCTCTTGACTTCACCATGTTTGTAACCACACCAGTAAATGTCTAGAAGGAGCTGAGTATCACAGTCATTTTAAAGCTGCCTAATTGGTGCTTATTAGGCTTTATTGCTGCTCCCTGACATCCACAGGTGTTTTCAATACCTGATTGAAAACACTTCAATGAACCTCTGTTCTTCAGAGTGGTAGTCTTTAAGGGGTTGAATAATTGTGTCAATGAAGAATTCACAAAAGAAAAATGTACTACTGTATTACAAAACCAATTGATGTCATTTTAGTTGCATATGGTTCTTTAAGAAGTCCTTGTAGGATTTCATTCTGAATACAATTACAAATGTACACTAAATTCCCTAAAACCCTTTACAGCATTGGGGGTTGAATAATTTTGAACACAACTGTACTTTGCAGGGAAGAAAAAAAAGAAAAGGAAGAATTTACTTCCTCTTTCAGAGAACATTAGTTTAATTTGTATGTGTGCGGCCCAGCATAAAAAGTCATTTGGGAATGGGGAAATGAATACAACTTAATAGCATAACAAATAAAAATGTATTCATTTGGATTTGTTTGTTTTATTCGGATGAGAGCGGCGCGGTAGTCTTTGACTCTTGGATAATGAGCCGATTCTTTTTGCATTAAGGTTTTTCATTATTTTTAAAAATTGCAATGCATATGAAATGGAAACATATTGTAATAAATACAGTAAGGTATAACGGGGAAATAAGATGATGAATCCTACTTTTTGTGTTTGGGTTGGATGGAGGTGGATCCATCTGAATCTCTAAATCATAACATAACGAATGAATCCAAAATGAATTTTGTTCCATTCGTTACTTTCGGATACGAATGACTCCAGCCAATATTGTCCAATCAGCTTATCCCATTTCTCTTTATGGGTTGGACTAGCAGAGATGACTCAGTGCATAAGCAATCTTCCGAAATAACGAGATAATACATTAACTAGTTACATAGTTACATAGTTAGTCAGGTTGAAAAAAGATACAAGTCCATAAGGCTCAACCAATAAAAAAAAAATAAAAAAACAGTAATGAAAACTGAACTGCATATTCCAGATGAGGTCTTACTAATGATTTGCACAGGGGCAAAATTATATCTCTCTCTCTGGAGTCCATGCCTCTGTTAATACAAGAAAGGACTTTGCTTGCTTTGAAAACAGCAGCTTGGCATTGCATGCTATTATTAAGCTTAGGATCTACCAGAACACCCAGATCCTTCTCCGCTATGGATTCCCCCAGTTCTACTCCCCCCAGTATGTATGATGCATGCATATTCTTAGCCCCCAAGTGCATAACTTTACATTATCAACATTAAACCTAATTTGCCACTAATTGCCCAATAAAACAGTGCATTGAGGTCGGCTTGTAAATTGGAGACATCCTGTAAAGAAGTTATTCCACTGCAAAGCTTGGTGTCATCTGCAAAGACTGAAATGTTAGTTTTAATCCCAGACCCTATATCATTTATAAAGATATTAAAAAGTAAGGGTCCCAACCAGTGGCGGCTGGTGCTCAAAATTTTTTTGGGGGGGGGGGGGGCGCAAAAAGAAAAATGATGCTACAGGCATGGCACAGGTGATGGTACAGGAGATGGTATAGGCATAGAACAGATATGGTATAGGCATGGCACAGATATGGTATAGGCATGTCATGTCACAGGTCATGGTACAGGAGATGGTATATGCCCCCTTTCAATGCAGAGACCAGCGTACATGCCCCCTTTCAATGCAGTGACCAGCGTACATGCCCCCTTTCAATGCAGAGACCAGCGGACCAATGCAGAGTGCCCACAGCATTGTACCCCAATGATTGCAGAGTGCCCACAGCATTGTACCCCAATGATTGCAGAGTGCCACAGCATTATACCCCAATGATTGCAGAGTGCCCACAGCATTGTACCCCAATGATTGCAATGATTGCAGAGTGCCACAGCATTGTACCCCAATGATTGCAGAGTGCCCACAGCATTGTTCCCCAATGATTGCAGAGTGCCCACAGCATTGTACCCCAATCAATGCAGAGCGCCACAGCATTGTACCCCAATGATTGCAGAGTGCCCACAGCATTGTACCCCAATGATTGCAGAGTGCCCACAGCATTGTACCCTAATGATTGCAGAGTGCCCACAGCATTGTACCCCAATGATTGCAGAGTGCCCACAGCATTGTACCCCAATGATTGCAGAGTGCCACAGCATTGTACCCCAATGATTGCAGAGTGCCCACAGCATTTTACCCCAATGATTGCAGAGTGCCCACAGCATTGTACCCCAATGATTGCAGAGTGCCCACAGCATTGTACCCCAATGATTGCAGAGTGCCACAGAATTGTACCCCAATGATTGCAGAGTGCCCACAGCATTGTACCCCAATGATTGCAGAGTGCCCACAGCATTGTACCCCAATGATTGCAGAGTGCCACAGCATTGTACCCCAATGATTGCAGAGTGCCCACAGCATTGTACCCCAACGATTGCAGAGTGCCACAGCATTGTCCCCCAATCAATGCAGAGACCATCGTGCGTGCTCCCTTCAACCCAATGCACTTACATGGCGGCGGCTCGGCTATCGGCGGCGGCTTCTCCCCTCCTTGATCCTTCGTTCTCTTCTGCGGCAAAAGGGAAGGTGAGCAGAGCGGCTTCTTCCTCCTCCTCTTCTGCGGCGGGAACCGGCGGGTGGCCTCTCCTCTTCTCTGCGGCGGGAACCGGCGGGAAGGTGAGCGGCGGTGACGGTGAGTGACTGACGCACGCACCGGCACCGCCCCCCATTGCGACGTCAGCAATCGGATGTCCTGGATGATGATTGGTCCAGGCTGGAGACTGGACCAATCACAGCCAGGATATCACGAAGGTGGGGGTGGCCAAGCGCTCTTTCCTGCGCCCAGGTTACGCCCCCAGAAGGCAGCCAATCGGCGCCTTTCTGGGTCGTAAACCCCACCCCCCCCCTTTAGCCACCACATAGGCCGGCGAACCGGTTTTTTTTTTTCTATAACTTTATTGTTCTTTTTTATCTTTTTTTTTTTTTTCCTTTTTTTTAAGGGGGGCGGCGCCCTGGCGCCCCCTATGCACGGGCCGCCACTGGTCCCAACACGGAACCTTGGGGTACACCACTGATAACCTTAGACCATTCAGAGTAAGAATCATTAACCGCTACTCTCTGAATTCTATCTTTTAGCCAATTTTCTATCCATTTATAAACCGATCTTTCCAAGCCTGTAGACTTTACCTTACACATTAGCCGTGTGTGGGGAACTGTGTCAAATACTTTTGCAAAATCCAAGTATACTACGTCCACAGCCACCCCTCTGTCCAAGTTTACTACGTCCACAGCCACCCCTCTGTCCAAGTATACTACGTCCACAGCAGAGATGTATAGTAACGAAGTAGAACTACTTAAGTACTGTACTTAAGTACCGAAATGCGGTATCTGTACTTTCCTAGAGTAGAATTTTTTTCTCCTACTTCTACTTTTACTTCACTACATTTTCTCGATCATTTCGATACTTCTACTCAAGTATTTTTTTTTTGTGCTGCATAGTTACTCGTTACTTTTAAAAAAATTACCACTGCCAGAACAGTAGATGGCAGGTTACATAAAGCTCAAAAAAATGTGTATAATGTCATTTGTAAATCAGCGCATACGAAAATAAAGGCTGTGTATAATAAAAGCTGCTATACCAAATCTTTCCAATAAAAAGAAAATATGAAACAAACAAATAAATGGTGCTACAGCGCTTAAAGTGCATCAAGAAACTACTAACAAACACAACTTGGCTGTACGAATAAAGTGCCCGTGCAATCGATATAATATCATTGTTGCCCCCAGTGCCCTGCCCACACTCCACACAGTATCAAAAAAAAAAAGTGACATGAATGTGCTAAAGCCTAAATGCAGTGAAAATAATTATTCCCACAATGTAACAGTAAATTCAATTCATATAAAATATGACAATAAATCACAATAAAATAAGTTATGAAATAAGTTAGGTCAGGTGCGTGCAACAAGTTGAAGTGTGTAAACCTATCTATAACGAAAAGTCCATAAATGAATTCCAGTGTGCAAATCTAAAGTGTCACTTCACTTGTCAGATGCTTCCACCTCCTTCAGTGCTCGAGTGACCGACCAACACACTTAATGGTGGTGGCACTGGTGGATAGCGTCTGGGTGGCACTGTGGCACTGACTGCACTGGTTCAAAAAGCCATATATATTTAATTATTTCAATTCTCAATCCCATAGGTCCTCTCCTCATAAGATATTAATAACTTAAGATTAGGTGATGAACTTCTTGGCGGCCCTGGCAGGATGACGGGGACACCCGCCACTTCTGGAGCCGAGCCGCTGTGATTCCCCAACATGTGACAAAGTGACAGCCAGGAGATCTAGTGGCTAGTAGTGCTCAACAATATCGCTTTTATATATAAAAATGAAATAAAATATACTGACTCACAATTTAGTAGTAGGTAGCGTGTAGCAGTAGGCAGCACAACTCAATTCAATCAATCCCACAGCCTCGCTCGCGCCGCGGCCCGCGGAATCACTGTCATGATCATCAAGTTAAGACCGCACTGGAGGAGCCATGCTGCCGTCTTCCCGCTCGAGGTCTCCGCCTCTAAACGTGTTGTGTGTCACTCAGACTCCACCCCTTAGGGCCCTTACTGAGAGGAGTTGTGACACGGGCGGCGGGACTCGGAGCATTTTCTTCGTTATCTCATCTTCTTCTCTATGAGGTGAGTGAGGTGGACCGTGGAGAGGGCCTAATCCTTGCCATGGCAAATGTGCCATTTGAGAATCAAATAATCAATATAAAATATTAATATATTATATACACACGGGTCATGGGTGGCTTTTTTGAACCAAGAAGAGTAAGACTGACGGCTATGATGATTATCCGACCATCCATGGTCCATGGACCATAAGTGTTGTGTTGTGGTGGTGCCTGTGCTTCCTGCGGCCTGCCTCTGCCTGTGCGGCTGTGCCCGCACTGCAGTGGCCACTGGCAGTGGCACTTGACTTGAGCAAAGCAAATGAGCACTACTAGTGTGAAGGACAGGTGGTGGAAGCATGTTCTGACAAGTTCTTATAATGAAAATAATATAGACAGCTTTTTGAACCAGTGCAGTGCCAGTGCTACTAAGGTGAGAGCAGAGATGTATAGTAACGAAGTAGAACTACTTAAGTACTGTACTTAAGTACCAAAATGCGGTATCTGTACTTTCCTAGAGTAGAATTTTTTTCTCCTACTTCTACTTTTACTTCACTACATTTTTTCGATGATTTCGATACTTCTACTCAAGTATTTTTTTTTTGTGCTGCATAGTTACTCGTTACTATTATAAAAATTACCACTGCCAGAACAGTAGATGGCAGGTTGCATAAAGCTCAAAAAAATGTGTATAATGTCATTTGTAAATCAGCGCATACGGAAATAAAGGCTGTGTATAATAAAAGCTGCTATACCAAATCTTTCCAATAAAAAGAAAATATGAAACAAACAAATAAATGGTGCTACAGCGCTTAAAGTGCATCAAGAAACTACTAACAAACACAGGTTAATCATTTGAAATAATAAAAAACAATATGATGCTCAAACGTTTGACTTCTTTCTTTAATAACTACATAACACAGTACTTGTACTTCTACTTTCAGTACTTGAGTAGAATTTTTTTTTCAAAACTACTGGTACTTTTTACTTTTAGTACTTAAGTAGCAAATTTTTTTAAAAAACTACTTGCAATACTTAAGTAAAAAAAATTTTGAATACTTTAGTACTTCTACTTAAGTAACTTTTTCTGCGAGCACTTGTACTTTTACTCAAGTAGAACTTTCGAGTACTTTATACAAGTCTGGGTGAGAGGCAGAGAGAGAGGCTATCCAGTCCACCACTTTACTTGAGTAGATCACAGAAGAAAGGTGGAAGCATCTGACAGCAAGTGAGAAGCACTTCTTAGATTGCACACTGAAAGTTATGGACTTTTCGTTATAAAGTTTAGTTTACACACTTAAACTTGCACCTAACTTATTCACAATCACAACTTATTTTATTGTGGTATTGTCATATATATTTTATATGAATTAAATTTACATTGTGGGAATAATTTGCACTGCATTTAGCACAGACATGTCACTTTATTTTTGATACTGTGGGCGATGATTTTGAATACAAGAAGAATATATATAATTGCAGGCACTTTATTAGCATTTTTAGCACAGCCACTTTGTTAGTAGTTTTTGATGCATTTTTCACTTTAAGCGTTGTAGGTTTGATGAAGCTGGCCTGGCACATCATCATCAATTGAGCAAATCAAATCAAACCGCGATTAAGAAGACTGCGCATGCTCCTGTTCTGCCTTTTGATCAGCTGAAAAGATGGACGAACCAAAAACACCACCTTCCACCCCTGGCCCTTCAACTTCAAGTGATCTGCCTGGCTGTGAGAGTGAGGAAGCTCAGGAAGGAGACCACCCCTGGCTTTAAAAGGTTGATGCTTTAAAAGGGGAAGGGAGGGACATACTTTATCTGTTTTTTGTTTACAAAAAGTTACAGCCTAAGGAATTGTGATTGTCCTTTAGGTTAATCATTTGAATAAATCATTTGAAATAATAAAAAACAATATGATGTTCAAACTTTTGACTTCTTTCTCTAATAACTACATAACACAGTACTTGTACTTCTACTTTCAGTACTTGAGTAGAAATTTTTTTTCAAAACTACTGGTACTTTTTACTTTTAGTACTTAAGTAGCAAATTTTTTGAAAAAACTACTTGCAATACTTAAGTAAAAAAAATGTTGAATACTTTAGTACTTCTACTTAAGTAACTTTTTCTGCGAGCACTTCCACTTCTACTCAAGTCACTTTTTGATCGAGCACTTGTACTTTTACTCAAGTAGAAATTTTGAATACTTTATACAAGTCTGGTCCACAGCCACCCCACTGTCCAAGTATACTACGTCCACAGCCACCCCTCTGTCCAAGTATACCACGTCCACAGCCACCCCTCTGTCCAAGTAAACCATGCCCACAGCCACCCCTCTGTCCAAGTATACTACGTCCACAGCCACCCCCCTGTCCAAGTATACTACGTCCACAGCCACCCCTCTGTCCAAGTATACTACATCCACAGCCACCCCCCTATCCAAGTATACTACGTCCACAGCCACCCCTCTGTCCAAGTACACCACGCCCACAGCCACCCCCTGTACAAGTATACTACGTCCACAGCCACCACTCTGTCCAAGTACACCACGCCCACAGCCACCCCTCTGTCCAAGTACACCACGCCCACAGCCACCCCCTGTACAAGTATACTACGTCCACAGCCACCCCTCTGTCCAAGTACACCACGCCCACAGCCACCCCTCTGTCCAAGTATACTACGTCCACAGCCACCCCTCTGTCCAAGTAAACCATGCCCACAGCCACCCCTCTGTCCAAGTACACCACACCCACAGCCACCCCTCTGTCCAAGTATACTACGTCCACAGCCACCCCTCTGTCCAAGTACACCACGCCCACAGCCACCCCTCTGTCCAAGTATACTACGCCCACAGCCACCCCTCTGTCCAAGTATATTACGCCCACAGCCACCCCCCTGTACAAGTAAACTATGTCCACAGCCACCCCTCTGTCCAAGTACACCACGCCCACAGCCACCCCTCTGTCCAAGTATACTACGCCCACAGCCACCCCTCTGTCCAAGTATACTGCATCCACAGCCACCCCCTGTCCAAGTATACTACATCCACAGTCAACCCTCTGTCCAAGTATACTACATCCACAGCCACCCCCCTGTCCAAGTATACCACGTCCACAGTCACTCCTCTGTCCAAGTATATTACGCCCACAGCCACCCCTCTGTCCAAGTATACTACATCCACAGCCACCCCCCTGTCAAAGTATACTACATCCACAGTCACCCCTCTTTCCAAGTATACTACATACACAGCCACCCCCCTGTCCAAGTATACTACGTCCACAGCCACCCCTCTGTCCAAGTATAGTACGTCCACAGCCACCCTCCTGTCCAAGTATACTACGTCCACAGACACCCCTCTGTCCAAGTACACCACGCCCACAGCCACCCCTCTGTCCAAGTTTACTACGCCCACAGCCACCCCCTGTACAAGTATACTACGTCCACAGCCACCCCTCTGTCCAAGTACACCACGCCAACAGCCACCCCTCTGTCCAAGTATACTACGTCCACAGCCACCCCTCTGTCCAAGTAAACCATGCCCACAGCCACCCCTCTGTCCAAGTATACTACGCCCACAGCCACCCCTCTGTCCAAGTATACTACGTCCACAGCCACCCCCTGTCCAAGTATACTACATCCACAGTCACCCCTCTGTCCAAGTATACTACATCCACAGCCACCCTCCTGTCCAAGAATACTACGTCCACAGCCACCCCCCTGTCCAAGTATACCACGTCCACAGTCACTCCTCTGTCCAAGTATACTACGTCCACAGCCACCCCTCTGTCCAAGTAAACCATGCCCACAGCCACCCCTCTGTCCAAGTATACTACGCCCACAGCCACCCCTCTGTCCAAGTATACTACGTCCACAGCCACCCCCTGTCCAAGTATACTACATTCACAGTCACCCCTCTGTCCAAGTATACTACATCCACAGCCACCCTCCTGTCCAAGAATACTACGTCCACAGCCACCCCCCTGTCCAAGTATACCACGTCCACAGTCACTCCTCTGTCCAAGTATACTACGTCCACAGCCACCCCTCTGTCCAAGTATATTACGCCCACAGCCACCCCTCTGTCCAAGTATACTACGCCCACAGCCACCCCTCTGTCCAAGTATACTACATCCACAGCCACCCCCCTGTCAAAGTATACTACATCCACAGTCACCCCTCTTTCCAAGTATACTACATCCACAGCCACCCCTCTGTCCAAGTATACTACATCCACAGCCACCCCCTGTCCAAGTATACTACATTCACAGCCACCCCCCTGTCCAAGTATACTACGTCCACAGCCACCCCCTGTCCAAGTATACTACGTCCACAGCCACCCCTCTGTCCAAGGTTTTACTTACCAACTCAACTACCTTAACTAGTATAGCCAATCTTCTGAAACAACCTCCAAAAATACAAAACAATTAGAAAAACAACGAATATATGAAACAAATCCAAATATGCAAAACAAATCCCGAAAACAAATTGTTCTAGCATAATGATTATGACAAAACAAAATGATATACTTAACTAATGAATCTGAAGCAAAACAAATGTGCACATCTCTACAGAAAACAATGACTCTGGAAGCTGAGTTTCGGAGATGGCCTGTACAAGGTATTGGAAGTTGATTACTTGCTACATTCTTTCAGTGTCACTCATTAGTTTTGCTTTTTTATGTCCTTTGTTGGTTACAACCATGACTTTTGTACCCATCCATGTAATTGTAATGTTCATGTTACTGGAACATCCATGTAATTGTAACATCCACATGCTTGTAAAGCCCATGTAATTGTATTGTCCATATACTTGTAACACCTATATACTGTAATTGTAACGTTCATGTACAGTGCTTTGAATAAGTATTCATACCCCTTGAAGTTTTCCACATTTTGTCATGTTACAAGCAAAAAAAAAATGTTTTTCAAAATATTTTACACACAAATCTGTGAAAAGTGTGGTGTGTTTTGTATTCAGACCCCTGGAGTCAATACTTTGTAGAACCTCCTTTCCCTGCAATTACAGCTGCAAGTCTTTTTGGGGATGTCTCTACCAGCTTTACACATCTAGAGAGAGACTTTTTTGCCCATTCTTCTTTGCAAAATAGCTCAAGCTCTGTCAGATTGGATGGAGATCATCTGTGAACAGCAATTTTGTCAATTGGATTTAGGTCTCTACCTTGAGTGGCCCATTCTAACACATGAATATGCTTTGATATAAACCATTCCATTGTAGCTCTGGCTGTATGTTTCGGGTCATTGTCCTGCTGGAAGGTGAACCTCCGCCCCAGTCTCAAGTCTTTTGCAGACTTTAACAGGTTTTCTTCTAAGATTGCCCTGCATTTGGCTTCATCCATCTTCTCATCAACTCTGACCAGCTTCCCCGCCCCTGCTGAAGAAAAGAATCCCCACAACATGATGCTGCCACCACCATGTTTCACAGTGGGGATGGTGTGTTCAGGGGGATATGCAGTGTCAGTTTTCCGCCACACATAGCATTTTGCTTTTAGACCAAAAAGTTAAATTGTGGTCTCATCTGAGCAGAGCATCTTCTTCCACATGTTTGCTGTGTCCCCCCACATGGCTTCTCACAAACTGCAAATCGGACTTCTTATGACTTTCTTTCACCAATGGCTTTCTTCTTGTCACTCTTCCATAAAAGGCAGATTTGTGGAGCGCACGACTAATAGTTGTCCTGTGGACAGATTCTCCCACCTGAGCTGTGGATCTCTGCAGCTCCTCCAGAGTTACCATGGACCTCTTGGCTGCTTCTCTGATGAATGCTCTCCTTGCCCGGCCTGTCAGTTTAGGTGGACGGCCATGTCTTTGTAGGTTTGCAGTTGTGCCATACTCTTTCCATTTCAGATGATGTATTGAACAGTGCTCTGTGAGTTGTTCACATCTTGGAATATATTTTATAACCTAACCCTGCTTTAAACTTCTTCACAACTTTATCCCTGACCCGTCTGGTGTGTTCCTTGGCCTTCCTGATGCTTTTTGTTTACCAAGGTTCTCTAACAAACCTCTGAGGGCTTCACAGATCAGCTGTATTTATACTGAGATTAAATTACACACAGATGGACTCTATTTACTAATTAGGTGACTTCTGAAGGCAATTAGTTCCACTAGATTTTAGTTAGGGGTATCAGAATAAAGGGGGGTGAATACAAATACACGCCACACTTTTCAGATCTTGATTTGTAAAAAATGTTGAAAACCATTTATCATTTTTCTTCCACTTCACAAACCTGTGCCACTTTGTGTTGGTCTATCACATAAAATCCCAATAAAATACATTTATGTTTTTGGTTGTAACATGACAAAATGTTGAACATTTCAAGGAGTATGAATACTTTTTCAAGGTACTGTACTTGTAATGTCTGTGTACTTGTAACATCTGCATGCTGGAAAAGCCTATATAATTGTAACATCCATCTAGTTGCGTAGCATCCTCTAGCTAATGTGCTAGGTGTAAATAGGTTTAGTTGTTAGTCAGTGCTGTATTTTGGCCTAGGCCAACAAGGCCCAGGCCTAGGGCGGCACTTTGCAGGGGGGCAGCAAAGAAGCCGCCCCCCCTCCACCTGAGACTCCACTGGTTGCTAGAGCCACCTCTCTCATTCCCCCCTCTATCTCACCCCCCTCTCTCTCACTCTCATCCCCCCTCTCTCTCACCGTCCCTCTCTCTCTCTCTCACCCCCCCTCTCTCTCTCACCCCTCCTCTCTCTCTCACCCCTCTTCTCTCTCACCCCCCCTCTCTCTCACCCCCCCTCTCTCTCACCTCTCCTCTCTCTCATCCCCCCTCTCGCTCTCTCTCTCATCCCCCTCTCTCTGTCTCTCTCATTCCCCTTTCTCGCTCTCTCATCCCCCCTCTCTCTCTCCTCCCCCCTCACCCACCCCCCCTCTCTCTCTCCCTCACCCACCGCCTCTCTCGTGAGATGTCAGGGGTTCATGCTGGGACTTGTAGTCCTTCAATTTTGGAGGGAGCCACATCTATTAAAAAAAGGAGTAGGGCAAAGTTACATAGGTGGGGGAGGGGTGGGGCGCCCAATTTTAGTCTTGCCTAGGGCAGCACAAAACCAAAATACACCACTGGTACACTAACAAAGTGTAGGCCAGTGATGGTGAACCTTGGCACCCCAGATGTTTTGGAACTACTACATTTCCCATGATGCTCATGCACTCTGCAGTATATTTAAGCATCATGGAAAATATGGTTCCAAAATATTTGGGGGGTGCCAAGGTTCGCCATCCCTGGTGTAGGTCAACATTGCTTTGCTGAGAGCCAGGCCTGGGTTGTGAATCTGGCTCAGGGATCAGTGGCAGTGGTTGAAGATGAAGTCTAAGAAGACTGTTGGTGGCTCCTGAGGGCGCCCCTAGTCTGGGGGGGTGACTTCGGGCCTGGGCTCGTGACCTGGAAGATCCTGCCTTAAACACATGAAGAAAACCCATTCTGGAGACACGGAGACAACAGCAAGTCCAGAACATCTCCTGAGAGTCAGCCGGATGGGCTGGTGAGGGTCAGTCTGTAGGACTGTGGAAAGGGTGTCAGTCTGGAGGACTGCAAGGAGAAGTTAGCCTAGAGGGCTAGTGAAAGGGGCAGCTACAGCCAGGTGGGTTGGCAGTGGCTGAAGAGAGTGACTACAGAGAGGAAGTGCTGGGAAAGTGTGAGCTGTGTCATCCTATCTGTTCTTCATGTATAGGTACTCTGAGTCCCTGCCTGTAATGGGCCTTTGCTACAAAAATACTACAGGGTGACATAACTGGGTTCTGCAAGCAAGTGTGTGCTGTATAGAAAATGTATGTACTAGGCGTTGTCCTTGAATTTTGTTGGAAGTCAAGTGGGCATCCCATAATTTCCCATCCCTATCCAATAACACCTCAATAAAATGAAAAAAGAAAAAAAAAAAAACAGACTCTTCTCTGACTCTGGAGTGACTGTAGAAAATCTGTGTGCCTGGCTGAGCAGGGTGGGGGATCTCGATTACTTGTGGGTCCTTAGGGGGTGTATTCATCCATGTGCTTGTAAAGCCCATGTGATTGTAACATCCATGTAGTGTATACAGGTGCATCTCATAAAATGATGCCAAGAAAGAAATGCTTGAAACAGAGGCGTAACTAGAACCTTCAGGGCCCCCGGTGCAAGAAACTATGGAGGCCCCCCCCCCCCCCCGAACCCTGGCCAGGACCCTTCCCTTCAAGCCTGGGGCTCTGCCCACTGATCCTGGGGCCCTTTACTCTCATTGCAGGGCCCTTTATTACGGACCCTTTCATAAGTTCTGCAGTGGGCCCCCTCCCTGCCATCTTGGGGTCTCCCCGCGGTGGTGGAATGCCAGGGTCCGGTTGCAAGTGTGACCTTTGCGATCCTGGAAGTCCACCCACTGGTGTCAGTAGTTTTTATTTTTTGGTATTTTGATTGTATTATTTTTTATCATTTTATTTTATTTTTTACAATGTCACTGACTATGACTCTGTCCATACAGAAAAGGAAGGAGCTGGTAAATTACATATTTACCGACCCCTTCCTGGTTCTCTATTGTGACACATCCCCTGCAGCAGCCGGCAGGAGAGGGGAGGGAGCACAGTGGAGGGGGTAGCACGACCAGGGGAGCACACAGGGGCCCAGAGACAGCAGAACACAAGTGAACTGGATAGCATTGCGGGGGGCAGAATGGTGGGGGCAGCATACAGATTAACCAATCTCCTCCATTTTCCTCCTGCAGCTACAGGAGGTAAAAAGAAGGGACCCTATCAGTGGCCCTGAAAGGACCTAATAGGGCCCCCAGGCCTCAGGTTGGACATGAGGGATTTAACATCAAGGATTATAAAAGGTAGCAAGAGTTTATGTCGGGAGTCAAGGTTTGAACCTAAAGCAAGCACAGACATTAGATACATTGTTGCACCAGAATCGATTTCCCATCCTGGGCCTACTAGCCCCTTTCCCTCCGGGGCCACGGATTGCTACAACCTATTCTTTTCCAGCTGATTGAACGTTTTTTTATTTCTCACTGATTTCCTCTTCCACTTCTAGCTTTTTTTCTCTGATGAGATCATTTCATTCCAGTAACTTCATTGAATTTCAGCCATTGAACAATGGGAACGAATCACTCCGGTTCTACGAGTTATTGAACCCAGCAAATGAAAGAGAAAGACTGATTTCAGATGGTTTGATTACTTTACATGGGTTGAAGTGGTTAGAATGCTGGGCTTACAGCACTGGAGTCCTGATTCTACTTCCCGCCATAGACCCCCTCCGCTGATGTTGGTATCCGGCCACAATACAAAAACAAATTGGTGGCCTAAAGTAGACCTAGCATCAGATATTTTTGTTCCAGGGGCGTAACTATAGGGGTTGCAGGGGTTGCAATTGCAACTGAGTCCCATGCTCCAGGGGGCCTGTGCGGCTCCCCTGTACACCTGGATACAAGGGACGGCTGCTGCAGGGGATGTGTCACAATAGAGAACCAGGAAGGGGTCGGTAAATATGTAATTTACCAGCTCCTTCCTTTTCTGAATGGACAGAGTCATTGTCAGTGACATTGTAAAAAAATAAAATAAAATGATAAAAAATAATACAATTAAAATATCAAAAAATAAAAACTACTGACACCAGTGGGTGAATTTCCAGGATCGCAAAGGTCACACTTGCAACCGGGCCCTGGCATTCCACCACCGTGGGGAGGCCCCAAGATGGCAGGAAGGGGGCCCACTGCAGAACTTGTGAAAGGGTCCCGCTGGGGGACCGCAATAAAGGGCCCCACAACGAGAGTAAAGGGCCACAGGATCAGTGGGAAGATCCCTAGGCTTGAAGGGAAGGGCCCCTGCCAGGGGTCTGGGGGGCCTTTCATGGTTTCTTGCACCAGGGCCCTGAAGGTTCTAGTTACGCCCCTGTTTTGTTCATGTTCAGTTCATGGAGACTAAGCAATGTGTAAGCCCCGATTTACACTGCTGCGACATCTCATGCGATGACAAGTCAAAGCACATTCATTTCAATAGGTGCCGTCTTATTTGCGGTGACTCAGGCAGCAGCAACAAAAAAAAAAAAATAGTTTCTGCACTACTTTTCTATGTCTTCCTTGCAACATGAATGCCATAGACTGCAATGTTAAAATCACAAAAGTCGCAAGGAAGTTGTTTCTTTGTCTTATCTTTGCGGCTTTGGCTGTGCCTTCAGAGGGTTTTGTAAATTCTATAACCACTTGCTGACCGCCCGCCACAAATATACTGCGGCAGGCTGGCTCGGCTGTTGGAACCGCCATACCTGTACGGCGGTTCACAGCAGCACTACTGGGGGCCTAAGACATTGTGCTGCCTGGGTCCAAGAATAAAATGCTGCCCCCCCCCCCCTAAAAAAAGAAAAAAAAAAAATCACGCTAAACAAAAGCCCCCCACGTCCATTATCTTATATAAAATTTTAAAAATATTTATTATATATACTGTTATCATCCTACATAACTCACCGCTGGTCCACCAAACACCCACTGTCTGTCCTTCTGTCACTCCTGTGTCTGCCGCGCACACCACACTAGAAGATCCAGCATGCCCTGCGTGAGATGGAGTGCGCTGATGTCTGACGTCATTGCGCACACCACGGTCATGTGAGGGATGTACCCCGGAGGAGACGCTCCGCCTTCTTATACTCATCAGTTTTCAAATTGTTGCCCCTCCCCAAGTGCTGCTTGGTACCCAGCGGGACCCATGGTAGGGCCAGCCCTGCGCATGAGCAGCGCCCCCACTAGGCAGCTGGGATGCCGATCCATGGGCCCGGCGGCACCCACGATCGCTCCTCGCTGAGAGAGAGTGACGGTCTGTTGTTGTAAACACAGCAGACCATTGTTCTCTCTGAAATGATCACAGAGCTCCTATGATCCCCCTATTTAAGAACATGTGTTGATTCCATAAGTCCCTTCCCCATACAGTTAGAAAACACCCTCTAGGCTCACACTTAACCCTGGGTTAACCCATTCCCTGCCAATATCATTATTACAGTAACAGTGCATATTTTTTAGAACTGATTACTGTAGTAATGTCACTGGTCCCCCCCCCCAAAAATGTCAAAAATGTCAGTTAGGGGTCCGATCTGTCCGCCACAATGTTGCAGTTCTGCTAAAAATCGCAGATCGCCACCATTACTAGGAAAAAAATAAACAAATAATTAAATAAAAATGACATCAATCTTTCCCCTAGTTTGTAGACGCGATAACTTTTGCGCAAACCAGTCAAAATCCGCTTATTGGGATTTTTTTTACCAAAAATATGTAGAAGAATACAAAATGGCTTAATAGGATGAAAAAATTAGATTTTTACATTTTTTGGGGGGTGGGGGGAGGGGGATGTAAAGCAGGAAGTGAAAAAAATGAATTTTTGTACAATCGTACCGTAAAATTCCTTTCTCTGAGTCCTCTGACAGTCGCCGCCCACTCATACAGTCTTCACCAATGGGTATTGACCTCTTATCCATAGGAGCAAGCTAGGCATTAAGGCTTGTTAAAAACAAAGTAATTTACATAGACACACCTATGGGGGCTGTCCCACTGGTCCAATACCCCCCTGCTATCAGCCATCCCAACTCAGTTTGGTAGCAAGCAGTTAAAGTCCAAAGAACCCCAAATAAAGGGGCGGGGGCGGCGACTGTCAGAGGACTCAGAGAAAGGAATTTTACGGTAAGATTTTACAAAAATTCAGTTTTCTCTTACGTCCTCTGACAGTCGCCGCCCACTCATACAGTCTTTACCAATGGGATGTTCCAAAGCAGTGAAAACATGAAGGGTGGGAAACGTAACCGTCATAAAGGCAACGCAGTACCCACGTCAGAGAAAAGAACCTTACGTGAACAGAAAGGTATCCTCTGGACAACAGAAAAAGCTCAACTGGAGCAACAACCCAGGAAGGCAAATAACAAGGGGGAAACAACCCCAACAGCCAGGGACCCGCAAAACTAGGATCTCCCTTAAGGCACTGCCGCACACAGAACTTTGCGGCCAAAGGAGGCATCTGCCGATGCCAGAACATCATGTTTGTAGAACTTTGAAAAAGTGTGCACTGACGACCAAGTCGCAGCCTTGCACACCTGGGCCACTGAAGCCTGATGCCGGAAGGCCCAGGACGCACTCACCGATCTGGTAGAGTGCGCCTTGACAGGGAAGGGTGGTACCCTTTCCTTAATCGAATAAGCCTGTACAATCGTCTGTCTGATCCATTTTGAAATGGTCGCTGCACATGCAGCCATACCCTTCCAAGGTCCCTCAGGAAGGACAAAGAGAGAATCAGACTTCCAAAAGGATTCAGTGGACGACAGGTAAACCCTGATCGCCCTGACAACATCCAAGGAATGTAAAGCAAACTCCTTAGGATGTTTAGGATTCGCACAAAGCGAAGGCAAAACAATGTCATCATTAAGGTGGAAATCAGAAACCACCTTCGGAAGAAAAGACTGGTTTGGTCGCAAGACCCCCTTATCCCTATGAACCACCAGGTAAGGGGAGCGGCAGGACAAGGCAGCCAACTCCGACACTCTGTGTGCAGAAGTGATCGCCACCAGAAAAGTAACCTTTTTCGACAGCAGAGGCAGAGAAATTTCCCTGATGTTTTCAAAGGGAGGACGTTGCAAAACAGAACTAAGTTCAAGTCCCAAGGAGGTAGAGGCACCCTCCGAGGAGGGGCCAAGTGATGCACGCCTTCCAGGCAAAGTAAGCCTTCCAGGACGGTAATAGATCTTACCGGACGAGGCTTTCCTAGCCTTGAGCAAAGTAGGAATGACCTCAGATGAGAGACCCCTGTCTCTCAGGACCTGGCTTTCAACAGCCACGCCGTTAAAGCCAGCGACTGTAAAGCAGGATGGAAGATCGGCCCCTGAGACAGTAGATCGTCTTGTAATGGCAGCCGCCATGGAGGCTCTACGGCCAGTTGAATGATGTCCGTGTACCAAGACCGGCGCGGCCAGTCTGGTGCCACCAGAATCACCAACTTCGGTTCCGAGACCAACCTGCGGAGGAACCTGGACAACAACTGAATCGGGGGAAAGGCATATATCAGACGATATCGGTGCCAAGGCACCACCAGCGCAAGTTATCGCAGCTACTAACTACGGGAAATTTATGTCATTTTTATTGTTTGTTTTTTTTTAACTAGTAATGGCGGCGATCTGGCGGCGATCTGCGATTTTTTTGTGGGACTGCAACATTGCGGCGGACAGATCGGACCCTTGACTGACATTTTTGACACTTTTGGGGGTACCAGTGACATTACTACAGTAATCAGTGCTATAAATATGCACTGTTACTGTAAAAATGACACTGGCAGGGAAGGGGTTAACTTTTATTGGTGATCAAGGGGTTAATGTATGCCTGGTGCTTACTAACGTGTGTGGGGGGAGGGGACTGTGTGACACAGGCACAGATCGCAGGTTCAGCTATGCTGAATCCTGCAATCTGTCCCTGCCTGTCACTTAGGAGATCCGCCCGCTTTGTTTACACAAGCGGGCGGATCTCCACACTCGATCCCCGAGGATCGGGGAAGAGCGGCGGTGATCACCGCCTGTCCTCCCCTGGCCCGACTCCTGCTGTGTCTGAATACAGCGGGAGCGAGCCTTCGGCGGCGCGCGCGCTCCGCCCACAAGGGGAGGATTCCAGCGACGTAGGTCTACGTCGCTGGACGATATCGAGCCACTTTGCCGCAGTAGGGTCAACGTGACCGGTCGGCAAGTGGTTAAAAAAACTGGAGCTTTTCTGAAAAATTGTGCTGTTTGCCACATGTAATCGTATATTGTAACGTGTCAGAAATGCACACATGCAAACTTAGTTACTAAAAGGTAAATAGTTACTGAAAAGTCAACCCCAAACTCACTCATCCATGTCTTTATGGACCTTGCTTTGTGCACTGGTCCAAATCATGTGGTGGATGGGGGATTAATGTTTAGGGATGTTTTTCAGGGATTGGGCTTGGTCCCCTAGTTCCAGTGAAGGGAACTCTTAAGGCGTCAGCATACCAAGACGTTTTGGACAATTTCATGCTCTCAACTTTATGGGAACAGTTTGGGAATGTCCCCTTCCTGTTCCAACATGACTGCGGACCGCTGCACAAAGCAAGGTCCCTAAAGACATGGATGAGCGAGTTTGAGGTGGAGGAACTTGACTGGCCTGCACAGTCCTGACCTCAACCCGATAGAACACCTTTGGGATGAATTAGAATGGAGACTGCGAACCAGGCCTCCTCGTCCACAACAGTGCCTGACCTCACAAATGCACTTCTGGAAGAATAGTCAAATATTCTCATAGACACTGCTAAACCTTGTGGACAGCCTTCCCAGAAGAGTTGAAGCTGTTATAGCTGCAAAGGGTGGACCAACTCAATATTGAACCCCAAGGACTAAGACTGGAATGCCTATTAAAGTTCATGTGTGTGTAAAGGCAGACGCCCCAATACTTTTGGTAATATGGTGTAACTTTTTGATCATCTTTGCCAGCTGACATAATGTCCTGAAGTCAATGCAAAGGGGAAGAGCATGACCTAGACAACAGAGTGAGCCATGTTAAAAGTAGCATAGACAAATTTGTATCTTCTTTTGAGACTTTAATGGACTCCCATAACGAAAGAAAGAAGAGATCTCATGGCTGAAAGCCAAAGTGGCAGACTTGGAAGACAGGTTTCGCCACAATAATCTCAAGATCAGGGGTATGCCCGAATCGTTTTAACCCTCACAGTTGCCAGGCTTTATCCACGACCTCCTCAGGTCCATCCTACTAAAAGCTCCAACTACTGACTTTCTACCATATCGAAGAACAGATTTTGGCAACATTTCTCTCAAACCTGAACTTATACCGGAGCTATTTTTAACCCTGTAATTGTTCTCTGACCATTGGCAACACACTATGCAACTCCTTTAAACCTGCTTCCAATAACCAATGCATTGCGAAATGACAAAACTCTATACTGCTGGGGATTCCCATCCAAACTCATTATCAACAATGCAATGGCAATTTCTCAACAGTTGAAACACCAGATGATAGAATCCACCTTCTATGTGAATAGGGAATAATCCTGGGAGGATCACTTATCCAACACTCCATCCCTTCATACTGTTCAGCCAGACTGGCAAGTAGTCTTGCACAAGCGGAAAAACAAAGACGCCAACACAAGGAAGTACCTGACCACATTTATCTCATCTTCTCTTCTCTCAGTTTATAACTTTCTCTAAATGCCTCGGCCCACTCAGTTCTGCTCTCAATCACCCAGGTGGCTAATGTGCAACTCCAACTGCATCTGGACCCCCCCCCCCCTGGATCCATTTTTTTTATCATTCAGTTTTTTTGGCCTACGTCTTGGCCATATAGTTATTCTTTATACGGTTTTCTCTCACCAACTCACTACAGCACGTTCCTCAGGACTTTCTTTAGGACCTGGCCAGTGAAACAGCATGGCACCACCATCATTACCTCCTCTATAGGTTTTGAAACAGCCTTCTTAAACATTTGGGGTCTAAACCACCCAGCCAAACAATTTTCTTTATGGTGCAAAGCCAGAACACAATGTGGTTGTACTGTGTACTGTGTATACAAGAGATGCGCTATCAAGCCAACACAACTCCCCCTTGTTTCCATAAAAACTTTCCACACAACTTCATGGCATGTTCACCTAAGACAAAAAGGAGAGTTCTAGTAGCCATAAAAGTTTTGATTGCCTTCACATTGCTGCATTCTATTTTAGACCCTGATGGCAGACACATCATTTTTATTTGTGAAATAAACTCCAAGAAGTATACTCTTGTAAACCTTTACTCACCCAACTCCCACCAAATCCACTTTCTCTTCTGCAAAATTGCACCTATCAAACAAGGCTTGCACATTGTTTGCAATGATTTCAATCTTATGCCGAACCCTTCTGTGGTCTCCTTAGCTCCCACACCAAGATGAGGCCCACCCTTGCGTTCTTTTTTTAATTCAGAAGACGTGTTGGATGTCTGCCATTCGTTCATCATGCCAAAAAAAAGACTTTACCTTTTCTTAGACGCACAACTCATACTTGAGGAGTGACTTGATCCCTGTAGATAAATGGCTACTCCTGCGCTTCTCTTCCTACACTATACACAGCATCACATGGTCTTACCATGTGGCTTTTTCTATACATATACGTAGTAGAGAATGAGCATCATCCCCCTACCTATTTATGGTGTTACAGTTCCTATCTTATCAAACACTTGCAACATACCTCTGTTATTGCTGAACAGGGCCGTCTTCATTATTGATTGGACCCTGGGCAAACATTTTCCTGGGGCCCCCCGCTAGACTCATAATTAGTTTTTACTGCAGAAGATCAGGCAGCGATCGGGATTGGCTGCCAGAGGTTACAGCACATCATTACCACTCACTGATTAGTTGCCAGAGGTTACTGCACATCATTACTGCTTACTGATTTGTTGCTAAGAGGTGAGGTAGGTGCAGGGTGCAGAGGTGAGGTAGGTGCAGGATGCAGAGGTGAGGTAGGTGCAGGGTGCAGGGGTGAGGTGGGAGCAGAGTGCACGGCTCTCTTTCTACCCCTGGTTCCAGTACGGAGCTCCACTCCCCCCAAGTACAAGGCTCTCCGCTCCCCCCCCCCCCCTTATTCCAGGACAGACTTTTCCTCTGTTCCAAATGTTACTCACAGCATGTTGTCTGATGTCCGTGCAGCCTTCCTGTTCCAGACGCAGCTTCCCCGCCCCCTTCCTCCTCAGCTCTCATAGATCAGTGTGTACTCGAGAGGGATCAGAGTGGCCGCCGGGATGGGAGAGCTGTCACCTGTAAATACAGAAGCAGCGCTTCTGTATTTACAAGTGATAGTAGCGAGCAGCCAGCATGTGACCAGCACCAGAGGTGGCTGAAATTTTTGCAGGCTCAAGGGGCCCCCCAACAATGACTGGGCCCTGGGCAGGTGCCCCTTTTGCCCTGCGTTAAAGACGGCCCTGTTGCTGAACATCTTAAGAGTTTCTTCCAATCCAATACAGTTTTTATTAAAAACCCCTTCACCCTATGGAATGCTCATAGGGCATATACAGTATCTCACAAAAGTGAGTACACCCCTCACATTTTTGTAACTATTTTATTATATCTTTTCATGTGAAAACACTAAAGAAATGACACTTTGCTACAATGTAAAGTAGTGAGTGTACAGCTTGTATAACAGTGTAAATTTGCTGTCCCCTCAAAATAATTCAACACACAGCCATTAATGTCTAAACTACTGGCAACAAAAGTGAGTACACCCCTAAGTGAAAATGTCCAAATTGGGCCCAAAGTGTCAATATTTTGTGTGGCCACCATTATTTTTCAGCACTGCCTTAACCCCCTTGAGCATGGAGTTCACCAGAGCTTCACAGGTTGCCACTGGAGTTCTCTTCCACTCCTCTATGATGACTTCACAGAGTTGGTGGATGTTAGAGACCTTGCGCTCCTCCACCTTCCGCTTGAGGATGCCCCACAGATGCTCAATAGGGTTTATGTCTGGAGACATGCTTGGCCAGTCCATCACCTTTACCCTCAGCTTCTTTACCAAGGCAGTGGTCATCTTGGAGGTGTGTTTGGGGTCGTTATGTTGGAATACTGCCCTGCGGCCCAGTCTCTGAAGGGAGGGGATCATGCTCTCTTCAGTATGTAACAGTACATGTTGGCATTCATGGCTCCCTCAATGAACTGTAGCTTCCCAGTGCCGGCAGCACTCATGCAGCCCCAGACCATGACACTCCCACCACCATGCTTGACTATAGGCAAGACACGCTTGTCTTTGTACTCCTCACCTGGTTGCCGCCACACACGCTTGACAAAATTTGAACCAAATACGTTTATCTTGGTCTCATCAGACCACAGGACATGGTTCCAATAATCCATGTCCTTAGTCTGCTTATCTTCAGCAAACTGTTTGCGGGCTTTCTTGTGCATTATATTTAGTAGAGGCTTCCTTCTGGGACGACAGCCATGCAGACCAATTTGATGCAGTGTGCGACATATGGTCTAAGCACTGACAGGCTGTACCCGCACCCCTTCAATGCTGGCAGCACTCATACATCTATTTCCCCAAAGACAACCTCTGGATATGACACTGAGCACGTGCACTCAAATTATTTGGTCGACCTTGGCGAGGCCTGTTCTGAGTGGAACCTCTCCTGTTAAACCGCTGTATGGTCTTGGCCACCATGCTGCAGCTCAGTTTTAGGGTCTTGGCAATCTTCTTATAGCCTAGGCCATCTTTATGTAGAGCAACAATTCTTTTTTTTCAGATTCTCAGAGAGTTCTTTCACAAGAGGTAGGTCTGTGAGCCTCGCGCTTGTGGAGTGTATAAATAAATAGTGTTTGCGATTAGCTGCCTGCTGCAGAAAAAAGTGCTAGTGCTTTTTTGCACAGACCTCACACTATATTTGCACCTCATTGATTAATTTAAAGCAGCACAGATGAGTTTTTAAGGATATATTGAATTTATATATTTTTTAGCAGCGCTGCAAACACCTTTCACAAGAGGTGCCATGTTGATCTTCGAGTGACCAGTATGAGAGAGTGAGGGCGATAACACCAAATGTACCACACCTGCTCCCCATTCACACCTGAGACCTTGTAACACTAACGAGTCACGTGACACTGGGGAGGGAAAATGGCTAATTGGGCACAATTTGGACATTTTAAACTTAGGAGTGTACTCACTTTTGTTGCCAGCAGTTTAGACATTAAGCCCCCGTTCACACTAAGGCGACCTGTGAGGCGACCTGGTCGCCTTACAGGTCGCCGTAGGTCGCCTTCCATAGGGAAGCTGCGGACCCGTTCTAATAGGAGCGACACAAGTCGCTCCGACTTAGAAAAAGGGTCTGGAGCTTCTTTGGGGCTACCCGGAGGCGACCGCCATAGACTTCAATGTTATGAAGTCCGTGGCGGCCGCTCCGAGGTCGCCACCCGAAGTCGGATCGCCCCTATGTGAACGGAGCCTCATAGCTGTGTGTTGAGTTATTTTGAGGGGACAGCAATTTTACACTGTTATACAAGTTGTACACTCACTACTTTACATTGCAGCAAAGTGTCATTTCTTCAGTGTTGTCACATGAAAAGGTATGATAAACTATTTACAAAAATGTGAGGGGTGTACTCACTTTTGTGAGATACTGTATGTGAGATATTTTACTACAACTCCCAGCATGGTCCAAGAGGCTTCAGAATCAAAAATGTAACACCCTTTTATTAGAAATCCAAAAGTTAGAGGCAGTAAACAATTTAAACCCTAGCCAAACCATTTCCTCTAAGCTAATTTAGTTTAGACACGACCTCTGCAGATTGTTGTGTGAACAACATGACAAAAAATCTCGTACTTTGACAATCAATTTCTTTGCCAGCGGCAACAAGGCTAGTAAGTTCTAGGCGCAAAGAGTTAAGTCTCAAAGATCTAAAACTAATATCTCTAACCTCATTCACCCAGTGGGAAAACACAAAATTACAGACCCACAAGCTATTGCAGATTCCTTTGCTAAGCACTACAATTTCCTTTACAACCTAAAAGATGATAAATCCTCTCCCCAGCCTTTTCACTCTGCAATTGGGGAGTTTCTAGCTAAACTCTATCTACCCAAACTATTTTAGACCCACCTTCATCATCTAAACCAGGGATCCTCAAACTACGGCTCTCCAGCTGTTGCAGAACTACACATCCCATGAGGCATTGGAAAACTCTGACATTCACAGACATGACTAGGCATGATGGGAATTGTAGTTCCTGGACAACTGGAGGACCATAGTTTGAATACCCCTGGTCTAAACAAACCATTCTCGCTTATCAAAATGATAAACTCGCTCCCTAATGGTAAATCCCCAGGCTCCTACGGCTTCTCCAGTGAATACTATAAGTTAGGGATCGACCAAAATCGTTTTTTCTTTGCCGATACTGATTCCGATATTTTGGTCATCGCGTATCGGTATCGGCCGATATGGGCCGATATTTTCGTACATTTAAAAATTTTTTTTTTACTTGACAGGTACTCTTGTGGAGGGATCTGGGGGTCTAAAAGACCCCAAACCCCTCCTCTGCACTTGAAAGCATTCAAAACGCCAAGTTTGGCTGTTTTGAATGCGGTCATTTTTTAAATCTGGCGCCAGTACCCGGAAGTGATGTCATGACATCACTTTCGGGTTTTGGCATGGAGACCTGATAAGAGCTGAATATGGCTTTGATCGGGTCTTCGGCGGCCTTGCAGGCTGGTTGCCCAGGTCTCCTGGTGAGACGGGAGACCCGGGCAAGCCGCGGAAGGCAGTGGGAGGGGGGCGTCCCCTCCCGCTCCTTGTAATGACAGCCAATCGGCTTCTCAGCCGCATCGTTGTCATTACAAGACAGACGACCGTCGGCTATGGACGCAGGTACCGGGGGGATGCCTCTAGCTGCAGGCATCACTCCGGTACAAGCATTTTTCTGAAATGTCGGTAATATCGGCCACATTGGTGGCCGATTCCGATATATCGGGGAAAGTGCATATCGGCCCTCGATATATCGGCTTTGCTGATAATCGGTCGATCCCTACTATAAGCTATTTAAACATATTCTTACCCCGTATCTAAACAAGATGTTTTCTGCCGTGGCTTCAACCGCATCCCAAAGGCATGCCAGATCCTTTCACTTTTTAGCTTCCAGTCATTTTACAAAATTAACTTATCAAAATCCCTGATAATTAACTTGGAATTGGATCCACCCTCCAAATCTCAATTACAATAGAGGTTCCCTTATACATGGTCGGATGACAATATACCTTATTTAGGTATTTCTTTAACATCAGACGCCTTTCTATTAGTAGATGCTAACTTTAAGCCACTAATAACTAAACTATCATCTGACCTAATCCGGTTATCCAAAATCAAACTAAACTGGTCTGGTAGACTAGCAACTCTTAAAATGCTTATTCTCCCCCAAATCTACATATCTTTCACACTCTACCAGTTCCTCTACCTTAAAAATACCTAAACTCTTTAAACTCCTTCATGTGGGAAGGAAAAATAAAACAGAACCACATACAACTTATCGGACACAGAAATCACGGTGGTATGAATTATATTGATCTCTTTGACTATTTTACATCAACTAGACATGATCAAATCAAATACTGGTTTAAACCATCCTCCAACATTTTATGGCATAATATCGAACAATTCCTAGCTCTCAGACAAAATCTGTCCAGCTATTTACTGGCTGATCTGTAGCAACCTTACCCCTTTCATTGTGAGCATCCCTCATGACCTAGAGATCTCTACACTCGATCTCCGAAACACACCCTCGAACACACCACACTCTATTCCCATGCCACTCAAGATATTAGAATCGCTAATCCAAGATCTCTTTATCAAATCCTGGCAAATGACAAGCATATCTACAATTAGCGATCTATATAGAGAACACACCCCCCCCCCAAAGAGCTTCAGAAACATCTCTACAGAATTTGGCCTACCAGATACTGAATACTTTAATTATACCCGCATGGCACACTCCTATCCAGCCTATGCCAATTCCCAATGCAGCTTGGCAACTTTATACCACCCGTACACATAATCATAGAGGAACTTCCCAATTTCACAGCATCCTACATAACAAAGTATGCTTCACCAAACTACCGCATTTAATCAATGGGAAACAGACCTCTTAGCTTAATTTACAGACTCGTAATTGCTATTAGACTTTAAGTCTATCTATAAAGCCACTAGCTGTATTGAACATTGGGAACTGACCCAAAAAATTTCCCAAACATAACCCTTATAGACTGGCCAAATTCTATCACTCGCAGTCTCCTTTGTACTGGAGGGGATATAGCACCATAGGAACTTTTTTTTCACATACTATTACAATACAAAAACATCACCAGTTTCTGTAGGAAAATATTTCCAATCATCTCTGAAGTTACAGGCATTCTGACTACTCCCCAACCAGCGATCTCTAACCTACTGTGGATCTAAAGAACTTCCCAACTCAATTCCAAATGATTCTTACTCATATGCTATTGGCAGCTAGATCCACTATACCTAGACATTGGAAGCAAAACCTTTCTCTTAACCACTTTACCACCGGAGGATTTTGCTGTCTTCCGTCCAGGCCACTTTTTTCGATTCGGCACTGTGCGACTTTAACTTACAATTGCGCGGTCGTGCGATGCTGTACCCAAACGAAATTTACGTCCTTTTTTCCCACAAACAGAGCTTTCTTTTGGTGGTATTTGATCACTTGTGCGATTTTTACTTTTTGCGCTATAAACAAAAAAAGAGCGTAAATTTTGAAAAAATAACAATATTTTTCACATTTTTTTATATGAAATTCCCCCCAAAAAAATGTAAAAAATAAATTTTTTTTAAAATTTTTGGCCAATTTGTTTTCTGCTACCTATGTTTGGTAAAAAAAATCACAATAAGCGTATTTTGATTGGTTTGCGCAAAAGTTATTGCGTTTACTAACTAAGGGAAAGATTTCTGTCATTTTTGGTGTTTTTTTTTAACGAGTAATGGTGGCGATCTGCGATTTTTTTTGCGGGACTGCGACATTGCGGCGGACAGATCGGACCCTTGACTGACATTTTTGACACTTTTGGGGGTACCAGTGACATTACTGCAGTAATCAGTGCTATATGCACTGTTACTGTAAAAATGACACTGGCCGGGAAGGGGTTAATTTTATTGGAGAGGGAGGGGTTTATGTATGCCTGGTGCTTACTAACGTGTGTGGGGGGAGGTGACTGAGTGACACAGGGACAGATCGCATGTTCAGCTATGCTGAACCCTGCAATCTGTCACTGTTTGTCACTTAGGATATCCGCCCGCTTTGTTTACACAAGCGGGCGGATCTCCAAACTCGATTCCCTGACGATCGGGGAAGAGCAGCGGCGATCGCCGCTGCTCCTCCCCTGGCCCGACTCCCGCTGTGACTGAAAACAGCAGGAGCGAGCCTCCGGCGGCGCCCGAGCGCCGCCCACAAAGGGGAGGAGTCCAGCGACGTAGGTCTACGTCACTGGCCAGAATCGAGCCACTTTGCCGCAGTGCAGTCCCAGTGACTGGTCGGCAAGTGGTTAACACCTTTAGAAACTGTTGAAATGATGAAAACTCATTATACCGTATCTATAAAAAACTGTTAATCATTAAGCCAGCCATAGACGGTTCAAATCTCCGCTGGTCCCTGGAGGGGATATCCAGCCCCCCCAGGAGAACACAATGGCTTCATGGGGGGGATTCCCCCATCAACACTGGCTGTGTTGATGGGGGAATCAAGCGATTTTCTACCCGTGGTTACAGGAAAGAAAATTGCTCCGTCTATAGCCAGCTTTAGACAAGACAAATTCTCTACTTTTCTCAACTCACGGAAAGGGCCCAATGGGCTAACCAAAACTTGAAATTCCTAGACGTCCTGTCATGGTCCTTACGTGCTGTATCTCCTTGACCTGTGTCCCCCTTTTTCTTTTTATTATACCAACATCACCTATGGCCTTGTTTATTTAAGCCTGTTATGTGTTGTCTCTTCTATATTATTTATGAAACCCAATAAAAACGTATTGACAAAAAAAAAAAAGGCAACTTTAATTACACTTTTTGTAACTGTATATTCTTAAGGATTTTCTTTGCTTTACGTTCTTAAAGATAATTGAAGAAACCCAACTTTTCTGTTGGCCAATCGAGCACACTGTCCGTACTAGCCTTTCTCAAACCTAGTCTCCCCAGAGGAACCCTAAAAATCATTTTATGGTTTTGATAACTCCTGCTTAAAATAAATTAATTGGGAGTCATTGGGAAAATGTCTGTTACATTGATGGTCAGTGGGAAAAATACCCCCCCTTACAGACAGCTAAAAGGATCACTGATGTCATGTTGGTGGCTCTACCAAGTGACATTGATCCTGGAACTATGTAGCCCCATCAGATAGGAGGTCAATCAGCCACAGCTCAAGGAACCCAAAGCAATATCTGGAGAAACCCTAAGTTTCCACTGAATGCTGGATGAGAATGGCTAAACTATACTATGTATATCCAAATATTTTTCTGCTATGGAAGAAACACAAGTGCCAATATGCCCTGCCAATCGCTGGCTATGGTTCCTCACCAGCAATGGAGGTAGCAGGCTCCTGAATCTCCCTCCTTCAAGTACTACATACTAAATCCTGAAAACTTCAGCATGTCCATCCCAGATTTCAGGCCTAAGCATCTTGTAGACTGGATGTGGACAAAGAAGTCCACTTTCATTGGTTTCCACCTTAAATAGTCCTACAGGGTACATGTGTGTCAGTGGTGAGGACATTTGATTGTGAGCTCCTTGGTGGCAAGGACAAATGTGACTGATTCAATCTGGGCTATTGCATTTAGTTAGGCCTCCACATGAGATGAATGCTGAACTCAGAGCTGCTTGAGTTTGGCAGTTGCTGCTGCATGGTGACCTCCACATGGAGCCTCCAAAGTGGCATTTGGCCAACACCTGGAATCCGCCCCATCTTATATTAATTGATGCAGATGGTGGATTACCTTTTGGAGCAGTATTTGCAAAGCAGCTCCCCAACTCACCTGCCCTAGTCTATTGCTTCGCATTCATCATAGTTTTCCTTAGAAAGGCTGATCATCCAGCTTTCAGATGAAGGGGCATTATTAATTTTTGGTTGTTGGATTGTTTATACATATGTGGTCAGTCTGAGCTTCATGGCTAGGCTTATGTATCCTCTAATTTCCATATTTGATTTAATACATATCTTTATATTTGGGTTATCCCTTAAATAAATACCACAGCCTTTATGTCAATATTCTGACATATAATTCTGGGTTGCCTTTATTGATTCAAGAATCAATCTTTATTGTTAGTTGTGTTTATTCCTGAGGTTCCAGTGTTTCATTTCATGTCCTCTATGAAAGAGCTGTGCAAAGAGTGTACCAGAGGCATTGATCATTATCTTATCTTGGAAATCTGTAACTACCTGAAGAAAATTATCTACTTTTCACAAAAAACCTTGAGTGATAAGCTGATCCCTACCTCAGCCCCAGAAGTAGGATAGGCGGGAGAGTTAATGCTCTGCTATAAAAACATTAAAAAAAATTATCTTTTGTCTTTATTTCTTTGATTGTTTTGTTTCAGGACTGATTGTCGCTAATTGTGGCCCTTGCAGTCCTAGTTCTCTATTTTCTTTGTTATGTTTTACTGAAAATATAAATAAATAGAATAAAATCAAAAATATATATTTTGGGACTCCTACTCTAATGGAGGCCCTGTTCAAACCAGTAGGATCTAAAATTCAAGTTTTAAAGCATCGTTTTTTAAATCAACGTTCCTTGGAACCCTAGAGTTCTTCAGGAGTTTGGTAGGGTTCCTTGAGCTGTGGCTGATTGACCCCCCATCTGATGGTGCCTTCATATTTAGGGTCAACATCACTTTGCAGAGTCAGCAGCATGGCACAGTGATTTTAGCTGTCTGCAAGAGGGGCATTCTTCCCACTGTCCACCAATGTAAGGAGCATTCTTCCCACTGTCCACCAATGTAAGGGGCATTCTTTCCACTGACCACCAATGTAAGGGACATTCTTCCCGCTGGCCACCAATGTAAGGAACATTCTTCCCACTGTCCACCAATGTAAGGAGCATTCTTCCCACTGACAACCAATGTAAGGGCATTCTTCCCACTGTCCACCAATGTAAGGGGCATTCTTCCCCCTGTTCACCAATGTAAGGGACATTCTTCTCACTGTCCACCAATGTAAGGGGCATTCTTCTCACTGTCCACCAATGTAAGGAATATTCTCACTACTGTCCATCAATGTAAGGGGTATTTTTTCCCACTGACACACAAGGGTTCCTCCAGTCTCAAAAGGTTTCCTTGAGCTGCAGCTGATTGATCTTCCATTTGATGGTGCTTTCATAATTCCAGGTCCAACTGTACTTGGCAGAGCCAGAAGCATGACACCAGTGATCTTGTTTACCACTGTAAGCGGCATTATTCCCACTGTCCACTAATATAAGGAGCATTCTTCTCACTTACTCCCAACTTAAGGAACACTGACCCCCAACGTAAGGCACAATTCCCCAATGACCCCCAGTTTATGGGGCATTTTTCCTACTAATCATTAATGTAAGGGGCATTCTTCCCACTGACCACCAATGTAAGAGTGGCATTATTCCCACTTACCCTGATTCATTTTAGCAAGGTTCCCTGAGACCTGAAAATTGTTTTAGGGGTTCCTCTGGGGTAAAAAGGTTCAGAATAATTGCAAATAAAGTGTAGCTAAACTCAATAACAATTGAATGTATTGCTGGTTACCAACTCTTAGATGTGGTGTCTGCATTGAGTTTTTTTCAGCTTCTTACCTTGGTGATACTGCCAATAATACACCTTCTGCCCTAGGGTGACAATGCTCACTCACTGCCTTGTAACTATGGAGGGGAAACTCTGTCACTCTAGGAGAGGAGAGGACTTTAGAAACCTCCCTCTCTCATTATCTCAATAATAGATGGGGGAGGGATTCTGTAGTCCACAGAGACAACTGAGAACAATGTACCTGTTTTTTCTGTGCATGGCTGTAGTTATGTGTAGTAGCAAAACTACTAATGTGCCCCTTGGCCTTTCCATTCTCCATATTAAAGGCCATTACCTACAGATACAAAATACAAATTCCAATACATTGGTGATCAGTGAGAAGAATGTTCCTTACATTGGTGATCAGTGGGAAAAATTCTCCTTACATTGGTGGCCAGTGGGAAGAATGTCCCTTACATTGGTGATCAGTGGAAAGAATGCTCCTTACATTGGTGATCAGTGAGAAAATGCCCCTTCCATTGGTGATCAGTGGGAAGGATGCTCCTTACATTGGTGATCAGTGAGAAAATGCCCCTTTCATTGGTGATCAGTGGGAAGGATGCTCCTTACATTGGTGATCATTAGGAAGAATGCTTCTTTCATTGGTAATTAGTGGGAAGAATGTCCCTGACATTGGTGGTCAGTGGGAAGAAGGAGGAGGACACACCCAAGGAGCTCTCTGTGAGATCCAGCCCTTTTCAAGCCTGGGCCTTGCTTGCTAGCTTGGCCCAGGAACAATGCCTGATCCTGGGGGAGGCCCTGGGAGGGATCCCCCTGATGACACGGGGCCTAGTGAGGAGGAGGTGGAGGACCTGTCTGTGGGTCCAGGCCCCGATGAGAATGCGGATGTCTTCAGCCAGAAGGTTATCAATCGTTTTAGGGCGATTGGGAGAGCGGAAGAAAAACTTAAAGTTTTGAAGGCTGAACACAAATCCTTCAAAACCAAGTATTTCCAGGCCTGGAGTAAAAATCGCACAGCCATGAAGCCTGAGTTACAGGAATTGGAAGAAAGGGTAAAGGAACAAACTTTATTATTGGAAAGGCTGAAAGACAGAAGTGGAGCATTTAAAGAAAAATTTGACAATGAGAGGCGATTTACCAGCCAAGCATCAGCAAGTTCTGTGGATCAGCAGCCTCAGTTAATGGATGACCCGGCTCCATCTGCCTCTGCACCTCTCCCCCCATGCCAGAACTGGGAATCACCAGCGGCAACCAGCCAGGGGGTTGAGAGTGGACATGGATCCCTGACATTCATCCAGCAGATGGAGTCACCCCTGAAAGCAGACAGGTTTGTATTTTCTGATGATCCATCAGAAATCCCTGAGGATGGGCAGAGGAGATACAGGCCAGCAAAGCCAGTAATGGTGGAGAAATCCCAGTACACCATGCTGCCATCCAACATGTCTGCCCCATCTGCTGTAGTGGATGGTGTCCCAGGTGAGAAAGAGCTCTGCATACAGCTACCTATTGGAGTTACCGCTGTGGAGAAACCGAGTGCAGACATGCAAGCCCCGGACCATCAGACGAATGTGGATGGACCTGCATTAAACACCCCAGGCATGGATTTTGCTGGTCTGGCTGAGACCAGTAGTCCCACGGCAAGCAAAATGGCTGCCAGCTCCAAAGAGCCTGCTTCATGTTCACCTGAGCCTCCCAGTCTTCCAGTGCTGATTGCTGATGGGGGAGGGGATCAACATAGTTTTGGAAGTGGAATGGAAGTAGCAATGGAAATATCCTGCAATGCTTTACTTGCTGCTGTGTTAAAACAGAATGCTATTTCCACAGCTGAAAACCCTGTCCTAGTGGAAGAGAAGATGACAGCTGGAGTTCTTACCAATGCAGCAGCAACTATGGATTCTGCTGTGAAGACAACAGCAATAATAAGTATCCCAGCAAGTATAAAAAATGACAATGTTAAAGCAATGAATGTGGTGGGTGGTGGTGAAGGGGTTAGTAATGCTGGGAAAAATAAAAATGACATTTCTCCTCCTGCTCAGCAGAGGAAAGATTCGATTGCACAGATCAATCCCGAATCTGTGCAATCGTTATCTGCTAAGTGTGTGTCAGATAATTTAAAAAAAACTGATGGATTTTCTGCTGGGAGGAATGTTGGAAGCTATGCTTCAGCTTTGGGGAGTCACACCAGGGTGGGTGGTGGGAATTCTGTTATTAGTCAAAATTCAGGGAGGTTTGGTGGGTATAGGAGGAGGAATGTGGTACAGTTGAGGTGGGTGGGGGATGGAACTCCGCCAGTAAGGGGGAGGGTGGCTGAGTTGATTTTGGAAATGGGGTTTAAAGCTTGTGATATTTTTGCTTTAATTTGCCCGGTGGGGAGTTATGAATTTGATTTGTCGTTTGTAAAACCTGAAAGTTTGGATCTCTTCTGGGAGAGATTTAGGAGGTGCAAGGGCCTTCAGCAGTGGAGTGGTTTGGTGCCAAAAGTGATCTCAAGGCAGCCTCTGATAAAATCAGTGACCATTTTGGTGCGTAACGAATCCATACCAGAGGCTGATTTATTAGTATGGCTACGCCGATATGGCGAGGTCCTCACTCCACTGCGGAAGGTCCTTGATGAGCATGGGATATGGACAGGGGCCTGGACAGTGTCGCTAAAATTGGGGGTGCTGGGCGATGTAGTTCAGCACCTTCCCTGCTCAGCCTTTCTGGGTAGGGATAGGCTGACCATTTTCTACCAAGGTCAGCCTAAGGTGTGCAATAAATGTGGTGATAAAGGCCACTTTGCATCGTCCTGCACCCACAAGAAGTGCTCACTGTGCCAGGATTTAGGCCATTTGGCCAGAGAATGCACCCAGATTCGGTGCAATTTGTGCCAGCAGCTGGGTCATCCATATAGCCAGTGCCCAGAGGCACTGCATAACTTGCCAGGATTGGAGACTGAGCTGCAGAGGCTTGATAAAGAAGATGAAGCAGCTGAAGTTAGAGAGGAAATTGTTGTTGCCCCTCCTGTGTCTGTTGTGTCAGATTCTGTTTCCCCTAGTGATGTGGTCCCTGAGTCTGTGTCTGTTGTGTCAGATTCTGTTTCCCCTAGTGATGTGGTCCCTGAGTCTGTCCCTCCTGTTGTTCCTACATCTACTGTGCGTAGATCCTCCAGACTAGCGGAAGCTGCTGGGGGGGCGGGTATAGTGGATCTTCCCCCTCGGCCTACTCCACCTCCAGTCCCTGTCTCTCGACACCGCAAACGCGGCCAAGAGGGTGCAGGGGTGCTGGATGGTGGTGGGGTCGATGGGGTTGAGGGAGGGGTGTCCATGTCCCATGTCTCACCCTCTGTTGTGGAGGATTCGGATGATGAGGGGTGGGAGAGGACAAAGAGGAAGAAAAAGAAGAAGAGGAAGACCAGTAAAGCGGTCACTTCTTCCTTACAGTTAGAGCCAGGAGGGGTTCCTCTTGGCAACACATTTTCGGTTTTATCAGGGGAGGAGTTAGTATCCGATTTATCTACTTTATCATCTATGGATGAGGGGGAGTCACATAGTGTAAAGAGAGCTGTTTCGGGTGATGAGAGTGTGGTGGAGGTTAAGAAACGACTACCCCAATCATCCTGATGGCAGTGCCCGCTCTGATAAAGGTGGGGACCATTAATGTCGCCAGCGTGAAATCTGCAAGAGCTCGTGATATTGCCTTATTTTTGCTCAGTGAGTTTGATGCTGAGATTTTATTTTTGCAAGAGACCTGGCTCAATACTTTGGCCGATGTCCATCTAGCAAAAAGGGAGTGGAGATACGGTCCCTCCTTTTGGTCTCTTGCGGCTGAGCCTTGCAGCGGAGTTGCGGTTCTTTTTAAAACCGATATGGTAACGTGCCGGCGGATAATTGAGGTAGAAATGGGGAGATGCATGGTCTTAGACGTCTCTGTTAGGGGGCAGGACCTGCGCCTGATCAATATCTATGGACCGCAGTCAAAATGGGACAGGAAATGCCTCTTCACAAAGATCAAGCCCTTCCTTTTTACATCCCAGCAGGTTGTCTTTGGAGGTGACTTTAACACCATAATTAGGCCTGAAGACAGGAGGGTCTCCATAGACAGGCTGGGTTATGATAGCGTTTTTCTTAGAGATATGGTTAGACAAGCAGGCCTGGTAGATGTGCACATTAAGCACTGCCCTGGCAGCACGGGATTCACGTTTCAGAGAGGGAATAGTCAGAGTAGGATAGATAGGTTTTTTTTAAAGGAGAACTCTGCTTTCTCGGCTCCTGAGTTGAGGGCGGTGGAGTTCTCTGACCACTGTATGCTGTCTGTGACTCTGAATGCCTCGGACACTCCACCCAGGGGAAGGGGTACCTGGAAACTGAATTCGGCTCTCCTGGAAGATGTAGAGGTAAGACAATCCTTTGAGGATTTTTTTCAGGCACAGGTTTCTATTCTGGACTTTTGCAGCAGTAAGTCAGAGTGGTGGGAGCTTGTGAAACAAA
Organism: Pelophylax lessonae; assembly: GCF_965119305.1. Classification (NCBI taxonomy): domain Eukaryota; kingdom Metazoa; phylum Chordata; class Amphibia; order Anura; family Ranidae; genus Pelophylax; species Pelophylax lessonae. Next base: position 35,144,130 of record NC_138772.1, read on the forward strand.
GGACGATTGGACTTTTCAAGGCCATAAGTAAGAAGAAGCAGCTTGGTGTGTATATTGCCTACCAGCATTTGCGGAGGAAGCTTGATCGTCTTGTCTCGTATGGAGGAGATCCAGGGGAGATCTCGGAGGTAAAGCTTCTTCTTAGGAAGTGTCAATACGACCGGCATGCCTCCTTGGTTCTGGAGAGAGATTATGGGAAATATCACTCGCCTGATCCTTACCAGAACTGTAAGCAAGGCATAGCAGTTAAGACGGTCATAGGTCTGAGGGATAGTACGGGTTCCCTGGTGAAGTCCAGATCAGGGATCCTGGAGATCTTCAGGTCATATTACGCAGACCTTCTGGGAAGAAAGGACCTTAGTCGGGACAGGATGGAAAGCTTTCTGGATTCTACTCCAGGATTGGGAAATGATACATTGCCTTTGATGGATTTGACAGAACCAATTTCAGCGGATGAGGTAGTTCGTGCTATAGAGAAGCTGGCTACCAAAAAGTCGCCTGGGCCAGATGGGTTGACAGCTGAATTTTACAAGTGTTTTAAGTCCATTCTGGCTCCCTTTTTAACGGAGGTTTATAACAGCTGTTTAGATGAGGGTTCTCTCCCTCCCTCCATGAGGCAATCCGCTGTGATTCTTCTGTCAAAAGGTAAAGACCCCTCAATAATTGAGAACTGGCGCCCCATAAGTCTTCTCAATGTTGATAGAAAGATCTTGGCGAAGATTCTTTTTTGGCGCTTGTCGTCAGTAGCAGGCGATTTGTTGTCCAATCATCAGCACTGCTCGGTCCAGGGCAGAAGTACCTTTTCAGCAATTTTAGCTGTCCGGGAGGCTTTGGAGCGATGCAGGGCTGCTGGATGGAGAAAGTACTTGCTGGCATTGGATCAGGCGAAGGCTTTTGATCGAGTCAATCATGAGTACCTGTATTTGCTACTTGGTAGATACGGCCTGCAGGGGAGGTTTATTGATTGGCTGAAAACATTATATAAAGGGGCTGAGAGCTTCCCACTTGTTAATGGTTGGGTTGGACGGCCTTTTGAGGTTGGCTCTGGGGTGCGCCAGGGGTGTCCTTTGAGCCCCCTGCTATATGTATTCGCAATCGATCCCTTCATAAGAAGGTTAGAGAGTGGATCGTTGTGTGGGGTGCCTTTGGGCATTGCTGGTGTGCCGCCTTTGAAGGTCGTGGCCTATGCCGATGATGTGTCTGTTATTATCTCTGGGATGGAGGAGGCGCAGGAGGTGGTCTCTGTGATAGAGCAGTACACTGAGGCTTCTGGCTCTAAAATCAATCATGAAAAGAGTGAAGTTTTCTGGATGGGTGAGGAGGGTGAAAGCTTCGAACTTCCGGATGCCTTCCCAGAGCCCCAGCAGGAAATTAAAGTGTTGGGCATCAAATTTGGTCCTGGTGACTATGGTCATCGAAATTGGGAAAGCAGGTTGTTGAATGCCAATGCCAAGGTGGCAAGCTGGAAGAAATGGAAACTTTCCTTGAGGGAAAGGGTTGACTTGATTAAAACTTACCTGATCCCAATCTTTTTATATGTCAGCTTTGTCTGTATCTTGCCGGAATCTCTCTATGCAAGGGTGTACAGCTGCTTTTTCCAACTGTTATGGGGAAATAGGCTGAACCTGATCAAACGCAATGTAACTTACCTGTCCAGGCGGGAGGGTGGTCTAGGAATGGTCAACCCTATAGTTTTCTTTTCTCTGCTTTTTTTAAAGTATAATCTTGGTAATATGTTAGCAGAGACCCCGCCGGGATGGGTGGGTATTTTTCAATCTTGGTTTAGGCCTTTTCTGCGATGCTGGGAAGATGGCGGGCCAGTGAAAAGTCTGAGAGTCCGACATGGCAAGCTTCCGGCTTATGTTGCCCCGTGTCTGAAAATACTTAGGCAGTGGCAGGTGACAGTGGGGGATATCAAGTCCCTCCCCAGAAAGCTTCTGGAGAAGAGGATTTTGGGCTCTGCTTTCAGTGTGTCGCTGACCTTAAGGGATTGCCCAGGCCCCGTAATGAGGGAGGGGTTGCGTTTAATTAACTTAGGAAGAATCCCTTTGAAGTTTAGGGATCAAGCCTGGCTCGCTTTCCATGGAAGGCTCTATGTGAGAGGGAACCTGAAGCATCGCCCTGTGGATGATCGGGATTGTCCTAGAGCGGAGTGTGTTGGTAAAGTGGAGTCTATGGACCACTTTTTGCTCCAGTGTCCCTTTAACATAGAGGTGTATAAAAGGGTGGGGAGGGCTCTAGGCATCCCCTTTCTCTATCGCATGAGTTATGCGGAGTGGGTGTACGGGGCATTCCCGACTCGCTGGGATTTTGATTTGGATACACTTTTTCTAGTTAGTATAGTTGTCCGTTACTTCACGTGGAATGCACGGTGCCAGATTACCCTGCGGAAGAAAGTCCTCCCTGTCGAGGTGGTGGTGTACGATATTCTTGGTGAGGTTGGGAAGATTCGGGGTCTTGAGAAGGGCAGGGAGCCTCGAGCGGTCTGGATAAGGGCGTGGAGGAATATCAGACCTGCTTTTGGTGAACTGTCCATCTCTGGGTGAAAAGCTTTTTTCCTATGCTATTTCTTTCACGCCCTTAGCTTTTGTTGGTTAATATCTTCATTTTTGAAGAAGGGCTGCATGCATAATGGGGGTGGTTTTGTTTCTTGACCTCGCAGGTTTGATGTCTGGTGTGGTGGTGTGAGTCTTATTAAGATTATTTTTTCCCGGTAATGATGTGTTTCATGATGTGAGTTTTGTTTTTGCTGTAAAGGCAGTCTTTATTTGAGAGCAGAATTTGCTATGTATTTTTTCCCCCCTTTTCATGTAAATATGTATATATTTATTTATGTATATTGATTTTATGCTTATTGATTGCAAGACTTTTAATAAACAAAATTGGGAAGAATGCTCCTTACATTGGTGGTCAGTGGGAAGAATGCTCCTTACATTGGTGATCAGTGGGAAGGATGCTCCTTACATTGGTGATCAGTGGAAAGAATGCTTCTTTCATTGGTAATTAGTGGGAAGAATGTCCCTGACATTGGTGATCGGTGGGAAGAATGCACCTTACATTGTTGGTAAGTGGGAAGAATGCTCCTTACACTGGTGATCAGTGGGAAGAATGTCCCTTACATTGGTGATCAGTGGGAAGAATGTCCCTCACATTGGTGATCAGTGAGAAAAATGTCCCTTACATTGGTGATCAG
>NC_138772.1:35152322-35187322 GCF_965119305.1 Pelophylax lessonae
GATGGTTTGAACTCCTCATAATGATCACAGTAGGTGTACAGACCCAGGAACTCAGCACAGGGGTGGTGGCAACCCCTCATAATGGGCACAGCAGGTGAGCAGACCTGGGAACTCAGCACAGGGATGGTGGGAACCTCTCATAATGGGCATAGCAGGTGTACAGACCCGGGAACTCAGCACGGGGATGGTGGGAACCCCTCATAATGGGTACAGCAGATGTACAGTCCCGGGACTCATCAAGTACAGGGATGGTGGAAAAACCCCTCATAATGGGCACAGCAGGTGTACAGACCCGGGAACCCAGCACAGGGATAGTGGGGACCCCTCATAATGGGCACAGCAGATGTACAGACCCAGGAACTCAGCACGGTAATAGTGGGGACCCCCCATAATGGGCACAGCAGGTGAGCAGACCCAGGAACCCAGCACGGGGATGGTGGGAGCCCCTTCTTAACATCAGATGGTTTCGCTGTGCAGTACTGAAAATGGATTACAAATAATGCTTTTGAAGAACACCTAAAGCTAAGACATTTGGGTTTGAGCCATTAATTATCCTGAGTCGTATTCTAGAGATCACCAGCCTGTGACGTTCATAGTTAATAATTAAGAAGAATTTATAGCACATATCACCAGTCAGACATGAGAAAGTCTGAAACAAACATGCCGACACTACCCTTTCTTATCTATACCAACCCCAGAAAATCTACAATGTCTTTTATATTGAATTCCTGCTATAACCTATATAATGTTTCTGATGATGCAAATACATTTATCATAGTTAGTGTACAGTTATTACACATATCATGTGTCCACTATGTGCAACTTTTAGTTGTATACATTTTCCTGCACCTGAATTGTGTGTGCAGACAAGGATTGTTAGCAAATAATTAAATAATAAATAAATACGTAATAATAAATAAATAATAAATAAATAATAGATAAATAAATAAGTAATAATAAATAATAAATAAACAATAAATAAATAATAAATAAATAAATAAGTAATAATAAATAAATAAAGATTGTAAATAATCTGCATTTGGTTTAATGTCTAGTCTTCAATGTCTAGCCGCTACCCTAAGCTGTTCAGAACAAATTTTAAAAAAATGAAAAAATGAAAGCTGAACTCTCACAATTATTTGTATTGCATACTTACCTTGGTCCAGCTTGGCACAATGTAAGTAGGCCTATCTCATGCCTGATGAGCTGCTTGGGCAACTGACAATCACTGTAGTAGTTGGTGCTACAACACTAATAGGCAAAATCTTGAGAGTCCTGCATGAGAGGCTGCCTTTCTCCACACTGACCACCGGGGGGCACCTGCTTCACACTTCGCATTTATTTAAATTAGGGGTCTTCAAACTATGGCCCTCCAGTTGTTCAGGAACTACAATTCCCACCATGCCTTGCCATGTCTGTGAATGTCAGAGTTTTACAATACCTCATGGGATGTGTAGTTCTGCAACAGTTGGAGGGCCGTAGTTTGAGGAACCCTGATTTAAATGAATGCAAAGTCATCTGATTGGGCAAGGTTGGAGAAGAGGGCCGGTAATGTCACAAACGCCACTTCGTCCAATCAGAGAATGCCTTGTATTCATTAAAACACTACAAGGCCCTCAACAAATGGTGGTGGTGCAGAGAAAGCGCCCCCCCCCTGTGGTCAAAGTGCAGAGGGGAAGCCAATCAGTCATAAGACCACGAAGAATGTGGCTTTCACTGTAGTAGCGCTGACTTATCGTCAACTTCCATGGTGGTCCCTTTTTACTGTGTATAAGGTTTTATCGTCAGGATTTGTTACGTAGTTACATAGTTACATAGTAGGTGAGGTTGAATAAAGACAATAGTCCATCCAGTTCAACCTGTGTAGGTGTGTGTTGCTGTAATCATCTCACATAGCCCTGAATGTTCTGATCCTTGAGATGTAAGTCTAAGAGTCTTTTGAAAGCCACCATACTACCCGCAGAAACCACCTCTTGTGGTAGAGAATTCCACAATCTTGTTCTCAACCATCATAGATAGGAAATTCAAACTATGCTATACATTTCATTTTTTTTTCTTTTATTTTAGCACCCAACATGGATTCCATAGTCAAATCAGTATTTATTTTGCTTGTGGCTACCTCATTGTCTCTGGCCAAAGATGCCTCTCCAAAAGACAAAGCTACTCCAAGGCCTGATCGGCCTCAAACATTATCCAGAGGTAAGAACAGAACGAAGCAAAACTTATTAAAACACATAAAAAAGTTGTTCTGCAACTTCTCAGAGTTCAGGGCACTCCTCGTCACCCTGGGTGTGTCTTCTGTCCTTCACATCCTTGTTCCTGGTTCTTGTCTGTGTGTTTTTCCTAGTTGTGATTTACAATACTATGCTGATTACCTTAGGAGCACGGTGCCTGTTCTTTGCAAAGTTTGCCTTCATGTACAGCAAATATAAAACTAAAATGTCATTGTCTCATTATTATTTGTGTTCTTTCTATGCAGGGTGGGGTGACCAACTGGACTGGGTGCAGACCTATGAGGAAGCCTTATTCAAAGCCAAGACAGGGTCAGTCACAGGGCAATTCAATCTTTTGGTATTTAGAGGACCTAGGCTGCCATCTTGTGTTAGATTATAGTATTGCATTGAAACAAAAAGTCATCATTTCCATAGCAAATAAAACCCAGAATTAACCCCTAAGTGGAAGAAAAAACAGACTTTTGGCCAAAAATGGTGAACATAAATGTGCTACACAAATCATTTTGCTATTTTATTAGAATAAATATCTATTTTTTTATCATCAAATGTATATATATATATATATATATATATATATATATATATATATATATATATATATATTATCAATAAGGTATGACATTTACATTTTAATTTGCCATAGAAAATTATTTTTGCTCCTTTACTATCATGTCAATTCAGTCACAGGGCAGTTCAATCTTTTGGTATTTAGAGGACCTAGGCTGCCATCTTATGTTATATGATAGTATTGCATTGAAACAAAAAGTAATGATTTTCATAGCAAATAAAACGCAGAATTAACCCCTAAGTGGAAGAAAAAACTGACTTTTGGACAAAAAATGGGGAATATAAATTTGCTACAAAAGTCATTTTGCTATTTTATTAGAATAAATATCTATTTTTTATCATCAAATTTATTTTTTTTTTATCAATAAGATATGACATTTACATTTTAATTTGCCATAGAAAATTATTTTTGCTCCTTTACTATCATGTCAATTCAGTCACAGGGCTATTCAATCTATTGGTATTTAGAAGACGTAGGCTGCCATCTTGTGTTAGATTATAGTATTGCATTGAAACAAAAAGTCATGATTTCCATAGCAAATAAAACACAGAATTAACCCCTAAGTGGAAGAAAAAACAGACTTTTGGACAAAAAATGGGGAATATAAATTTGCAACACAAATCATTTTGCTATTTTATTAGAATAAATATCTATTTTTTATCATCAAATGTATATATATATATATATATATATATATATATATATATATATATATATTATCAATAAGGTATGACATTTACATTTTAATTTGCCACAGAAAATTATTTTTGCTCCTTTACTATCATGTCAATTCAGTCACAGGGCAGTTCAATCTTTTGGTATTTAGAGGACCTAGGCTGCCATCTTATGTTATATGATAGTATTGCATTGAAACAAAAAGTAATGATTTTCATAGCAAATAAAACGCAGAATTAACCCCTAAGTGGAAGAAAAAACTGACTTTTGGACAAAAAATGGGGAATATAAATTTGCTACAAAAGTCATTTTGCTATTTTATTAGAATAAATATCTATTTTTTATCATCAAATTTATTTTTTTTTTTATCAATAAGATATGACATTTACATTTTAATTTGCCATAGAAAATTATTTTTGCTCCTTTACTATCATGTCAATTCAGTCACAGGGCTATTCAATCTATTGGTATTTAGAAGACGTAGGCTGCCATCTTGTGTTAGATTATAGTATTGCATTGAAACAAAAAGTCATGATTTCCATAGCAAATAAAACACAGAATTAACCCCTAAGTGGAAGAAAAAACAGACTTTTGGACAAAAAATGGGGAATATAAATTTGCAACACAAATCATTTTGCTATTTTATTAGAATAAATATCTATTTTTTATCATCAAATGTATTTGTTTTTTATCAATAGATATGACATTTACATTTTAATTTGCCATAGAAAATTATTTTTGCTCCTCTACTATCATGTCAATTCAGTCACAGGGCAATTCAATCTATTGGTATTTAGAGGACCTAGGTTGCCATCTTGTGTTAGATTATAGTATTGCATTGAAACAAAAAGTCATTATTTCCATTGCAAATAAAACCCAGAATTAACCCCTAAGTGGAAGAAAAAAACAACTTTTGGACAAAAAATGGGGAATATAAATTTGCTACAAAAATCCTTTTGCTATTTTATTATAATAAATATCTATTTTTTTTATTATCAAATGTATTATTATTATTTTTTTTTTATCAATAAGGTATGACATTTCCATTTTAATTTGCCATAGAAAATTATTTTTGCTCCATTACTATCATGGCAATATCCAGGACTCCTCCTTAGATTTCTAGAGATGGATTTTCTGGCCTTCCCGGCAGTGTCTTTGGTTTACTGCCCTGCCAAAAAGACATTAATCTTTTTGGGATATACTGTCAGTAGTATTGCAGGGATAGAAAAATTGTGTCCATGATTATGTAATAGCAAAAAGACCTTCTCTTGAAAAACAAACAAAATATGGTGGAATTCAACATTTTTATGCTAATTTCCAGCAACTCTTTGCTGGGTCATGCAGTCTAATGCATTTACCAAGACATATGTTTTTCTTTTGTAATTTTTTCCTGTATACATGTATATCCTGTTGGGATGGATGTACCTTACCTATCTTTTTTCCTGTACTGATTGGTTCCCACTCAAGAAAATGTTACCTGGTAATGTAATATGTGCTGACTGTTTTTATTGCTCTGCTGAATTCCATGATTAAATAAAGAATAAAAAAAAAGAAAAAGAAAAAGAAAAGACCTTCCCATTTAAAACTTGGGGCAGAGAATCTGACATTCAGCAAATATTCTTAGCAAGTATATCTTCCAGGTCCTTTTTTTTTTAAATGGCAGCGATTGAGTGCCGGTTCACATATATGCAATACAGGAACCCTGCGAATCCACTGCGGGTTCCCGCATCGCACCTGATTCGCAGGCCATTCACACTGCCATATGCGAATCGCTGAATGTGTCAATACAATGTTAACGACACCCCCAGATCAGTTCGCATATCGCAATGAGAAATGTCAGTTCGGACATGAATCGGATCGCATAGGTGTGAACCACCATGTGATTCGATTCTGCTGCAGACCCAAAAAAAGGGTCCTGTGTGTGTTGTGTCCGAATGCGATGCAAATTCAGCCATACAATCTGCATGGCTGAATTGCATGGCACAGATATCGCATGGGATTTTCCAAGCAGTGCGCTCCAAATCACATGTGATGTCTGACATCCCACTAATGTGAACGGAGACTGATTCTCCATTCAGAGAATGGTTGTTAAAAGTCTCATCCACCGGGTTATAAATAGACTCCCCTTAAAGTTTAGGTAGCACAATGGCATAGCTAGTGTTAGTACCAACAGGGCAGATGCAGGTAAAATGCAAAATGCAATTTGATAAAAAATCCTTGCAAAATTTAAAATTGAAGAGATCAATTTTATTTTTATTTTTTTTTTTGCCATTTTAATGTTTATGTAAAGGAAAACATTCTACTTTTATCTTTGGATGGAGAAGGGAAGAATTCGACCTCCTGTAAACTTTTAATAACTGTCTGTGTCCTGGTTGGGTAGATTCATCCCTCTGTTGGTCTTGAAGGCCATTGTCACCGACATGGGAAAGGCCACTGACCACCAATGAGTGTGGGACTGTTTTGGGGAGGGGGTTTAAAGTACTGCTGGCCACCAATGATTGCAGGGTTGGGGGTAGGAGTTTTAAAATCCCACCCCACTGACCACCAATAATTGAGGCATCATTGAAAGGGCTGGGGGGGGGGGGGGCACTGAATACTAATGATTTGGAGAAGCTGATTTTAAGGAGCTTCTTTTGTATGTTACCATTTTCTAATGAAGGACTAATGACTCCTTTTTACACCCCATCACTATGACACCATTGGCTAGTATTGCATTGAAAATTACCAGTATAATGCATTCTTATATTATTTAAATACAATGTAAAACAATTCCAGCTTTTCACATGTTGTACGATATTATACACAATAATAACGGAACAATTATTCTAATTCTAGTACTTTGTATATCAATAAATATTTATGCAATGGGAATTGTTCTCGTTTTACAGAAACAAGCCTTTGATGGTGATTAACCACAGAGAAGACTGTCCACATTCACAAGGTAAGTAATATCTTTTCAATGATGAAAGCCTGTAAAATGGCCACATCCAATTCCAAACACTGAGTGAGAGAAATAGCTGATGAATTGGCATTTCTGATGTCAACAGGGTATTCTATTCAATCTCTGTCATCGTTCTTGCCTTGAGCCTGCATTAATCAATCTCAGTTCAATGCACCTTGTAAGCAAAGTATAATAAAGTATATTTTTCTGATAGACTTTGAAATGTTTGAGGACAATGAAAGTGCACTTGTCTCCATAGCAACCAACGCATTTTAGGTTCAAACCCTTCATCAGGGATGTATCAAAAGGAGATTGTGCGCGTTCATATTGTTTCTGTAGGAAAAGGATAAGGATAAATGTACACATACTGTAAAATCGCACATTACAGCAATAAACAGGAACAGAAACCATATGAACGCACACAATCTCCTTATGATACACCCCTGATGAAGCGTATGAACCTGAAACGTGTTGGGTACTATGGAGACAAGTTCACTTTCATTGTCCTCAAAAAACAAGATGTTTCATTTTATATGTATATGAATTGTGTGTGGGTTTTTTTTTTTTTTTTTTTTTTTATGTATATATTTTTTAGTATTTTTTGCATTTGTGTCTACAGTATATGACATGTTATCTATATTGTTAATGTGATTAATTAAATGTACAACTTTGTACTTTATTGGTGTCTTTATTGCCCCCTAAAGTCCCTAGTTATAGGGGGAGATCAGCTTTGTTTTGATCCTTTGGGATGTTGGCAATTAGACACTAGACTCTGTAATGGTGAGATACCACTATATTTGTCACTCAAGAAAAAGATCCTCCTCCTTTTTGGGCGATAAACTTTGCGCGATTCTTAAAGACGGTGTTTGCCACGCAAGAATCGCGGCAGAATCACATTTAATTTGGGGTGTCATTAAGGGATAATGGCGTCCTGAGTTGTGCAGCGAATTGCCACATGATTTGGAATCCGCCCAAGAAGATGCTCCTGCTCCTTTTTGGGTGACAAGCTTTGTGCATTTTGTAAAAGCACGCTTTGCCATGTTTGCCAAGCAACAATCGTGGAAGAATCGCGTTAAACGATAACAGCACCTAAAAACGTGTTGCGTGCTGTGCAGCGATTGTTACGCGATTTGGAATCGCAGGCAGAATCATGGCAATTCTGCCCTTGATTCCTAATTGCAAAGGAGCATTAGGTTTTTATTTATATATTTTTATTTCTAATTTTCCTTTTGCCACTTGATTTGGAATCGCAGGCAGAATCGTGGCAATTCCGCCCTTGATTCTTAATTGCAAAGGAGCATTAGGTTTGTATTTATATATGGAGCATTAGGTTTGTATTTATATTTTTTATTTCTAAATTTCCTTTTGCCACATGATTTGAAATCGCAGGCAGATTTGTGGCAATTCCACCCTTGATTCCTAATTGCATAGAAGCATTAGGTTTTTATTTATATATGGAGCATTAGATTTGTATTTAAATATATTTTTTTATACTTTTCCTTTTGCCACACGATTTTGAATCGCAGGCAGAATCATGGCAATTCTGCACTTGATTCCTAATTGCAAAGGAGCATTAGGTTTGTATTTATATATGGAGCATTAGGTTTGTATTTATATTTTTTATTTCTAATTTTCCGTTTGCCACATGATTTGGAATCGCAGTCAGAATCATGGCAATTCCGCCCTTGATTACTAATTGCGAAGGAGCATTAGGTTTTTATTTATATTTTTTATTTATATTTTTCTTTTTTATTTCTTTATTTTACATTTTTATTTATTTTTTCTATTTTATTTTTTTTTCATTTTTATATATTATTTTTTTCCTTTAGTTATTAATTCCTCTCTGTCTGTCTGTCTGTCTGTAACCCATTGGAGAGATTTGCCTCCACTTCCTTCACAATAGGAAGTGAGAACAGATCATTCCTTCCAGATGTACCTTTTACCAAGAATGGTGATAGCTGTAACATTTTGGATTCCCCATCAACGGGGTCACCAGGACAAGCAGAGGGGTTAATCTCTCCTATGGGGACACAGACAGCACTATATAGCCTAACGTGGGGCGGAGTGGTTAACCTTTTTGACGCTCCATCCCCAATTAAAGATATCCTTTAAGCCAACATTAGGCTATTTTTAGTAAGTTCGATTATTCCCCAAACAGCGATAATAAAAAAGGAATGCATTATACAGGATTTAATTAGAAATAGATGAGTGGTGCGCCACAGTGGAAGGAGCACAGAGTGCCTGGATCAGCACCGCCGTGTATAATGTTACAGAATGGTAATTAAATAATACATTGTACCTGACATAACATTGTAATCATTTTATGATCTGCAGCCCTGAAGAAAGCATTCGCTGAACACAAAGGAATCCAGAAATTAGCTGAAGAATTCATCCTCCTGAATGTCATTGTGAGTATGGGGGGACGTCAGATGTGTGTCTTCTTCTGTCTGTCCTGTAGAGGGGGTAAGAGCACGATTGGGAGCCCCAATAAAGTACAATTAAAGGGCCGGTCCCCCAAAATTATCATTGCAGTTTTTAGTAGATTGTTTCCCCTCTGAAACTGCATGTATATTTGTGGTGTGCAAGTAGAGGCGAAATCAAATGTTATTTGGCTAAATTCTCTCCAGGTCAAATTTTATCCTCTATATACATAATAAAATGAACTAGGAAAATATGGCTTTGTACCCAATAAATGGAGCTGAAAATCATCATAAAATAAGTATTTTCTATGATCATCAGCTCCATCTAGTGGCCATAATGTGGTATTTGCCTGATTCATTCTATTCTTAATGATGAACCTGGGGAACAAAATTGCCTAACAATATTTTTTCCCTGTTTGCACAGTATGAATGCAAATGCAGTTTTTTACTGGAGGAATAGCTCTGCAATATTTTTATATACACCCCATAGCGATGTGAATGAGCCCTAAGATCAGGGAAGACGAGGGCAGTCACAGACACAAGTGTCATTGTTTGGATTTGTGGCCATTGTTTGCAGGAATAAAGTTTCCTATTCATCCGGGTAGGTCAGTTACAATTCCCATGGGATGAGGTTGTAGCACCTCTGTTCCAGTCTCAGGGGTGTCAGCTATAGGGCAGTCTATTCTACTGATCAAACATTGATTGTTGCATTGTCCTTCCAAGGAAGGGGATTGAATAGCACCCAGCAGACTGTGATGAATTCTGGGTGATCTCCCACCTTGTATTAATAAAGTTGTAGTTTACCCTCCTTATATTTTGCCTTCCCTGGTTCCTCTCCATCCCCCTCTATGGGAATGTGGTTTTGGAAGATATAGAAAATGACAACAATGGCTGGTATAGAAAACCCAGACTTATTGTCACGGATGATTAATATCTGTCCATTGTGTTTCCTATAGTACGACCCCACAGACAAAAACCTGCTCCTGGATGGACAGTACGTGCCAAAGATTGTATTTGTTGGTGAGTTTTCTAGTTGTAGTACAATTGTAACATTGTAAAAAAAAAACCCTGTATTTTATCATTCTTTAATACTCATTTTTCAATAAAGCTTTTTTTGGAAAAAAAAAACCCTCATTGTGTTCCCCCATCCCCCGCAGGTGTCAAAATGGCCACCTTCCAGCTGTTGCGGAACTACAAGTCCCATGAGTCATTGCAAGGCTGACAGTTACAAGTGTGACTCCACCAGGTAGAGGCATGATGGGACTTGTAGTTCCGTAACAGCTGGAGGGCCGCCAGTTTGATGCAACACAGTCTTTGTTTACACTGTATTCTCTGTGCTGTGCTCCATTTACACTGCATGCTCTGTGCTATGCTGGGCTTTGTTTACACTGCATGCTCTGCACTGTGCTGGGCTTTGTTTACACTGCATGCTCTGCACTGTGCTGGGCTTTGTTTACACTGCATGCTCTGCACTGTGCTGGGCTTTGTTTACACTGCATGCTCTGCACTGCGCCAGTCTTTGTTTATCCTGCATGCCCTGCTCTGTGCTGAGCTTTGTTTACACTGCATTCTCTGTGCTGGGCTTTGTTTACACTGCATGCTCTCTGCTGTGCTTTGTTTACACTGCATACTCTGCGTTGTGCTGGGGTTTGTTTACACTGCATGCTCCCCAGTGTGCTGGGCTTTGTTTACACTGCACGCTCTTTGCTGTGCTTTGTTTACACTGCACGCTCTCCGCTGTGCTTTGTTTACACTGCATGTTCTCCGCTGTGCTGTGCTTTGTTTATACTGCATGCTCTATGCTGTGCTTTGTTTACACTGCATGCTCTGCGCTGTGCTGGGATTTGTTTACAAAGCATGCTCTGCGCTGTGCTTTATTTACACTGCATGCTCTGCACTGTGCTTGGATTTGTTTACAAAGCATGCTCTGCGCTGTGCTTTATTTACACTACATGCTCTGTACTGTGCTGGGCTTTGTTTACACTGAATGCTCTGCACTGCGCCAGTCTTTGTTTATCCTGCATGCCCTGCTCTGTGCTGAGCTTTATTTACTTTATTTAGCTTTATTTGCTTTATTTACACTGCATGCTCTGCGCTGTGCTTGGATTTGTTTACAAAGCATGCTCTGCGCTGTGCTTTATTTACACTACATGCTCTGCACTGTGCTGGGCTTTGTTTACACTGCATGCTCTGCACTGCGTGTACACTGCATGCTCTGTGCTGTGCTTTGTTTACACTGCACGCTCTGCTGTGCTTTGTTTACACTGCACGCTCTGTGCTGTGCTTTGTTTACACTGCATGCTCTGTGCTGTGCTTTGTTTACACTGCACGCTCTGCTGTGCTTTGTTTACCCTGAATGTTTTCCGCTATGCTTTGTTTACATTCAGTTTTCCACCACTACAAGCTTCATAGAGATGAACGGGAAAGTACAACTCGTCTCTCTCCTCTCTTTAGCCATTTCTCTACCGCTATACTGGGAAAGAAATAGAGGGAAGGCGGAAGTCTATTTCTGGGGCGACGTTTAAAAATGACGCACAAGCAGCTAGTGTGCCCATTAAAGCGGTATAAAACCCCAAGGCAAACATTTATTATATTGCAATTCTTGGGCTCCATTCACACCTGGGCGATTAGAATTGCAGCAAAACGTGGGATGCGTTTGCAATGCCATTATTTCTCAACTGCTCCCACTGACCACCAACAAAAGGGGGACACACTGATCACAGTGAGGGGGCACATGGGGGCATATGAACCTTAAAGGGGCACACTGACCACCAATGTTATGAGGGGGGGGGGGGTGCATTGATATATTGGCCAAAAATAGTGTTATCAGCCTTTTGCCAATAGAAAAAGAAAAAAAAGGTGCAGATAATGGCATGCTGCATCCTTTTGACTTCAATGCAAAAACGCCCCCTATTGACTTCAATGCAAAATTGCGTCCCATTGACTACAATGTAAAATCACGTCCCGTTGACTTCAATGCAACAACGCCCCCTATTGACTTCAATGCAAAATTACACTATCTTGACTTCAATGAAAAATCGCATCCCTATTGATTTCAATACAAAAACGCCCCCTATTGACTTCAATACAAAAACGCCCCCTATTGACTTCAATGCAAAATCGCATCCCATTGACTTCAATACAAAAACGTCAGCCACATTAATTATATATTTAAAAAAAAATGGTTTTAAAAAAACTGTCAATTTCGGTTTTGGTTTCTGGCCAAGTGCATCCTAAATTTTCCGTCTCAGCACCGGAATTTTAATTTTAATGCACCACTACTTTATATGTTTAAAAAATTATATAAAACTTATTTGGATACAGTGTTGCACGACATAGTAATTGTCAATCTCACTATCGCAGCACTGAAAAGTGTAAATAACCCGGTGTGTTATTGTGTGTATGTTTTTTTTTTTTTTTTGTGCATTCACCTGCATTGCATTAAGTCAGCCTATTAAAATGGTAGTGCATTAACGTGTGTTGTGGTGCACTACTACACATATGCGTTGGAGATGTGTTGCCTTGGGGTGTCATTCAAAATAAATTGCACTGCACTAATGCACATAACATGTGTTGCAGTAACAAACTATGAAATCAGTGAAACAATCAAGGTACACAATATGCACATGAGTTCTAATCATTGAATATCTTACCATGGTGCAATAGATATGTAAGATCCCAGGCACAGCATCCAAACATTGCTGGAAATGGTTTTACATTGTTCTCAGTTCCCTTTATTATGATTTCTTCCATCCTAGCATGAGACTTCTTGTATTATAATAACTTGTTTTTGTATCTTTTGTGTTCTCCAGATCCCTCCCTTGTTGTCAGAGCTGATATTCCCGGGAAATATTCCAACCACCGCTACACCTACGAGCCTGAAGACATCGAACTGAGTAAGTGGAAAAGGGGTCCTTGCCCTTCCTGGTCTCCTCCATGGAAAGACATGTGGTTGGGGGTGGGGGGTTAGTTGGTAATGAAAAAGTTGTAATGTTATTTTTGGCGGAGTATTTTGACCACTTTCTGTTTCAGTTCTTTTTTTAATCTATAAAGTGGTTCTATGGCAGAGGGTCTCCAACTTTCTAAATAAGGGGCCAGTTTATTGTCCTTCTGACTTTAGGGGGGCCAGGCTGTGGCCAGTAGGAAGGAAGATTTTCCTTTCATCAGTGGGAGTAAACATCTCCATATTTGGTATTAGGGTAGGAATAGTGCCCCATCGTTGGTATCAGTGGGAGGAATAGTGCCCCATTGTTGGTATCATTGGGAGGAATAGTGATCCATTGTTGGTGTCATTGGGAGGAATAGTGCCCCATCATTGGTATCATTGGGAGGAATAGTACCCCATCGTTGGTATCAGTTGGCAGAATAGTGTCTAGTACAATTGGGAGAAATAGTGCCCCATTGTTGGTATAATTGGGAGGAATAGTGCCCCATTGTTGGTATAATTGGGAGGAATAGTGCCCCATTGTTGGTATCATTGGGAGGAATAGGGCCCCATCGTTGGTATCATTGGGAGGAATAGGGCCCCATCGTTGGTATCATTGGGAGGAATAGGGCCCCATCGTTGGTATCATTGGGAGGAATAGTGCCCCATCTTTGATATCAGTTTGCAGAATAGTGTCTAGTATCTTTGGGAGAAATAGAGCCCCATAGTTGGTATCATTAGGAGGAATAGTGCCCCATTGTTGGTATAATTGGGAGGAATAGTGGCCCATTGTTGGTATAATTGGGAGGAATAGTGCCCCATCGTTGGTATCAGTTGGCAGAATAGTGTCTAGTATAATTAGGAGAAATAGTGCCCCATTGTTGGTATAATTGGGAGGAATAGTGCCCCATTGTTGGTATTATTGGGAGGAATAGTGCCCCATTGTTGGTATTATTGGGAGGAATAGTGCCCCATTGTTGGTATTATTGGGAGGAATAGTGCCCCATTGTTGGTATTATTGGGAGGAATAGTGCCCCATCGTTGGCATCATTGGGAGGAATAGTGCCCCATCGTTGGTATCATTGGGAGGAATAGTGCCCCATCTTTGATATCAGTTGGCAGGATAGTGTCAAGTATCTTTGGGAGGAATAGAGCCCCATCGTTGGTATTATTGGGAGTAATAATGCCCCATCTTTGATATCATTTGGCAGAATAGTGTCTAGTATCATTGGGAGGAATAGTGCCCCATTGTTGGTATGATTGGGAGGAATAGTGGCCCATTGTTGGTATGATTGGGAGGAATAGTGGCCCATTGTTGGTATCATTGAGAGGAATAGTGGCCCATCGTTGGTATCAATGAGAGGAATAGTGCCCCATTGTTGGTATAATTGGGAGGAATAGTGCCCCATTGTTGGTATAATTGGGAGGAATAGTGCCCCATTGTTGGTATAATTGGGAGGAATAGGGCCCCATCGTTGGTATAATTGGGAGGAATAGGGCCCCATCGTTGGTATCATTGGGAGGAATAGTGCCCCATCTTTGATATCAGTTGGCAGAATAGTGTCTAGTATCTTTGGGAGAAATAGAGCCCCATAGTTGGTATCATTAGGAGGAATAGTGCCCCATTGTTGGTATAATTGGGAGGAATAGTGGCCCATTGTTGGTATAATTGGGAGGAATAGTGCCCCATCGTTGGTATCAGTTGGCAGAATAGTGTCTAGTATAATTAGGAGAAATAGTGCCCCATTGTTGGTATAATTGGGAGGAATAGTGCCCCATTGTTGGTATTATTGGGAGGAATAGTGCCCCATTGTTGGTATTATTAGGAGGAATAGTGCCCCATCATTGGTATCATTGGGAGGAATAGTGCCCCATCGTTGGTATCATTGGGAGGAATAGTGCCCCATCGTTAGTATCATTGGGAGGAATAGTGCCCCATCTTTGATATCAGTTGGCAGAATAGTGTCTAGTATCATTGGGAGGAATAGAGCCCCATCGTTGGTATCATTGAGAGGAATAGTGACCCATTGTTGGCACCAATGAAAGAAATAGTGCCCCAAGGGCTGGATAAAGACAAGCAAAGGGCCACATCTAACCCCCAGGCTGCAGTTTGATGACCACTGACCTATATCATAGAGACTTTAGCAGTAAAATAGTTACACCTTGGTTCCCAGCTCCGCCCACCTACTATCATAGAAGGGTGCACTCACAGGCTGTTCACTTCATTTGGGAACTTTACTGGGAAGATCTGACAGCTGCAAAGCTTAAGAGGTATAGAAAACCACTGGGCCAATTGGTTAGCCATGGTCCACCCAGAACTTGGTTATCACTTTATAGTGGACTGATCCTTGAAGTTTTTATTTGTTTGTTATTTCACAATATTAATTACGACTCCTTTCTATTTTCAGTTTATGAGAACATGAAGAAGGCCAAGATCCTCCTGAAGACCGAGCTGTAGAGACCTCTCCTCTACGTTTTATAGATAGAATAAATGTTCATATTATGGATGTGTCAGTAATAATGTATTTAATTTCACAGCTAACCTGAAGATTTCATGACTTAGGATGGGAGACTATTGTTTTTCAGTTGTGTTCATGTTTTCTTGACCTTTTTTTAAATAAATCAACCCGGGTTATTTAAGTGTTTGTGATATCTTGTGTGTGTTTTCATGGTTTCATAAGTGACTGAGGCTCCATTCACACTTTGTGTCCAGAGTCGCATGACAAATCGCGGGCCTATGTATTTCAATGGAAGCCCTCAAATCTTTCCAAAAATGACAAGTCACAGCGACCTTAAAAAAGGTTCCTGCAATACTTTGATGCGACTTGAGTGCCACAGACTGCAATGGAAACTCTCAAAAGTCACATCTTAACCACTTCCGAACCGCCCGCAGCAGTTTTACGTTGGTGCTTTGATGTCAAATATCGGGGTTATGGCAGCAAACAGCTGTCATAACCCCGGTATTTTCTTACTGGGCAAGCAGTCCTCTTTCACATAAAAGTGGTCCTTTTTATAATAAGCTTATAGTGGTCCAGAGTGAAGTTTGAGCTCTCTGCCCTCATTTTTCTTACAGCTCAGACAAGCTTTAAAACCGGCATGTACAACACACGGCCCAGAACCGCAGGCAACGCGGCCCACCGGCCACGGAACTCCAGACCAGAGGTGGGCTGGGTTGCCTGGGGGAAAAATTGCCACCCTAATTTATATTCAAAATGGCCAGTGGTTGCCCGCTGTCGTTTTCTTTTTTATTTGGAGGAAGTCAGGCCAGGGGCACAGCGGCCAACTATTGTATTCCATGCATGTAGTCCATGCGTGCTCAAGCTCGAACTGAGTGGAGAACTTAGAGCAGCGCATCTAGCAAACTACAACTCCCGGATGCAGAGGAAGGGCACGCCAGGGAGTCAGGATGCATGTGACTTGTACGGGCTGCTGGCTGCAACTGTCTTTGACCCCAGGACAGGAGCAGCAACCCCCCCCCCCCGAGGACTGCAGGAGGCCGTGAAAGTACCTGGAACTGAGCTGGCAGCTGCCATCACTGATGTGAGAGACCCTTTACATCCCCAGCTGACCCCTATGATCATCCCATCTACCCCCCCCCCCCCATTTACCCTGCCCCAGTGCCCACCCAGTAAACTCAAAATAGCCCTCAAAACTGTGGGTCCCGCTGGGAGCTGTCCACAAGCTGTGGGTCCAGGTGGCCGCTAGCCACGGCCTGTTGGCCACTGCCCTGTGGGTCCTGCTGGAAGCTGGCTATGGCCTGTGGGCCAGCAGGACCCACAGTAGGCCATGGCCCACGGGTCCTGCTGGCCATGGCCTGTGAATCACAGGTCATAGCAGGACCATCTGATCAGTGACCAGCAGGACCCACAGGTGGATGACCAACAAGACCCACAGGTCAGTGGCCAGCAAGACCCACAGGCCATGGCTAGCGGCCAACTGGACGCACAGGTCAGTGACCAGCAAGACCCAGACTCAGTGGCCAGCAGGACCCAAAGGTCATAGCCAGCGACCAGCAAGACCCACAGGTCTGCGGCCAGCTGCCAGCTGGGCCCACGGGCTGTGGGTCCAGCTGAGAGATGGCCGCGGACTTTTGGGTCCTGCTGGCCATGCTCTGTTTCTTCTGGAAGCTGACCATGGCCTGTGGGACCTATTGGCCACTAGCCTAGGGTGACCAAATGTCCCTAATTTTGTCCTGGCTCCTATGATAGACAGCACACTGGTCATAGGAGCCAGTCCAGGAGGCAGGACTTTGTATGGAGGTGGCTGTACCAGGTAAGCGGGAGATCTTCGCTCTGTATAATCTGGCAGCTATCCTCTCTCTAATCCCCATGCACTGAACAGGCTGCATTTATGGACACTGGTGATTCTGAGCTTATGGGCACTGATGAGGCTGCATTGATGGGCACTGATCAGGCTGCATTGATGGGCCAGCACTACCTGCCAGCAGTAACCACTAGCAGTACCCCCCAGCATTACCCGCCATTTGTAACCATCAGCAGTCTGCAAAATAAGCCCTAAACCTTGTGGACAGCCTTCCCAGAAGAGTTGAAACTGTTATAGCTGCAAAGGGTGGGCTAACTAAATATTGAACCCTACGGACTAAGACTGGGATGCCATTAAAGTTCATGTGAGTATAAAGGCAAGCATCCCAGATCCCAATACGTTTGACAATATAGTGTATGTCGGTACCAAGCAATGATGTAGAGATCATGGCTTTGTTGGGCCATACCATCTCTTGCAGGACTTCTTATGTTTCCTTTTTGCTAAAGATAGTTCTTTATGCCTCTTTCATTGCCCTTCTGCAGCATTAATTTGGGACTGATCAGGCTCCTCCCCAATGGCATTTCATGAATACACATATATATATATATATATATATATAGTGCTACCCCTGCAGGAGACGCTTAGTAATTTGGATTTTCAGCCTCAACTCCAAAGATGACTACACACACACACACACACACACACACACACACACACACACACTTATAAGAACACGAGTATAGACACCTTTAACACAGCTGTGAATTAGCACCAGGAAATAGACACAAGACTGTTTGGTGCTAAATGAACTCAATGTATTGGTACAAGTTAGAATAAATGGTGAATTGAGCCTAAATAAGCATACAGAAGGCAGGTTCATGCACACTTCACTAGACAGTATGTAAGTACTATGCCAAGGTAATTTAAAGTTCTGTACCACTAGACTGGAATCTACACATAAATCAGCAATGAACATTGCATATAAGCAATTAAAGGCAGTATGAATAGTAATACTATAACTAGTCCAGAGTAAGGTGACCAGGTTTTTAAAATTCAATCAGGGGACATATTTTGTTTTTACTAGAAACGGTGGCGATCAGAGACTTAGAGCGGGACTGTAATATTGCGGCAGACAAATTGGACACTACGGGACACTTTGTGGGAACCAGTGACACTAATACAGTGATTAGCGCTAAAGATATGGTAATGTACGAATGACACTGGCTGGAAAGGGGTTAACATAAACAATCAAAGGGTTAGATGTGTGCCAAACAAGCGTTTTCTCACTGTGTGGGAGGACACAGCAACAGAATCTTCCTAGCCATTGAGTTATGCTGCCCCCTACAGGAGTAGGACACTAGGCAGGCCTATGGGGCAATCCCAGGGGCTATACTCCCACACTCTGCTCTAGGGATTCAGTTTTTTTGCAAGCAGTGTCAGAACAAAAATAACCCAACTCAATAGAAAGGTGGGTGCTGTATCCATCGATAAACATCAGAGTAAAAGATTTTATGGTAAGACAAAAATCCAATTTTCTCTTTTGTTCATTGACAAGACACAGCTCCAGAATCTTCTTAACCATTGGGATGTGCCAAAGCAGTGTTAAACATGAGGGGTGGGAAAAACACAGCAGAAAGAAATCCCAAAAGGCTAAACCTAGCCAACCAGGTAACATGGAGCTCAACCACAAACAACTGGAGCTCACTTGAAAACAATACACCCTCACAGGAGGACCAGGTACTTTCAAGTGCCCTGCAAAACCTTGCAGCCAAAAGTAGCATCGACAGATGCCAGTACATAAACTTTATAAAATTTTGTGAAAGAGTGCACAGACGACCAGACTGCCGTCTTGCAAACCTGTATCACTGACATCTGATGGCGGAAAGCCCAAGGGGCACTAAAGCACCCTACGTAGAAAGCGCCTTAACAGGGAACGGAGAAAGCTGACCCTTGATTGAATAGGCCTGCACCACCGTCTATCTTGTCCATCTGGTCGCGGCAGACATAACCAACCCTTTGAGGTCCATCCTTAAGGACAATTAGTCGGGCAAATTTCCTAAACGACTTGGTTGCCACAATGTACACCCTGAGCGCCCGACCAACATTCAGAGAGTGCAAGGCAAACGCCCAAGGATGTTTAGGCTTAGGACACAGGGAAGGTAACAATGTCTTCATTCAGATGAAAACCAGAAACAACCCAAGAAAGGAATGCAGAATGTATGCATGCAGAAGTAATAGCCACCAAGAAGGCTACCTTCTGGGACAACATAGGCAGAAGGAGCAAATATTTGTGAAAGGCAGTTCTTGGAGAACCAACAGCACCAAATTGAGATCCCACACAGTCAACGGAGACCATACTGGGGGAGCCAAGTGGCGAACCCCCTGAATAAAGGCGCAAATCAAAGAATGCATAACAAAAAGGACAGTAAAAAAGACCGCCAAGACTGAAAACCTGGCCCTTGACGATACTCAAAGCCAGGCGCTGCTCAACACCTCGGAGGTATGCCAAAATCTGAGCCACCGAAAGGGAACAGGGATGACCCCCAAGAAACTCACACCACACAATGTAAGTCTTCCAGGCGCAATGGTGAATCTTCCTAGGGGTAGATTTTCTAGCCTACCAGCGTGGGAATAACCATTTCAGACAACCCTCTATCCTACAGCACCTGGCTTTCAACAGCCAAGCCGTTAAAGCCAGTGACTGTAAAGCAGGATGGAAGATTGGCCCTTGGGTCAATAGATCGTCTCTGTGAGGAAGTCTCCAAGGGGCACCAGCAATTGGTGTACCAAGACCGATGAGGTGGACTGCCCGCCGTAACGCGGACGCGCAGGCAGGGTACCCCCTCTCACACAATAATGGCGACAAGACTGTCACTAAAAATGAAGCGCCCCCACAGCGCTGACTGGATCAAGGGAGGTGCCAAGCTGACCATATGGCCCAGCAGGCCGCAAGCCGCAGCCTAAATTTTTGTGGGGGCCCAGCCACAAATAGCAGGGATCCTCAGTCCGGCAGATGCCTAAGGGGGGAGTTGGGGGCTTCAGCTGGACAGACTGAGGCCACCCCCCAACTGCAGCATGCAACTTGTCCGTGGCCTCAATTTTGAGGGTGCCCCCCCCCCCCACCAGGACGCGAGCTTCAGCGAATCCGACCACCCAGGGCAGCAGAGGGAAAGGCGAATGCCCACACAGCAGGCAATGGCTTCAGCCATCCTCACAGGGGCCGCCTCACATAGGTTCTGCCGAGTAGGCCACAAAGCGGTGGCCATTTTTTTTAGGCCAGATTTGGCCGTGTGAGGTGCGTATCCACGGATGGTAAAACATCTGCTCTCCCAGCCCAACAACCGTCAGAGGGAGCCCTGAGGACATCACTGCCCCAGTCACCAACCCCCAGGATGGCAGGGAACCCTGCTCAACTCCCCATTGCACCCCAGGAAAAACCCAGTCAGTGACCATTTGGAGGGGCTGGGGGGAAGGGAAGGGAACCTGGAGGTCCAACCATCCCAGGGAGGGGTCCACGTCCACCCCAAAAGACCACCAGGGAGAGGGGGGACACTACTTACCACACTATGGAACCAGGTGGGCACCGCCACCACACCATGGGAATGGGGGTTCTGCGGGCCAAGAGGCACGCTGTGACTCCCGCCGGGACCAGATCTATGCACCCTCGCAGGACATTTAACTTGCAGGCCAGCCCCCGTCCACTGTCACGGCTACCTAGCGCTCAGCTGAGGTCTGCAAGCGCTCGCTGGCCTGACTGGGGAGACCTAAAGGATCTAGAATATCCAGTCTGTCTCCCAGTGCAGCAGGTGATTGTAGTTCTCACAGAAACAGAAAATAATGAGGAAAAATTTCAATTAAAAAAAGAAAAAATGCTAGGACCAGAGGTTTCAGCAAGGAAGTAGGTTCCCACTCCTGACTAGGCATAAAAAAACTGAATGCCTATAGCAGAGTGTGGGAGTATATCCCCTGGGACTGCCCCATAGGCATGGAAAAGCTTTTTCCTGCCTAGTGTCCTACTCCTGTATGGGGGCAGCATAACCCAATGGTTAAGAAGATTCTGGAGCGGTGTCCGTCACTGAACGAAATAGAAGAGAGAAAATATCCGGTAAAACAGCAGTTGTGTGGACAAAAATGCCTTGTTGATGTCGGACTAGTTTAAAATGATAAAAAAGCAACAGTGACCAAAAATTTGTGCTATATAAGCAGTAAAACAACTAAACATAGTTTAAAGTTGTCGAGTTTTCATAAGTAATGTTTTTTTTTTTTTTTTTTTATCTTTTTTTTTATTATATACCAGCTAGAAGACAGTTAGAAATAAAGAGACTTCACAAGCTCAGTTGTTTTAAATTTTTATCAATCATTTTGCAGTGCAAATTGAGATCAGTCTGTATTCACAGCATTAAAACAAGAGAGGGAAAAAAGCACAACATAAGATGTACAGGAATACGCCCAAACAAAAAAATTAAACAAAAAAACAAATATCAGTGAATAAAACCATATACAAGATATTACCAGCAGACTACAGAAGAGGGAGGCTGCCATCAGCAGATTATTAAAGTGAACCTGTCACCAATGAATATGACCAATAATTGATTTGTCTTTTTTTTTTTTTTAATTGTATGTAATTTTATGCACAGAGTAGCTGGTGACAGGGTCTCTTTGAATATCTAGGTACAAAGGGTAAAGGGACGTGGCAATCTACAGCATCCAATCTGAATGCTTTTAATTTCTGCGGCTGAAGAATGACTTTGAATTGGTTGCTGTGGAATACGCCACACCCACTCTTTTTTGTACAATTAATAAATAAAAACAGCTACTATGGTTTTAAAAGGATAGCTAGAGTTGCTGATCAGAGAAGGTTGGTCCACTGTTCTATGCAGTGCTTTAAGTGGGCCGGTATGCACTGGTACTCAGTACCGCCACTTCCAAATATGGCTCTTGATCATACCGCCACCTCACCGTGCGCCTTAGCATACCAGTACGCTCATTTTAGACATCTGCGCACTCAAATGCCCCCCCAAGAATATTTCCCACTCCAGAGCCAGACCAGTCACCACCAGTGAGTCCCTCTGCTCCGGAGTCCCAGCCCAGGCCAGAGGGGGTGCTCTGTGGGGACCCTGATGTGGGGTGGGGGGGGGGCGACAAAATGTATAGGCTATAATAGAGTACCGGCATCTCTTTTGGGCCACTTAAAGCACTGGTTCTATGTCTCTTGCAGAAATAAATTACTGATTGGAAAACACAATGTTCCCTTGGTTTCATAAAAGGCCTATGGGCATAGGGTGGTGGTAGAAGAGACTGCAATAAAGTTCTGAATCTGCCACCCCTGCAAAGCTACAAGGGACATAGTAAAAGCTTGTCCCTGGTCAAGCCAAAGTCAGTTATGGCTGCTTATATCAACATTTACACAAAATCTTGCCAATGGGACATGCAGTATATGTGAGCTGCCATTGTAATCTCCTCCAAAAAATGCTGTTTGGCCGGCTGTCGTGCAAGTCCAATGGCTTCAACATGCACTGAACTGGAATAGGTTCTGAATTCACTCAGACTTTTCTCTGCTTACTTGTTCTAGGACAGTCACTTAAAACAAATGTATGCAAAAGACAGCCTGAACAAAATACATGTGGCTAGCTATTGCTTAAAGTATCATTAAACCCACAACATTAAAAAGTATTATTAAATGGTGTATTACATGCTGTTCATGCTCACTCGTCACCATGGGATTCATTTGCTATATTCTGCAAAACAAAAACCTGGTTGATCCTGCTGTTCTCTGTCTCCCCTTTCAGTTCATGTCCCTACTGCAGTTAGGGATTTTGCAGGGCAGTGTTGGCAGCTCTGCACATGCTCCGTTTTCATTGTATTTCCTACCCTTAGCATTTCCTCCCCATCACATCTGAGCAGTCCATGTGACTATAGAGTCACACACATGTGGGCGTATACACAGTGGTAAACGACAGCCCTACTCCCTCCCTTCTCCTTCATGCCCACTAACCAGCTAAACACAATAGGGGTGGGATATTGATTGATGTAGGCTTCACCTTCCCCGTTAGTCTTAAGCCTCGTACACATGATCAGATTATCGAACAATCTTTCGTCCGATTTTTGTTGCATGCTAGTCTCATATCGAAAGTGAAGAGGTTACTTTCATACGAAAATTCTCGTACGACAGAATTCAACTTCAGAAGTGATGTCATGTGTCGAATTGTTTTGTATGTGTTCTTTCGTTTCTGAGCATGCCTAGTCTTGCTCTTACGATTTTTCTCAGACGAATACTGTACTAATTAAATGAAAATCGGACGTTGTGTTGATGTACTATAAAAATTTTATAGCCTGCACATCCCGATTTTGTCGTCCGAAAATTCGTAATCGGCTATCAAAAGATCCATACTAACGATCTGAAAATTGGCAGATCGTTCGTCAGACGAAAACTTTACTTACAATTTTCGGATCGTGTGCACGGGCCTTAAGACGCATGCTGGAGGGGCGTAACACAGCATGTGACCGGCATAAATCTACCCACTATTTTATTACAAAAAAATAATAAAGATTTAATTTCAAATATATATTTGTATGACAATTTAAAACCGTTTATTGATATTAATTATTTTTCCTCTGTATTCCAAAGGTTTTTATTTTATTTTGAACAAGGGATCAGTAGGAGAAGACTAGAAGCTCCTCCTGCCACTGTTTCCCTGCAGACAGGCAGGAAAAGATACAGATATTAATTAGGAAAAAAAGGTATTTCGAATTTTTTTTTTTTTTTTTTATATAATTACAGTGCCATCATCCACCTACATAAAGAGAAGGAATAATGAGAATTAAACAGTGTGTATTTAAGATCACTTTAAGCTCTTAGAAAGACATCAACCAATGGCTGTCCCATGTATTCTTTCAGGTACGTTCACAATGAACGTGGGTTTGAAATTGTGCGAGTTCAGCTGAACTCCCACAATTTCAAACCTGCATTTCAGTGAGAGTTCGGGGACGATTTGAAAGACATCTGTGCGAGTTCATGCACAGAGATCTATTGATATTGCCCCTGAAGTCGCCAGTACTTTTGGAAATCAGTGCAGCGCCGCAAAATTAGCGTCACACCGATTGAGACAGCCGGCAATAGGCTGATATTTGGCCTGCGATTTGACATGTCAATTCGCGCCAATGTGAACGAAGGCTTAGAGTAGCTCCAAACCCAGAGGCTCCTAAAATTTGAGCACTTTGACAAGTGGGATTGTTGGAATATATTAAGAACAGCGTCTAGCGAATAATCACAAATGAGCTGCATTTATCAACAATGGAAATGCTCGTCAACTCATTAAATCGCATGGTTTACTCTGCAATGATGTGCATAATACAAGAACAATGTGTGCGGTTTGGGGGAGAAAAAAAAAAAAAGAAGTTAAACACATCAGCAAAAAGCACTTCAGACAGAAGGGCATATAAAAGGATTTCTATATCCACCATTCTCAAAGTACTGTGGCACGCTAAAGTTGCTCCAGAGGTTGCCAGGGTTTCCTTAAGCTCTGGCTGATAAACCTCCTATCTAAATGAGACTTACATAGTTCCAGAGCTACACCCCTTGGCGAAACCAGCCAACCAAATCAATGATCTTTTTAGCCATCAATAGGGGGGGCATTCTGACCACCACTATAAGCTGAGCATTCTTCCCACTGACCACTAATGTAAGGGGCATTTTACCCATTGACCCCAGATGAATTGGTTTCAGTAAGGGTTCCCCAAGACCTGAAAAATTTAGGAGTTTCTCTGGGGTAAAAGAGTTGCGAAATGTTGCATGTTAACCAAAACTCTTAGCCCCCATTCACACTACCGCGACTTGTCAGGCGACTTGTCAGCCTGACAAGTCGCGGTCCCTCGCGGTCCATTGACTGCTACAGGACCCGTTCTAATAGGAGCGACACAAGTCCCTCCGACTTAGAAAAAGGGTCCTGTACTACTTCGGGGCGACCTCGGAGCGACTTGCATAGACATTATATGAAGTCCGAGCAAGTCGCGCCGAAGTCGCGGTGCACGGGACTTCACAAGTCGCCCCCGAAGTAGTACAGAGTCGTGCCGCGCTAGTGCGAATGGGCTCTTAACATAAAGCAGATTTACCTCTTCAAATTTAAAAGAGCAACAGAGGCCTCAGTGTGACAGTACTCGCTGTGGCTGTTGTAGGCACAATGTAGTTTGATCCAGATAATGACCCCCCCCCCCTTCTGAGAGACGGTTGAGGCAATTATTTAATTTGCAGTGCAGGCATCTTCTTAGAATAGGAAAATAATAATAATTATGATTTTATAAAACACTTTATGGCCAACAATTGTACAACACCTGCCTATCACATCTATATGAGCTTTTTGGATATCCCATTTCAAAACCATGGGCATTAATATGGAGTTGTGCCCTTAGTAACTAGAACAGCCTCCACTCTTTTGGAAAGGATTCACACAAGATTTTTGAGTGAGTCTGTGTGAATTTCTTACTAATAAGCCTCATTGACATTTTTGAGGTCAGGTACTGGTGTTGGATGAGAAGAAATGGCCTCATAATTGGAGTTCCACTTTATCCCAAAGGTATTTAAAGTAGGGTTGCTGTGTCAGGGCTCAAGGACACTAGAGTTCCTCCACACCAAACTGATCAATAATTTGGAAGGATGTCCACAAATTGTTGGCCTTATATTGTAGGTTTACTTGAGGGTCACAATTGGAGTTCTTCAATAATGACATCAGAGGGCTCTCCATGGTCAGTGGTGGATAATAGAACTGAAAATGAAACAAGGGCGATTACAACTTTTTTCAATGTTCCTATACTCTCTCACTCAAACATTATTAAGTCAATACAGGTAGGACTCACCCGAATACACAAGTTGTAAAAATCTGCTACGGATCAGAAGGCGGTTTCTCTTTACAGATAGAACAAGTGCACGCAAGTATCACTACCCTTCAGTATAACCCATAATTCAAACAGACAATAAGAAGAAACCTCAATTTTCAAGATTAAAAAATTCCAAGTGTTGGAACAGATTTTATGGTACCAGAGAGTAACACGTAGTCATTACCAAAAAAGGGTGCTGTAAAGAAATGCATCTTTTCCCAGAAACAAATTTGCTTTCTGTAACAAAAGAAAAAACAATAGCTGGCAAGTGAAACTGTCTCATCAACTCAAACAAAAAAATGCATATAGGACAATGTTAAGTGCAGCAGTTACTCCAATGTTCAGGTACTGGGCACCTGTGGGGAGACTGGCACCATCAATACTGCCTCATGGTGCTCCAAGCCACTGATTGGAGACCACTTTAATGAAGAAATGCATTTGGATTTACTAGAATAAGGTTTAAAGAGGTTCTGCAGATAAACGTTAAGACATATTTCTTCAACAGAGAGGAGTTTACACCCTACAGCTCATAAACTTCTATGAAATTCAAGGATTGTGCAAAATCTAAGCCCTTATAATAAAACAGTGGTCTTAAAACTGCAGCCCGCAAGCTGGATACAGCCCTTTGCTTGCCCACATCTGGCCCTTGGGGCTCTATTCCTCCCACTGATACGAGACACTATCCCTCCCACTGACACCAATGAGGAACTATTCCTTCCACTAATACCAATGGTGAGGCACTACTCCTTCCGCTGACACCAACCATGGGGCTCTATTCCTCCCACTGATACGAGACACTATCCCTCCCACTGACACCAATGAGGAACTATTCCTTCTGCTGACACCAATGATGGGGTACTATTCCTTCCACTAATACCAATGATGGGGTACTACTCCTTCCGCTGGCACCAACAACCATGGGGCACTTTTTCTCCCACTGACAATGATGGAGCACTATTCCCTCCATGGAACCAACGATGGCGCACCATTTCTCCCACTGACACCAATGATGGAGCACTATTCATTCCACTAATACCAATGATGAGGCACTATTCCTTCCACTAATACCAATGATGAGGCACTATTCCTTCCACCGACACCAACAATGGGGCACTATTGCTCCCACTGACCTCAATGCAGGGGCATTCCTACAGACCCCGGTTATAAAGTAATTTATTTTAGTCCCACTAACACTGGAACTTTTTTTTACTCCCACTGGCCATAGATGTGCCCCCCCCCCCCCCCAAAATCTGAAACTTGCCCTAAGTTTAACCAGTTTGGAGACCCTGTAGTAGAACAACCAAAGCCTAGATGGCCTGATTGTAGAGGGGAAGTACTAAGACACCGGCAGAGTTCTTAAGTTCTCCTGCCCATATGTGTGCAAAGCCTATTGCATTAGGGTGTGCACCTCAAACACATACATGTGTATACATACTGATAATGTCAATAGAGCAGTGGATGGTGTCAGTATGGCGGATATTTGTGTCAGGGCAGTGGGTGGAGTCAGTAGTTTTTATTTTGTATTATCTTTTACAATTTTTTTTCAAAAGGTTTTAGGAGCAGTTAGGGGCCTTTGCTGAAATATCAGGGGTTTAAACGGAGGAATCTGCGCCACACAGGGTGATTAGGGTGTGCACGCCTATGCTCCTGCCCAAAGACAGAAGGAGACAGTTGTCTTATCCAGTGGATCAATACAATCTGGCTGGTTTGTCTCAGGATATCAGCAAAAGAACTGGTTGGAATTCTTGTCACGGTCAATACCATTCCATTGCCTTGTAAAACGCAAGGTGTTAAAACATAAAAAAAGAACAAAAAAACTACTGGTTACCCCTATACTGGTTTCTAGAAAAACTTTAAGACCCACATATGATTCTTATGATAGCCAGGTCCCCTAGTCCTCTGATCCTCAGTGCTGCAATGTAGAAGGGCACTTTAGACAACCCTCACATTGTATCCTGATGACATGGACACTCCCATTTGGTTGACAAGCAATCATTTAAATTGCCCTCAGAACTTGCACTCAAATTTAAAACTGAGTGTACTTCATTAACACTTTCCTGGAGAACCTCTAAAATGGACACACAAGAATCATAAAATGCATTTCACTTTTGATTGAGAACTTCAGTAGTCTTAGTACAAATAACTGGAATGAAATGATCAATAATTAGTGTTCAATCAAGTTTTTTTTTCCCCAGTACTCTCAAATTTAAAATAATTGAAAGTAATTGAATATAAAATGATCTTTTTTTTTTTTTTTAAATAATGGCTTCCCATTCTCATGATAAATAAAAAAAAAAAAATCAAGCTGGCTATATTCCCACTGGACCCAACCCATATCTGTATCCTGTACAACAAATGTACTTTTTATTGCAGCCAAGTGTATGCAAGCCAAAAATTTTTTTTAATTTTTTGATGGAGTGGAAAGGCTTGAAATCCTGTCGTGTTTTATTGCGGTCCATTTACTGCTGGATGGATTTATATCATTTCTGCTGGTGACCATGGTCAACAAGATAGAAAGTGATAGGAAATCTTCCAATGGAGACACCTGTTTTGGTGCCAGCTGGTAAGCGGTTAAGAAGATGATTCCCCTTACTCCCTGTTGTGTCTCAGACAGGAAGTGAAGAAAAATCTTCTCAATGGGACACAGACAGCAAAAAAAAAATGTGAAGATTGTGGGGATTGGTGAGGAGAGCCATACATCAGTGGTCCTCAACTCCGGTCCTCAGGGCCCACTAACAGGCCAGATTTTAAGTATTACCTTGGAGAGATGTAGACTAGAGTACTGCAATCACTGAGCAGCAAATTATATCACCTGATGTATTTCAGTTATCTTGCAAACCTGGCCTGTTAGTGGGCCCTGAGGACCAGGGTTGAGGACCAATGCCATACATGAACAATCTTAAGAAGTCCAGCCATTTGAAGAACAGTAGAACAACTTTTTTAGTGCATGACATAAAACATAGTCTAGGTGATTTTTGGGGATTGGGGCTTCCCCTTCTTCAAGACTACCTGTACCCCTTCTTTAAGGCTACTTGTACCCCAATTGTAGATGCAGTTACATAGGTTTTTAATCTGTAACTTTCCCAATGTTAGCCCTGAGGAAGGGGGATTCCCAATTGCCCAAAACATGTTGGCTAGGTTTTATGGTATAAAGCAAGTGATCATCCTTCTTTAACCAGCTTGAGTTTTCAAGAATTTGATTTACACACGGCAATCCTCTTCCCACCTCCACAACATGGATGCTTTAAAAAAGGGATCTACTGCTAGGATTCCCCATAAGTTGTCCCACCACAAACCTACTAACCAGGTCTAGCGCTACCCCATACATACACTACAAAGCAAGAAATAGAGTAAGCTTAAGACCCCATCAATCTAAAACTAAAAAATATGTGGCTATGCATACACAATAATTCATAGCTTTGGTGCATTGGTCTTCCCTTTATCAGTTCACGCCTGGTGGTTTCCAAATGTCTCTATCTACCCCATAAAAAATGTTAGGATTAGGAAATATAGGCAGTATGATTCTTCTGGATTATCACACTCCGCAGTTTAATACATAGTTTTGTGTTATTTTTATCGACATTGAAGTTTCAGCAGTGTTTCCATAGTAACAGAGGCTAAGTGACAGGATCAATATTATTTTATATTTTTTTTTTCAGCTTTAAGCTTTCCTTCAAGTGTTGAACATAAATGAATTATTGGTATTTTAAGTCCCTTTTAAAAGAAAAAAAAAAAAAAAAATGTTTATAGTTGAAGTTACGTCCTTCGGACAAAAAAAAAATATAGAACAACCACAGCAACCGAGACGCTGTAGAGGATTCAGTAGTGTACAGGGAACGAGCAGTCTTAGAAATGGTATTGTCATCAGAGAAAGGCGCTAGGATTGGCTCGCGGGTCCTTCTGGTTTCTGTATCTGTAAGTCAGCCAAACACCGAGAATCTGGAAAAACAAAAAAACACAAGAAAAAAAATTAACTAACCCAAGTTTGCCTTCATATACAAACTTTATGGGCAAAGGTTTGTGGCCCTTTTACCCTCACACCTTTAAAATTTTACTGAACATCCCACTCCAAAACCATGAGTAATTTGGATGTAGTGCTACCCCTGCAGAGGCTGCTGGTTAGATCTGTTTTTTTCCCCTAATAGTACAGACACTTCCTACCACCGCAAGAACCAGTCCATTCACACCGACTCCAAAAATACAGTCTACAGAATGTCTTTTTAGGATTTATTGCTTGAAGGAACTTTAATAGTAGAGAGGTTAGGGCATAGGACACTCCAAAACAGTTAGCACATAGCAATTAGAGGACAACCTTCCCCTTAAGTAGACATGTTGAATGTTGGACAGATGTAGCACCGTCCTAGATCGTTGCAAGGGCTAGTTCGATTTAGTGCTGGCTCACTGTGTTCAGCGGAGCTGGGTGTGTTTTGATAGGTAAATTTAGTTTGCCCCACTGTAGACAGTGCAGCGGATTATTTGCGTCAGTCTAGCGTTCTCAGCTGCTGTCAGACTGATAGCTCCCTCTGCTTTTCAGAGAGGTGGGAGAATTCTCTGGATCATAGGTGTGGAACTACGCAGATAGCAGTATGAATCCCAGGGAGCAGGGCCCTGAAGGCTGCTAGGAAACTTCATAAATACTCAGAGACTGAGCTTCTGGGTCTTTTCCTGCAGAGGATCAGTCCAGCCTGGAAAGCTACTGTTGCCATGTGCTTGCCGTTCGTGAGGCCTCAGGTTAGCAAACTGAGGGCGTGGATGCTGAAGCTATAAAAGAGCTGATTGAGGAACTTATAGTTCATATTCCTATCGCACACCTTCCTGGTTTGTAGGCTTGTGTGTACTGGGTGCTGAAGCGATCACCAGTTGGCAACTGGATTAGTTACAAGTAAATACATATTCGCCAGCACACCAAGGATCTTGCAAAAGCAGCCCAAAGAACTTTATTCAAGATACTATCACATCAAAAAATGGTGCAACGTTTCGGAGCCGCACAGGACCCCTTCATCGGTCATGTGATGACGAAGGGGTCCTGTGCGGCTCCGAAACGTTGCACCATTTTTTGATGTGATCGTATCTTGAATAAAGTTTTTTGGACTGCTTTTGCAAGATCCTTGGTGTGCTGGCGAATATGTATTTACTGATTGAGGAACTGTCTGCTGAAGATCTGGTCAGGTATCACTTGAGAAAGGTGTCACTTGGAAGTTGGAAGGAGGCAACCAACTGACCCTGGACATTATGGGAGTACAGACTGCTGTGAAAGATCTTAGAGGCTTTTGGGCTGCTGTTACTCATGCTAGAGAGTTGGCTTTCTGTTTGCAAAAGGGGACATCAACTGGTGTCCTAAAGAGCTCAGTCTGATTCCTTGTGAAGGGACTGTGCTCTTGTGGCTCTAAAGAAAGCAAGGGCTTCTGCTTCAGCTTTTCAGAAAGGAGTAAATTGTCCTTAAAGCGAAGTTCCGGCCATAAAATCGACATAGTCGATTGTGGGCCATCCGCTTGCTATAGCTCACCTGAAAAAGAAACAGGTAGTTAGGATTTTTTTTTTTTTTACTTACCTTGTAATTGCAGAAAAACATACTCTTTCTTCCACTTCCTCCCTCGGCGGCCGCGGCCCGCGCCGTCACTGCCACTTTGCAATGATTCCTGGGAGCTGAACGTCATAGCTCCCAGGAATCAATGCGCCTGCCCCGGCCCCGACGTCAGTTCCGGTGCAGGCGCCGTCATACCTTGCTAAAAAGCTTCTGGGCATGCCCAGAAGCTGTGCAGGGATGACGCTGCAGACCCGGAAGTGACGGCGGGGCCGGCGCAGTGCATCGTGGGGCCGAAGAGGACGGAAGAGGATCGCGTTGGCTTCAAGCTGCCCACACCTGAGATGGCAGCACTGGAGAAGAAATTTAAAAAGTATTTCTTCTAAAAGGTAAGTGCGAACCGGGACAGATCAGAGGCTAGCCATTGTGGAATGTACTAGCCCTGACTGTCCCGGGGGAAATTTTTTTTTTTGTGGCCGGAACTCCGCTTTAATCTGTACATAGTTCGTTTTTTGGAGTATCCCACTCAATTAAGTGGGTATTATGAGGTAAGGTGTGACTGAGATTGTGTGCCTGGATGAGGGGCAATCCACAGGGCAAGAACCTGGGAACATTTCCAGCGGCTCCTTCAGGAATAAGTGCTACACAGTCTAAACCCCCACAGCTAAAGACCATAAGGTAACTATCTTAACAGGCTAAGACCTCAAAGCTGGAGACCATGAGGCAAGTTTTTTTGGCATCTGGTTGCCTTGCGCTATGCACAACTACTGGTAGCCAATATGATTCCCAGAACAATGCACAATCACAAGGAACAATTTAGGGTCTTTATTTACAAGTCCGCAGGACAGCTGCCTCCTAGCTTCCTCCAGACTCAAAGTCTGAAGAAGTTAAAACAAGCTTTCTTCAAGCAGGATCTGAGGGTTTTAATATAAAACTGATTTGATCACTTGTATGGTACTCTTGGATGAAGCAACCCCCTTCCCCGCCCTCTCCATGGTTCCGGTGCTACCCGCCACCCCCTGATCGCCATCCACTGATCACGGGTGCAATGCTCCTATGGAAAAAAAATACTTTTTCCTGCAAAACAATGAGCATTTTTTTCTCTTGAAGATGAACCTAGCCTTTAAACCCTTTTTGTTTTTGATCTTGCATGGAGTGGGCTTTTAAAAATGTATGCATACATCTAATGGTGTCAGTAGTGTTATTTCACGGGTTAGAACCCCTGTAGGAACTCGTGTAAGGTTTCATTACATACCCTTATTGGGGGAATTAACTTCCTGTAACCTCCTTAAAACCACCTAAGCACCAACTTACCTCTGTAAAACTGAAGAAGAAACCAATTCCACCCACAACTCTCAGCACCTCTTCAGCGTGCTTCTCGATTATAGAGCCACACGTCGTCTCACAGTTATGAGTTTGAAAACACATCTGCGAAAAGAATAAAAATTGTTACACTATGTGTCAGACCAAATTCTGTAGTAAATTGTAGTAATGAGCAAATCTAAAGAAATTGGGTTCATTTGGGAAAAAAAAAAAAAAAGACCTTGATCCAATTCGAATTGCAATGGAGTCAACAGAAGACTATTTTTCGTGGTCAGCTTTACCCACTGGTGTAGCGTGTGGGAAGGCAGCCAATGTGGTCGCCATTTAGAGGGGCGCAGGATGAAAGAGCAAGTTCACACAATGTGCGTCTTCCTGAGTGAGCCAGCTCTCTCAATCCTGCGTGAGCCTGTGCAATGTGATCCAGTGTAAGTCACATTGGATGAGAGAGCGCAGGCTCAGGCTGGATTGTGAGAGCGGGCTCACCATAGGCGTGTGCTCGGGGTGTGCCTGGTCACACCCTAATCCAGGGGAAGGGCCAGGGGGGTGCTTGGGTTTACCCACCATCTCTGCGACCATTCGCGTCACAGCACTGACAAGGTCTGCTTTCGAGTCTCTCCCCTAGCTGCAGTGTCCCGCTAATGCCACCGAACACAGCATCCTGAGGTTTGCAGCCGGCAGAGACTCTACGTCAGCTGTGCAGTATCTTCCTGTGCGGTGGGCTGAGAAGGTGGAGGGGTGTGGCCAAACTCTCCCTACTACACACTCCCAGGTGGCTGCTCTGGTCTGATTGAGCAGCTGAAACTGGAAGGGGGCAGAACAGACATGGCAGCCCGGGAGTCTTCTATTTCCAGCAATGGAGTAAGTGGCTGCTGGGGGTGAGGACTACCTTCATCACTACAAACATTCCCTCCATGCTCCATCGGTGCTGCTTCAACCTTTACACTCACTGTGTGCTGCTCACCGCCTGGTTGGCCCCATTCCATACTGCTCACCGCCTGGCCGGCCCCACCGCATACTGCTCACCGCCTGGCCGGCCCCACCGCATACTGCTCACCGCCTGGCCGGCCCCACCGCATACTGCTCACCGCCTGGCCGGCGCCACCGCATACTGCTCACCGCCTGGCCGGCGCCACCGCATACTGCTCACCGCCTGGCCGGCCCCACCGCATACTGCTCACCGCCTGGCCGGCCCCACCCCATACTGCTCACCGCCTGGCCGGCCCCACCGCATACTGATCGCCGCCTGGCCGTCCTCACCCAATAATGCTCGCCGCCTGGCCGTCCTCATCGAATAATGATCACCGCCTGGCTGTCCTCACTGCATACTGCTCACCGCCTGGCCGTCCTCACTGCATACTGCTCACTGCCTGGCCGTCCTCCCTGCATACTGCTCACTGCCTGGCTGTCCTCCCTGCATACTGCTCACCGCCTGGCCGTCCTCACTGCATACTGCTCACCGCCTGGCTGTTCTCACTACACACTGGACTGAGTGCTAAAAGTCCACAGGATAGGGGGCAAAAATGACTTGTCTTGCCCTGGGCACTGACAATCCACGCTTTGCCACTGCCTTTCCCTTATTGAGGACTGCTAGTTAAACTAGGATTACAAAAATGGCAAGGAAGTCTCCACACAGCAGCTACCCTGAGTTATTTTGCCTTGGTTGCACTTTGTTGTTACTGGAGGTTTAGGCCATGGGTGGAAAAGGGAATAAAAAAAAAAAAAAAAAAAAAAAAAAAAAAAAGAAGAGCATGGAGAAAAATTTAATAGACAATACACTGTAGGGTTTTATTTGGTGTATTTTACTGTTAATTTAGTTTTTTTACCAAAACTATAATGTAATAAAATATACATTTTTTTTTTATTAAAGTAGCTAGTTTGATCCCATTTTTTTTACTAATGACTGAAAGCCCAACTCTGGGAAAATTAAAAGTGATCCCTTGTAGTGGGGCTGTGCTTGCACTGCAAGGGTAATTGCTTGTATTTTTCTAGGCTAGGAGAACAATAAAAGGAGATTTACTTCCCTGAACCTCGACTCCTGCCTGCAGCAAGACCGGTCCTCGTAGTGTCTGCATTCCCAAGTCTACCCTCAGGTCTAGGGCCCCAATGTCATCAAGACCAGAGCAGGGTCCATAGCCCTGCTCTGGACATGACAAACTCAGAGGGAGAGTCCACCCAAAGATCGTGGGGGGGCACCGTCTGTTGGGGGAAGAGAAATTAGGTAAGGAAAACGGTTTCTCCTCTCCCCTAGAAAAA
>NC_138772.1:35189822-35209822 GCF_965119305.1 Pelophylax lessonae
AAAATAGCCAATCAGCAAGAAGACTGGATGTGGCTAGTAGCCCCGTCAACAGGGTAAAAACTGTCTGGCTTTTATAGCTGCGATCCAATGTATATAAAACATTGTCATAGCACGGGACAAGTGTACCTATAGTGCAACAAGCTAAAAATGATATAAAATAGAAGGAAAATGGGCATTATTACAGAAAATCCTTAAAAATGATAAAAAAAAAAAAAAAAATCATCTGATCCGAGTGAACAGCTGCAGAGTAACACATCTATGATAGTATTTTAAAATAAATAGTAAAACATCAATTATTAACTATATAAAATGTGACATCAAATAGAATAACCTATGACCACTACATGAATAATACACTACAAAATACAAATTATAAATTCATCAAGATACACACCAGGCAATAATTCCTATCAGCGTATCTAAAGGGTGATGGATATATACACAGACTACATTTATAAAAACACAAAGGACGGGGGGAGGGGGGAAGGGAAAAAAAAAAAGGCGGAGGCAGTAAAGGATAGGAGGGGGAGGGGCAATAAAAAAAAAAAAGGGTGTGTAACGTTGAGGGTAAGGGGAGGGAGGGCAGTGAAGGATAGG
Source organism: Pelophylax lessonae (assembly GCF_965119305.1). Lineage (NCBI taxonomy): Eukaryota > Metazoa > Chordata > Amphibia > Anura > Ranidae > Pelophylax > Pelophylax lessonae. The sequence goes on from NC_138772.1 coordinate 35,190,420, forward strand.
AGAGGGGCGGTAAAAAAAGGGTAGAAGTGGAGGGGCGGAGGAAAAAATTATAAATAGGGAGGGAGGAGGGGAGGAGAAATACTGTTAGCTGCAGATTGATCATTCTAGATATTATAGAATGGTGTTGACTTCCATCTCCTTGTTCAAACCCCCAGGCGCCACAGAATTCAAGGTAAATCTCCAGTAGATTTACCTACAGCAGGGGTCTTCAAACTATGGTCCTCCGGTTGTTTCTGAACTACAATTCCCATTATGCCTAGTCATATCTATGAATGTCAGAGATTTACAATGCCTCATGGGATGTGTAGTTCCGCAACAGCTGGAGGGCCGTAGTTTGAGGACCCCTGACCTACAGCATAACCTCTGGAATCTTTTGGCCCAGGAGTCACAAGGAGGGACAGATTCCAACACCCACCCTTCAGTGCATTCATTATGGACATGAAGTGCCTAGGGACGCTATGGTCATCCTTTTTACTCTAAAATGTTTTTTAGGTTGGCTGATAGCCATAAAGGTGGCATAAAAAGAATAAGGCGATAATATCTAAAACCAGTTTTGACAGAACCACATAATGCCAACATGTACTGTGACATACTGAAGCAGAGCATGATCCCCTCCCTTCGGAGACTGGGCCGCAGGGCAGTATTCCAACATAACGACCCCAAAACACACCAAGACTACCACTGCTTTGCTAAAGAAGCTGAGGGTAAAGGTGATTGAATGGCCAAGCATGTCTCCAGACCTAAACCCTATTGAGCATCTGTGGGGCATCCTCAAAACGGAAGGTGGAGGAGCGCAAGGTCTCTGACATCCACCAGCTCCGTGATGCCGTCATGGAGGAGTGGAAGAGAACTCCAGTGGCAACCTGTGAAGCTCTGGTGAACTCCATGCCCAAGAGGGTTTAGGCAGTGCTGGAAAATAATGGTGGCCACACAAAATATTGACACTTTGGGCCCAATTTGGACATTTTCACTTAGGGGTGTACTCACTTTTGTTGCCAGTGGTTTAGACATTATTGGCTGTGTGTTGAGTTATTTTGAGGGGACAGCAAATTTACACTGTTATACAAGCTGTACACTCACTACTTTACATTGTAGTAAAGTGTCATTTCTTCAGTGTTGTCACATGAAAAGAATAAAATATTTACAAAAATGTGAAGGGTGTACTCACTTTTGTGAGATACTGTAAAAACAAGGAGGGGGGATTTGATCACTATGAATACAAGGGGGGGGGGAGGGGGGAATATGATCACTATGAATAAATACATATGGGGAATACGATCATCATCTAAAAAATACAAAAGAGGGGGGGAGGGTGGACATTGATCACCATATATAAATAAGGGGGGGACATTGATCACCATATATAAAAAATACATAAAGGGGGACATTGATCACCATATATAAATAAGGGGGGGGGGACATTGATCACCATATATAAATAAGGGGGGGGGGGAATTGATCACCATATATAAATAAGGGGGGATATTGATCACCATATATAAATAAGGGGGGATATTGATCACCATATATAAATAAGGGGGGATATTGATCACCATATATAAATAAGGGGGGATATTGATCACCATATATAAATAAGGGGGGATATTGATCACCATATACCAGTGTTTCTCAACTCCAGTCCTCAGGGCACACTAACAGGCAAGTTTGGCAATAAAACTGAAATGCATCACAGGGGATATCATTTTCTGCTCAGTGATTGCAGTATTCTAGTCTGCATCTCCCTAAGGTAATACTTAAAATCTGGCCTGTTAGTGTGCCCTGGGGACCGGAGTTGAGAAACACGGCCATATATAAATAAGGGGGGGGGGGGATATTGATCACCATATATAAATAAGGGGGGGGGGATATTGATCACCATATATAAATAAGGGGGATATTGATCACCAGTATTCCTCCTTATTTATATATGGTGATCAATATCCCTCCTTATTTATATATTATCACCATATATAAATAAGGGGGGGGGGGTATTGATCACCATATATAAATAAGGGGGGTATTGATCACCATATATAAATAAGAGGGGGTATTGATCACCATATATAAAACACATAATGGGGGAGACACACGATCACCATACAGTGCCTTGCGAAAGTATTCGGCCCCCTTGAACTTTGCGACCTTTTGCCACATTTCAGGCTTCAAACAAAGATATAAAACTGTAATTTTCTGTGAAGAATCAACAAGTGGGACGCAATCATGAAGTGGAACGAAATTTATTAGATATTTCAAACTTTGTTAAATAAAAAACTGAAAAATTGGGTGTACAAATTATTATTCAGCCCTTTTACTTTTAGTGCAGCAAACTCTCTCCAGAAGTTCAGTGAGGATCTCTGAATGATCCAATGTTGACCTAAATGACTAATGATGATAAATAGAATCCACCTGTGTGTAATCAAGTCTCCGTATAAATGCACCTGCACTGTGATAGTCTCAGAGGTCCGTTTAAAGCGCAGAGAGCATCATGAAGAACAAGGAACACACCAGGCAGGTCCAAGATACTGTTGTGGAGAAGTTTAAAGCTGGATTTGGATACAAAAAGATTTCCCAAGCTTTAAACATCCCAAGGAGCACTGTGCAAGCGATAATATTGAAATGGGAGTATCAGACCACTGCAAATCTACGAAGACCTGGCCGTTAGGGATGATCGAACAGTTCGGGTCGACCATCGGTTCGGCCCGAACATTGGGTGTTCGAGGTTCGGCCCAATTTAGAACTTTTTGCCCAAAAAGTTCGGAATTCGGCAACCAGAACCGCCCAAAATGCAATGCTTCAGGAAATGGGCTTTAAAAGCCCGTGATTGGACCAGAACCATTAGCAAAAGCCAATTGAGGGGGCAGGAAAATGCTAGGAATGTGATTGGAGTGACTAGGGGGTCCCTAGACCAATCATTAGTGAATACGCCCCCCAGTATATAAGATCGCCCCCGCCATATTCCTAGCATTGTTATACTGGACATGGAAGAGAGTGGAAGCAGTTCTGTTAATTTTACTTTAAAAGTGTCATTTAGCTATTTTTAGTGTGAGGAAAGGGATATCTAGTGTAGTTAAGAGTGCTCCTTTACACTTAAGTTAGCTTCAAAAATTTAGTTTCTGTAGGGAAAGTGTTAAGTGTTAGAGGACCGTAGTGTAGTGTAGGGTTAACTGGCAGTGACTGCTATGGCAGGGTGACAAAACCCTTCCATAGCAGGGTGACCGCTATAGAGAAATGATAATTTCTCTGAATTGCTTCGGCACACCCATATGGCTTCTCACCAGCCAAGCATTTTTTATGCTGCAGGGGCTGCCACTGCCAGTGCTTTTTTGAGGACATGTTTGATGTCAGACATGACATCTGAACATGTGTATAGGGGGTATATATACACATATATGTGTATATATACCCCAAGACATATATAGGTGTGATAGTAGCAGAAATAAATGCTTGCGCTAATGAAATCATTTACAGTAATATATTTCTGCTACTATCACACCTATATATGTCTAGGGGTCTAAATCAGACATATATGTGTATATATACCCCCTATACACATGTTCAGATGTTTTGCCTGCCTCAAAAGAACCCAAAAAAAATGCCAAAAAAACGCTAGCGTCAAAAAAAAATGCCCAGGTGTGTTTTTGCTGGCATTTTTTGGGGGGTTTTGGAGGCAGGCAAAACATCTGAACTTGTGTATAGTGGTGTATATACACACATCCATATATTTATATACACACCTAGACATATATAGGTGTGATAGTAGCAGAAATATATGCTTGCGCTAATGAAATCATTTACAGTAATATATTTCTGCTACTATCACACCTATATATGGCTAGGTGTCTATATATATATATATATATATATATATATATATATATATATATATATATATAATTATGTGTGTATATATACCACTATACACAAGTTCAGATGTTTTGCCTGCCTCAAAAGAACCCAAAAAAAATGCCAAAAAAACGTTAGCGTCAAAAAAAAAAAAAAAAAATGCCCAGGTGTGTTTTTGCTGGCATTTTTTGGGGGTTTTTGGAGGCAGGCAAAACATCAGAACTTGTGCACAGTACCATTATACACAAGTTCAGATGTTTTTCCTGACTGCAAAGAACCCAAAAAAATGCCTTCTATTAAACCGGCAAGGTGTGGAAACCGAGAAGCCATATTGGTGATCTGAAAGTTTTCTAATACAAACAATCTTTTTTTTTCATGGTTCTGGACATGCTACAGAGCTGAAACTTCACATGCACACATTTTAGACCCCCCAGATCTGAAATCCAAAGTAAAAATCAAAAAATCTCTCTTTTTTTTTCAATAATTGGCTTTTTTATCAAAAATGACAATTTTTAAGAACTTTTTTTGTGTGATTTTGTGTCTGGGGGGTCTAAAAAGGTGTACCTGTGAAGTTTCAGCTCTGTAGCATGTCCAGAACCAGAAAAAAAAAAAAAGGATTGTATGTATTAGAAAACTTTCAGCTCAGGGGGTTAGCTTCTCTCCTCGGTTTTCACACCTTGCCGGTTTCAAAGCAGGCATTTTTTTGGGTTCTTTGCAGTCAGGAAAAACATCTGAACTTGTGTATAGTGGTACTGTGCACAAGTTCTGATGTTTTTCCTGCCTCCAAAAACTCCCAAAAAATGCCAGCAAAAACACACCTGGGCATTTTTTTTTTTGACGCTAGCGTTTTTTTTTGGCATTTTTTGGGTTTTTTTTGAGGCAGGCAAAACATCTGAACTTGTGTATAGTGGTATATATACACACACATAATTATATGTATATAGACACCTAGCCATATATCGGTGTGATAGTAGCAGAATTATATTACTGTAAATGATTTCATTAGCGCAAGCATATATTTCTGCTACTATCACACCTATATATGTCTAGGTGTGTGTATATATACCACTATACACAAGTTCTGATGTTTTGCCTGCCTCAAAAGAACCCCAAAAATTGCCAAAAAAAACGCTAGCGTCAAAAAAAAAAAAAAAATGCCCAGGTGTGTTTTTGCTGGCATTTTTTGGGGGTTTTTGGAGGCAGGCAAAACATCAGAACTTGTGCACAGTACCACTATACACAAGTTGAGATGTTTTTCCTGACTGCAAAGAACCCAAAAAAATGCCTTCTATTAAACCGGCAAGGTGTGGAAACCGAGAAGCCATATTGGTGATCTGAAAGTTTTCTAATACAAACGTATTACAAATACGTTTAATAGTATAAAAATCTTTTTTTTTTTATGGTTCTGGACATGCTACAGAGCTGAAACTTCACATGCACACCTTTCAGACCCCCCAGATACTAAATCCAAAGTCAAAATCAAAAAATCTCTCTTTTTTTTTTTTTCAATAATTGGCTTTTTTATCAAAAATGACAATTTTTAAGAACTTTTTTTTGTGTGATTAATAGTTAATGGGGCATGACCCAGAACCCTAGGCACTTTTTAGGGGCATTTATTGGGTTTTAGGGCTTAAAAATTGTGTTTTTTGATTACCGAAGTTCGGGTCCCATTGATTTCAATGGGGTTCTGAAATCCGGGCCGAACTTTCGGGATGTTCGGATGTTCTGGCCGAACCAAACTTTTCAAAAGTTCGATCATCCTTACTGGCCGTCCCTCTAAACTTTCAGCTCATACAAGGAGAAGACTGATCAGAGATGCAGCCAAGAGGCCCATGATCACTCTGGATGAACTGCAGAGATCTACAGCTGAGGTGGGAGACTCTGTCCATAGGACAACAATCAGTCGTATACTGCACAAATCTGGCCTTTATGGAAGAGTGGAAAAAAAAAAAAAGCCATTTCTTAAAGATATCCATAAAAAGTGTCGTTTAAAGTTTGCCACAAGCCACCTGGGAGACACCAAACATGTGGAAGAAGGTGCTCTGGTCAGATGAAACCAAAATCAAACTTTTTGGCAACAATGCAAAACGTTATGTTTGGTGTAAAAGCAACACAGCTCATCGCCCTCAACACACCATCCCCACTGTCAAACATGGTGGTGGCAGCATCATGGTTTGGGCCTGCTTTTCTTCAGCAGGGACAGGGAAGAGGATTAAAATTGATGGGAAGATGGATGGAGCCAAACCATAGACCTTTCTGGAAGAAAACCTGATGGAGTCTGCAAAAGACCTGAGACTGGGACGGAGATTTGTCTTCCAAAACAAAGCAAAATCTACAATGGAATGGTTCACAAATAAACATATCCAGGTGTTAGAATGGCCAAGTCAAAGTCCAGACCTGAATCCAATCGAGAATCTGTGGAAAGAACTGAAAACTGCTGTTCACAAACACTCTCCATCCAACCTCACTGAGCTTGAGCTGTTTTGCAAGGAGGAGGAATGGGCAAAAATTTCAGTCTCTTGATGTGCAAAACTGATAGAGACATACCCCAAGCGACTTACAGCTGTAATCGCAGCAAAAGGTGGCGCTACAAAGTATTAACCTAAGGGGGCTGAATAATTTTGCACGCCCAATTTTTCAGTTTTTTTGTTAATAAAGTTTGAAATATCCAATATATTCATGATTGTGTCCCACTTGTTGATTCTTCACAAAAAATTACAGTTTTATATCTTTATGTTTGAAGCCTGAAATGTGGCAAAAGGTCGAAAAGTTCAAGGGGGCCGAATACTTTTGCAAGGCACTGTATATAGATACATAAGGGGAGACACGATCACTAAATACATAAGGGGGGATATGATCACCATGTATAAATACAAAAGGGGGTACATGATCACCTTGTATAAATACATAGGTAGGTATATGATCACCATGGATAAATACATAAGGGGGGGGGGGGGGGAAATATGATCTATATATGAACTTGGTGTAGACTTATTAATTTTCAGGTCATTACAGAGATCAAAAGGGGCACTTCTGGAGGAAAAGATTGAACTAGTTCTGGTTGCTCTTAGGTAACAAAACCAGGGATTGTTGAACCAGGGAATATCCGGGGATAAAGGAAGGAATTTTATTTTACCCCCCCACTGGATTAAATAGGCCCATGCTTTATACCTTGTTTTTGCCTTTCTCTGGACCAACTCTGGGTATAGGATTGTGTATATTGGAGGTTTTCTATTTTTTTATTAAATTTATTTATTTTTATATTGGTTGTTGAACTAGATGGACTTATGTCCTTTTTTCAACCTTACCATGTAACCCCCCGACAAAACCCTATAGTATGCATTTTTCAAGAAATTTCCACACTTGTTGGCCATCGATAATGCCCCCCCCCCCCCCCTATTGACTTCAATGCATTTCGAATTTAAAAACATTTGATCTGACTAATGACATTTCAATCTCATCACTAGATAAGCAGCAGAAGAGGTTTAAGGAATCTGTATTGGTGTCTATTTTGGTAAACTTACTGCCCCACAGGATTCACTTTCATTGAAGCTGTGAAATCCGCAGCAGTTGAAGTTTTTCTCGATGTCAGGCCTGGCGTTCGCTGTGTGGTTCCAACCCATCTCCAGGAGCTCATTCTGCAAGATAAAATAACATCCGCAATTGCTACAGTCAGTGATTTTCTGTTTTTTCTCTGATGTCCACGTTTTGGAAGTATCCACCATGTCCTGCTTGAGGTTTATTAGCCAGTGTTAAACAGGTTGCATTCATCCCTATGGGTTGCTCATGGAATTTCATATCCTGTTTTAGCATCTCTCACCCTACCTCCATGCAGCACTATAACAAATGGTCTCACCCCGAAAGATTTTACCTCATTATTATATTTATTATATATAATATTATATTAAAGCGGAGTTCCGGCCTCAAAATCGATTTTGGGCCATCCGCTTGCTCTTGGTCACCTGAAAAACAAATGGATAGTTACGGTTTTTTTTTTTTTTTTTTTGTTTACTTACCTTGTTATTGAAGAAAATATACTCCCCTTTCTTCCACTTCCTTCCTCTGCGGCCGCGGCCCGCGCCGTCACTTCCTCTTTGCATTGATTCCTGGGAGCTGAACGTCATCTCTCCCAGGAATCAATGCGCCTGCACCGGCCCCGCTCGTCACTTCCGATGCAGGCGCCTCATTCCCTGCTAAACAGCTTCTGGGCATGCCCAGAAGCTGTGGAGGGATGACGTCTCTGCACTGGAAGTGACGAGCGGGGCCGGTGCAGGGCATTCTGGGAGAAGAGGACACGGAAGAGGACACAGAAGAGGACGCGCTGGCTTCAGCTGCCCACATCCGAGATGGCAGCGCTGGAGAAGAAATTTTCAAGGTAAGTATTTCTTCTAAAAAGGTAAGTGTGACCCGGGACAGTACAGAGGCTATCCATTGTGGAATGTACTAGCCCTGAGTGTCCCGGGGGTATTTTTATCTAAATTTCACCCCCGAGGCCAGAACTCCGCTTTAAACACCAGAGAATATTATATTATGCACCAGAGCATATTTGTTATATTATGCACCAGAGCATATTCATGAAATGTTAATATATTATACACCTCAGCATATTTATTATATCTTCTATTTTACACCAGAACATATTTATTTATTATATAATAAATATGCTCTGGTGCATAATATATTATATAATTTGTTCTGGTGTAAAAAATATAAATATATATGCTCTAGTGTATAATATAGTATTATACACCAGGAGTAGATTATATATTCTACACAAGTAAATATTATGTTAAACCAGAGCATATTTATTATAATACCGTATATACTTTATATTAAAATAAATATGCTCTGGTGTATATTGATTGATAAATATTTACTAGTGTAGAATATATTATATAAATAAAATGCTCTAGAGTATAGTATAATATAAATTAGATTATATACAAGAGCATTTTTATTAGAATATACTCGAATATAAAATTATATTAAAATAAATATGCCCTGGTTTAATATAACATTATATAAATGTACTAGTGTAGATTATATAATAAATATGCTCCGGTGTATATAAAATACAACACAGCATATACATATTGTATAATACATCAAAGCATATTTATAATAAATATGCTCTAGGGGAATAAAGTATTCTACACCACAACATATTAAATGTATAATATTATACACCAGAGCATTTTATGTTATATCATAACATAATAAATATGCTGTGGTGTCAAATATAATAGTATATAATAAATACATACTGCTGTAGAATATAATTAATTATATAATATGCTGTGTTGTATATCAAAATATACACCATAGCATATATTCTAGGATATTCTATGTCTGTACTGTACATATTATACACCAGGGCATATTTGTTTTGTACCAGAGCATATATACACTGCCTGGCCAAAAAGTTGCCATAAAAAAAAGAAAGAAAAAGAAAAAGAAAGAAAAAGAAAAAGAAAAAAGAAAGAAAAAGAAAAAGAAAGAAAAAGAAAAAAGAAAGAAAAAGAAAGAAAAAGAAAGAGAAAGAAAAAGAAAGAAAGAAAAGAAAAAAAGAAAGAAAGAAAGAAAGAAAGAAAGAAAGAAAGAAAGAAAGAAAAGAAAAAAAGAAAGAAAAGAAAGAAAGAAAAGAAAAAAAGAAAGAAAAGAAAGAAAAGAAAGAAAAGAAAGAAAAGAAAGAAAAGAAAAAAAGAAAGAAAAGAAAAAAAGAAAGAAAAGAAAAAAAGAAAGAAAGAAGAAAGGGTCACACGCTGGACCACCTTTAGCTTTGGGTATGGCATGCATATGCTGGGGAATTGTTTCGATAAACTTCTGCATTGTCACAAGATTTATTTCCGTCCAGTGTTGCATTCATTTTTCACCAAGATCTTGTATGGATGATGGGAGAGTCGGATCATTGCGCAAAGCCTTCTCCAGCACATCCCAAAGATTCTCAATGGGGTTAAGTTCTGGACTCTATGGTGGCCAACAGTGGCGGCCGGCCCATAGGGGGCGCAGGGGCGCCGCCCCCCCCCCCCCCAAAAAAAAGAAAAAAAAAAGATTTAAAAAAAAAAAAAAAAAAAAAAAAAAAACTTTTGCCCACAAGGGGCGCCCGTCTCATTGGTGCCTATGGGGGTGGGGTTTTCCACCCGCAGAGGCGCCGATAGACGGCCTTCTGGGGCGTAACTGTAGCGCAGAGCTCTGCGCTCCACCACCCCTCTTTCGGCGTCCGCCGCATTGGTGCCGATGGGGGGTGGGGTTTTCCACCAGCAGAGGCGCCAATTGGCGGCCTTCTGGGGCGTAACTGTAGCGCAGAAAAATGCGCTACACCACCCCCTTTTGTGATGTCTTGGATCATGATTGGTCCAGACTCCAGCCTGGACCAATCATGATTCAGGACATCCATGGTGACCTCGTTGGGGGCGGTGCCGGTGCGTGCATCAGTCACTCACCGTCACCGCCCGGTCACTTTCCCGCCGCAGCCCGCGAAGAAGAGGAGTCACGAGGAGGGGAGAAGCCGCCGCCAGGAGCCGAGCAGAAGAGGACGGACATCAGAGTCGCGAGGAGGGGAGAAGCCGCCGCCGGGAGCCGAGCCGTCGCCAGGTAAGTGCCTATTCCACCACCTGCGCCATGCCTGTGCCATGCCTATTCCACCACCTGCGCCATGCCTGTGCCATGCCCATTCCACCACCAGCGCCATGCCTGTGCCATGCCTATTCCACCACCTGCGCCATGCCTGTGCCATGCCTATTCCACCACCTGCGCCATGCCTGTACCATCTGTGCCATGCCTATTCCACCACCTGTGCCATGCCTGTACCATCTGTGCCATGCCCATTCCACCACCAGCGCCATGCCTGGGCCATGCCTATTCCACCACCTGCGCCATGCCTGTGCCATGCCTATTCCACCACCTGCGCCATGCCTGTACCATCTGTGCCATGCCTATTCCACCACCTGTGCCATGCCTATTCCACCACCTGTGCCATGACCTTACCATCTGTGCCATGACCTTACCATCACCTGTGCCATGCCTGTACCATCTGTGCCATGCCTATTCCACCACCTGCGCCATGCCTGTGCCATGCCTATTCCACCACCTGCGCCATGCCTGTGCCATGCCTATTCCACCACCTGCGCCATGCCTGTACCATCTGTGCCATGCCTATTCCACCACCTGTGCCATGACCTTACCACCACCTGTGCCATGACCTTACCATCACCTGTGCCATGACCTTACCATCACCTGTGCCATGCCTGTACCATCTGTGCCATGCCTATTTCACCACCTGTGCCATGCCTGTACCATCTGTGCCATGCCTATTCCACCACCTGCGCCATGCCTGTGCCATGCCCATTCAACCACCAGCGCCATGCCTGTGCCATGCCTATTCCACCACCTGCGCCATGCCTGTGCCATGCCTATTCCACCACCTGCGCCATGCCTGTACCATCTGTGCCATGCCTATTCCACCACCTGTGCCATGACCTTACCATCACCTGTGCCATGCCTGTACCATCTGTGCCATGCCTATTCCACCACCTGCGCCATGCCTGTGCCATGCCTATTCCACCACCTGCGCCATGCCTGTGCCATGCCTATTCCACCACCTGCGCCATGCCTGTGCCATGCCTATTCCACCACCTGCGCCATGCCTGTACCATCTGTGCCATGCCTATTCCACCACCTGTGCTATGACCTTACCACCACCTGTGCCATGACCTTACCATCACCTGTGCCATGACCTTACCATCACCTGTGCCATGACCTTACCATCTGTGCCATGCCTATTCCACCACCTGTGCCATGCCTGTACCATCTGTGCCATGCCTATTCCACCACCTGTGCCATGCCTGTGCCATGCCTATTCCACCACCTGCGCCATGCCTGTGCCATGTCTATTCCACCACCTGCGCCATGCCTGTACCATCTGTGCCATGCCTATTCCACCACCTGTGCCATGACCTTACCACCACCTGTGCCATGACCTTACCATCACCTGTGCCATGACCTTACCATCACCTGTGCCATGCCTGTACCATCTGTGCCATGCCTATTCCACCACCTGTGCCATGCCTGTACCATCTGTGCCATGCCTATTCCACCACCTGCGCCATGCCTGTGCCATGCCCATTCCACCACCAGCGCCATGCCTGTGCCATGCCTATTCCACCACCTGCGCCATGCCTGTGCCATGCCTATTCCACCACCTGTGCCATGACCTTACCATCACCTGTGCCATGCCTATTCCATCACCTGTGCCATGCCTGTACCATCTGTGCCATGCCTATTCCATCACCTGCGCCATGCCTGTACCATCTGCGCCATGCCTATTCCACCACCTGTGCCATGCCTGTACCATCTGTGCCATGCCTATTCCACCACCTGCGCCATGCCTGTGCCATGCCTATTCCACCACCTGCGCCATGCCTGTACCATCTGTGCCATGCCTATTCCATCACCTGTGCCAAGCCTGTGCCATGCCTATTCCACCACCTGTGCCATGCCTGTACCATCTGTGCCATGCCTATTCCACCACCTGCGCCATGCCTGTGCCATGCCTATTCCACCACCTGCGCCATGCCTGTACCATCTGTGCCATGCCTATTACATCACCTGTGCCATGCCTGTGCCATGCCTATTCCACCACCTGCGCCATGCCTGTACCATCTGTGCCATGCCTATTCCACCACCTGTGCCATGACCTTACCATCACCTGTGCCATGACCTTACCATCACCTGTGCCATGCCTGTACCATCTGTGCCATGCCTATTCCATCACCTGCGCCATGCCTGTACCATCTGTGGCATGCCTATTCCATCACCTGTGCCATGCCTATTCCATCACCTGTGCCATGCCTATTCAATCACCTGCGCCATGCCTGTACCATCTGTGCCATGCCTATTCCACCACCTGTGCCATGACCTTACCATCACCTGTGCCATGCCTATTCCATCACCTGTGCCATGCCTGTAACATCTGTACCATGCCTATTCCATCACCTGCGCCATGCCTGTACCATCTGCGGCATGCCTATTCCACCACCTGTGCCATGCCTGTACCATCTGTGCCATGCCTATTCCACCACCTGCGCCATGCCTGTGCCATGCCTATTCCACCACCTGCGCCATGCCTGTACCATCTGTGCCATGCCTATTCCATCACCTGTGCCATGCCTATTCCACCACCTGCGCCATGCCTGTACCATCTGTGCCATGCCTATTCCATCACCTGTGCCATGCCTATTCCACCACCTGCGCCATGCCTGTACCATCTGTGCCATGCCTATTCCACCACCTGTGCCATGACCTTACCATCACCTGTGCCATGCCTGTACCATCTGTGCCATGACTATTCCACCACCTGCGCCATGCCTATTCCACCACCTGTGCCATGGCCTTACCATCACCTGTGCCATGCCTATTCCATCACCTGCCCCATGCCTGTACCATCTGTGCCATGCCTATTCCACCACCTGTGCCATGACCTTACCATCACCTGTGCCATACCTGTACCATCTGTGCCATGCCTATTCCACCACCTGCGCCATGCCTATTCCACCACCTGTGCCATGACCTTACCATCACCTGTGCCATGCCTATTCCATCACCTGCGCCATGCCTGTACCATCTGTGCCTTGCCTATTCCACCACCTGTGCCATGACCTTATCACCTGTGCCATGCCTATTCCATCACCTGTGCCATGCCTATTCCACCACCTGTGCCATGACCTTACCATCACCTGTGCCATGCCTATTCCATCACCTGTGCCATGCCTATTCCATCACCTGCGCCATGCCTGTACCATCTGTGCCATGACCTTACCATCACCTGTGCCATGCCTATTCCATCACCTGTGCCATGCCTGTACCATCTGTTCCATGCCTATTCCATCACCTGCGCCATGCCTGTACCATCTGTGCCATGCCTATTCCACCACCTGTGCCATGACCTTACCATCACCTGTGCCATGCCTATTCCATCACCTGTGCCATGCCTGTACCATCTGTTCCATGCCTATTCCATCACCTGCGCCATGCCTGTACCATCTGTGCCATGCCTATTCCACCACCTGTGCCATGCCTGTACCATCTGTGCCATGCCTATTCCATCACCTGTGCCATGCCTATACCATCTGTGCCATGCCTATTCCACCACCTGCGCCATGCCTGTGCCATGCCTATTCCACCACCTGCGCCATGCCTGTACCATCTGTGCCATGCCTATTCCACCACATGTGCCATGCCTGTACCATCTGTGCCATGCCTATTCCATCACCTGTGCCATGCCTATACCATCTGTGCCATGCCTATTCCATCACCTGTGCCATGCCTGTACCATCTGTGCCCTGCCTGTACCATCACCTGTGCCATGCCTGTACCATCACCTGTGCCATGCCTGTACCATCTGTGCCATGCCTATTCCATCACCTGTGCCATGCCTATACCATCTGTGCCATGCCTATTCCATCACCTGTGCCATGCCTGTACCATCACCTGTGCAATGCCTGTACCATCACCTGTGCAATGCCTATTTCATCACCTGTGCCATGCCTGTACCATCACCTGTGCCATGCCTGTACCATCTGTGCCATGCCTATTCCATCACCTGTGCCATGCCTATACCATCTGTGCCATGCCTATTCCATCACCTGTGCCATGCCTGTACCATCACCTGTGCAATGCCTATTCCATCACCTGCGCCATGCCTATACCATCACCTGTGCCATGCCTATACCATCACCTGTGCCATGCCTATTCTACCACCTGTTCCATGCCTATACCATCTGTGCCATGCCTATTCCATCACCTGTGCCATGCCTGTACCATCTGTGCCATGCCTATACCATCACATGTGCCATGCCTGTACCATGACCTCAAAGTCATGCAATTTTTTTACCTCGTTTTTTGCCGCGAAGCAATACCTATTACATTTTTGTTTTTGCGCCCCCCCAAAAATTTTGAGCACCAGCCGCCACTGGTGGCCAATCCATGTGTGACAATGATGTCTCATCCTCCCTGAAGCACTCTTTCACAATCTGAGCCCGAGGAATCCTGGCATTGTCATCTTGAATATGCCCGTGCCATCAAGGAAGAAACAATCCATTGATGGAATAACCTGATCATTCAGTAAATTCAGGTATTATGATGACCTCATTCTTTGGACACATGCAGTAATTATCCTATAGGAGAGTTACTGCATGCTTAGTTTAATTAGTTGCTTAGTTATTTCCAGGTGGCGACTTTTTTTTTTTTTTTTGGCCAGGCAGTGTATATTTTATTATATATGCGCTGGTGTATAATAGAATAGATTTTCTGGTGTATCAAATGATAAAAAAAAATGGATTTTTGTAAAATCTTACCGTAAAATCCTTTTCTCTTAGCTCATTGACAGACGTAGTCCTCGGTGATACACCACCTTCGGGTTATGTTGCCTCCACAGGAGCAGGACTAGACAGGAAATTAAAAAGCTCTGGCCACACCCTAGGGGCAGTCCCAGAGGGTATATCCTCTCTCTCTGCCTCAGCAAATCAGTTATGTGAAAAAGCAGTCTTTAGAGATTTTAACCCAACTCAAAAAACAGAGGGGCGGGGACTACGTCTGTCAATGAGCTAAGAGAAAAGGATTTTACGGTAAGATTTTACAAAAATCCATTTTTCTCTAGCGCTCATTGACAGACGTAGTCCTCGGTGATACACCACCTTCGGGACGTCCCAGAGCAGTATCACAACTGAGGGGTGGGAAAATGAAATCAAATCCCAATCTAGAAGGCCCAACCGGTGCCAACTAGAAGTTTACAATGCTCATCCTTAATGATGAGACTCAACAAAAAGAGAAAAAAATTTTTTTTTTTTTTTTCAAACAGAAAAAAACCCTCGAGGTAGACCACCGGTCTCCTCAAATTGCGGCCTGCAAAACCTTGCGGCCAAATGAGGCATCCGCCGATGCCGTCACATCAATCTTATAGAATTTTGTAAAGGTATGTACCGACGACCAGGTGGCCGCCTTACATACCTGGACCACTGACGCCTGATGGCGAAAGGCCCAGGAAGTACTGAGCGCTCGAGTGGAGTGCGCCCTAACAGGGAACGGAGGACTCTGACCCTTCATAGAATAAGCCTGTACCACCGTTTGTCTAATCCATTTGGCAATGGTCGCGGCAGATGCAGGCAAACCCTTTCTGGGGCCATCCGTGATCACAAAAAGTGAATCCGTCTTACGGAAAGATTCCGTAGCTTTCAGGTATACCCTGATTGCCCGAACCACATCTAAGGAATGCAACGCATGTTCCCGATGATGCTTGGGCTGAGGACACAAGGAAGGTAGTACAATATCTTCATTCAGATGAAAATCTGAAACCACCTTGGGAAGAAAAGATGGCTTAGGATGAAGTACTACCTTATCCCTATGAATCACTAGGTATGGGGACTGGCATGATAATGCAGCCAGTTCTGACACCCTGCGAGCAGAAGTAATAGCCACCAAGAAGGCCACCTTCTGGGATAAAGTAAGCAAGGGAATCTCCCTGATGTTTTCAAAGGGAGGTTTCTGTAGAACCGACAAAACCAAATTAAGATCCCAGGGCGGTAAGGGCGCGCGGACTGGAGGAGCCAGGTGCCGCACCCCCTGGATGAAATTCCGCACCAAGGATTTGGTAGCTAAAGGCTTCTGAAAGAAGATTGCTAATGCTGAAACTTGACCCTTGATGGTGCTCAAGGCTAGCTTCTGCTCAACCCGTTGTTGCAAAAAGGCCAATATTCGAGTCACCGAATAGGTACGTGGAGGAAATCCTAAAGATTCGCACCACGCAATACAAGTCTTCCATGTGTGATAATAGACTTTGCTGGAAGTCGCTTTCCTTGCTTTAATAAGGGTAGGAATGACTGAAGTAGATAAACCTCTGTCCTTCAGTACTTGGGTCTCAATGGCCAGGCCATTAAACCCAGCGACTGTAAAGCATGATGGTAAATTGGTCCTTGAGACCACAGACACTCCCTGAGACGAAGTTCCCACGGAACGTCTACGACTAACATGTCCAAGTCGGCCAGGCCGGCTTGAGGAGGCCAGCCTAGAATTTCTAGGACCACTGGCGCTGATAGAATCTGAACCAGGCGTCCCTAGAGGTATCTGGCCCCGACCATCCGAGAAAGTCTGGTCGTTTTCTGTTCCCACACATTTATCAGATACCCGATTCCCATCAGGAAGGGTGATCTTTTCTGGTTGAACCTCAGGGACCGAAGTCACCCGACTAGAGGCTACTTGGCCTATCTGGTCAACCAGATCCGATTCCTGTGAGGTATCGGGACTAATCTTAGGAAAAGGTAAAGGAAAAGATCTATTCAGGGAACGGTAACTACCGCTTCCTGTAGTACTTAAATGTTGGAAGGGAAGAATCGCACCGGTAGTAGTGGTTGATGCTCGATCTAATGTCCTGAATACCGGTGAAAACGTCCCCCCACCCTGAAACCGGGTGGGGGCGCACCTTCAGGCTGTGTACTCCTTTGCTTCGGGTTTGGCTGGGTTGGTCCTCTGCTTGTCCGACCAGCCCTTCTTGAACCCTCCTGGAGGAGTCTTGCCTTTCCCGCTAGTACCAGCCGGGCGCCCTTTATGGGCGGTAAAGAAAGGTCCTCGCTTGTTGCGAGGTCCCTTAGCTTTAGCAGCCTGTGGTAAAAAAGTGCTCTTGCCCCCAGTGGCATCCTTGATGATTTCATCTAGGTTGGCTCCAAATAGACGATTCCCCTGAAAAGGGAGATTAGTCAAGGTCTTTTTGGAACCTAGGTCAGCTGACCAGCATTTTAACCACAGCACACGTCTGAGGATCACCGCTGACTTAGATGCATGCCCTAATAAGGGAGTAGTG
This sequence comes from Pelophylax lessonae, assembly GCF_965119305.1. Lineage (NCBI taxonomy): Eukaryota > Metazoa > Chordata > Amphibia > Anura > Ranidae > Pelophylax > Pelophylax lessonae. The sequence continues at coordinate 35,208,115 of NC_138772.1, forward strand.
TCCAAGGCTGCGTCACAGATAAACTGTAGCCCTTGTATAATCTGTTCCATCAAATCAGATGTCTCCTGGGGAATATCTTTTCCCCTAAGATCTTGGCGTACCATCTTCGCCCATTCCGTAAGTGTCTGGGAAACTAGACCAATAACAATTACTGGTCTAAATGCTGACCCTATCAGAGAGAAGATGGTGCGGGACTCTGCTTCCATCTTTCGATCCACCGGATCCTTAAAGGACGAAGTGTCCTCCACTGGAATAACCGTGGCTTTATTCAGCCTGGAAATAGGTGGATCCACCACTGGTGGTACCGTCCATTTCTTAATGATGGATTCCTCAAACGGATAGCGTCTAGCAATACGCTTGGAAATAGTAAAGGTACGTTTAGAATGCTCCCATTCTCCTTTAATCTGATTACCGAAACATTTGGGTACAGGAAAAACCTTCACCGTTTTGATGGGCTTATTAGTACCAAAAGGAATCTCTGTTTCAGTTGCCTCTGCCGGTAAAGCCTCAAGTTTTAAGGTTTCCTGCACTGCCACAACTAGTGCGTCCACCAATGCTTCTTCCTGAATTATAGCAGGAGAAGAAGCGTCCTCCTCACTGTCTGAGGGGGCTTTACCTGGGATAACAGCCCTTGCAGAGGAACCTGCAACTGCAGTGACCATCTCTGAATCAGAGTCAGAGGTGTCAGATAGTATAGGGGTAGGCGGGGGTCGCTTCCTTGACCCCCGTCCCTGACAGGCCGCCTCCACCCGAGCCACCATAGACTCCAAAATTGCTGTAAATGACTCTATACTCTGTGCACCGGCGGGTCCCGTGGCCCCCTCGAGGGAAACCGGTGGGGGAATATGTGTGGCAGGGTCCATGATAATTCCAGTCACTTCCTGGATAATATAATTCAAAAATAAAAAACTTTTTTTTTTTTTTTTTTCAGACCCCCAGCGCCACAAAAGCCCCTTAGTGTTACCTGCTAGGGATCCCTATCGATCGAGAGAGAGAGAGAGAGAGAGATAGACCCCCAGGCTCACCACTTGATGCTCAGAGTTTAACTGCAACAGGTTACAGCGCTGTCTTGACAAACAGGAAGTCTTTTGGCTGGCTGCCCAGGAAGAAAGGAGGCGGCTCCGCCCCTCTGCACGCCTTCCGGCGCCTCCCCCAAGCTCCACGAGGTGTTTGGATCACCTCAAACATGGCCGCCCCCATGCTGGAGACACGAGGCTACGCCAAAATGGCGGCTCGTGCGATCCAGCAAAAAAAATGGCGGCAGCCTGTACTGAATAGCGGTGTGCTGCAGGGCACACAACACTCTCTCTGCATGGGGATACGGCGTGGTTGGCGGTACCGGCCCTGGCGGACCGCATGGCCATTCGGGAGGCCTGCTAATAGCTGGAGATCTGATTAGGAAGGCAGTCTACATGTCCGTGGCTTCTGACTGGTAGGTAGCTTATTCTTAACACCGTAAGATTTCCCAGAATGCCACAGATTACATCTTTTTAACATGTATACAATTAGATTGTTAGCTCCCAAACCAAGCCTCCTGGCTTTTTGCACATAAAATCACACTCAAAGTAGGGGGATCTGTGCCATGTTATAGGATAGAGAGGGACTCTATCTTACCATACAGAGAGGGGCCCGCGTTCACCACAAGACCCGTCAGGGGGAAAAGGGGGAACATACTACTCACCATACCGGAACCAGGCGGGCACCAACT